>NC_046318.1:1280482-1580482 GCF_009819535.1 Lacerta agilis | reverse complement strand
GAGTTGTCATAGGGATCTGCTACGCAATACCCAAGATCACATCATTGCCTGTGCAATCCTATACATGCACGGGACTATGTCCTAGGGCTGCAATCCTATGCACTCTTTGAACGCACAGAAACTCCGTTCCTCGTAAGGATGTATATAATAAAATCAGGCTGTTAGAGCTGAATTTCAAAGGGTTTCGGATCCCCAGGATACCTACCAGCCATCAATGAACGCCCACGGTCTGATAGCTACTAAGGGGTGTCCAATCCGCGCTAGGGCTCTGAAATTTTGCACATTGCATAGGAAGTGAGCTCAATTGAAAGCATTAGTCCTTACTTTCGAGAAAACCTGCATGGGGAGTACTCCGCACCGACGCTTTATTCTGAAGGGAAGTGAGAAACGTCTTTCAGGCTGAAAACATACTTATCTTAGAGCAAGTCTTGCTCGACACAATGGGACCTATTTATATATTTTTTAATGTGCGTAAGGTTGCACTGCTAGCCTGGAGTACATCGCTTCTGAACGCGTTGTTGTTCTTATCGCTCCTTTCTCCCAGAACCAGCACTCAATTGTGCACCTCGGAGCCTTCATAGTGCAAAAAGGGAGGAAGCGTTTTATACGTTTTTTAAGAAGGAAGGGAGGAAAATAAAGGCATTGTTCCATCTCTGTGTGTGTGTGTGTGTGTGTGTGCGCGTGCGTTTACAATTCTTACAAAGTATGTGGGGCTGTGCATTATGTTTACACTTGGGAGAAATGAATTGGCAGCCCGATTTCATGCCACAACCGAGAAAGGTCTTTCCAGTCTGAGATCACGTTGCGACGTTACAGTGCAATCCTATTCATGTTTACTCAGATGTAATCTCCCCTGTTTCGTGGTTCCTGCTCTCTCTTAAGTGTGCACTGGCCGGAGACCTCGGTTCTCTAACGCTGCGACCTATTAAGCACAAGTTATTTGGCAAATTCCGTTAAAACCAATGCCTCTAGCTTATCTTTCAGCTCCCGTTGATTTCAGCTGTGAAGCATTTTAAGCATTTGCTTAACGGTCTCCCGTTAGAATCAAAGGAGTTTAACTTTGGCTAGATCGTGCTTAATGAGTACTGTACTAGGATCGGGGTGTTTTCGTTCATAAAACAGCGACGAGTAAACAGGAGCAACAATCGCTTTGTCCTTTAATTCTGGTTAAACCTTTTCTGCCTTTTTTCTGTTTTGACGTCCAGACAATTAGCATGTGTTTACAATGCTGCTCCTGCCCAAGTTAATTAAGCACTTTTAAGCCCCATTGATTTCAACGGAAGAGGATTAACTTCTCGCACCGAAATGAATGGGACATGTAATAGGCTGCACCTTGCTATCGGTTAATGCGGGGCAAGGCTAGCAAGCCACAGCCTGCATAAACATTTACACAAAGTCAAACGAAGCAAATGACCGCCATCGGGAGAAGCTGTCAGACTTCGCGCGGCTCCAGCAGGTTCCTGCAAGGTGTTTCACTCTGGAGAATTGCGACAAGGTCCTAAACGGAGTGAATAAAAGCAGCAACGCCAATTAACACAACAGGAAACCTCCTACAATTCCACGTTGCGGGATACCGTCCTAAATTTATCCTGACCAATGAGTTAATAGGAATACAGTAAGTTTAAAACGTGCAAGAAGCTTTCCAAAAATACGTTTAGTACACCCGGATTCTTTCTATGTTTGTTAGCAAAAGCAAGAAATCCCGTACAGATCCAGTGTTGGATTTTGCGCGTTGATAGAATAAAACATTATTTGTCTTTCGCAGCTTTTTAGATGACATATAATCTTTCAAAATCGGTATGGAAACATTTTTAAATATATATATATACATTCACCCTTTTCTAAGCGCAATTACTTGGGTGAGGATCGCAATGAAATTATTGGGACTTACCTCCAATCTTTGGATAATTTCCGATTTATCTAGTTCCTGTATGTCACAAAGGGAAATCTGTTCTGAAAGTAGTAGTAGTAGTAGTAATAATAATAATAATAATAATAATAATAATAATAATAATAATAATAATAATATACTCTGCATGAACAAGCTCTGATGAAATCTGAGGGCTAGAATTTCTGAGAAGAAAGTTGAGTTTTTAAAAAATCTGCTTCCGAGGAACATGACAAGATCCTGGTATGTCAAAAATAGGCAACATGCTGGGGAGGAGAATCTCGTCTTTCCAACAGCCCCTCCCTTTTAAGGTGAGAGCAATGCCACACCCGGTCCTACCTGTGGCGCTTCCTTCCATGGGTTACATGCTTGCTTGCTTGCTTGCTTTAATAGAGTAGAGTAGGAGACAACCACAATCTTTGACTAGCTGCTTAGCTAGAAAACAGTGGTGAATTACTTAGGCAAACACGGCCTTTGCCTCTTTACTCGAAAGGAAGCGGATCCAATGGGTCGTGCAACTCGAGTGTATACATATTTACTTGGGAATAAATATGCTTAGTTTGATGAGGCGTCACTGAAAGTAACAAGCACACCGCCCAGCCCTCAACATAAGCTGATTTACTTTCGCGCAAACTGCGCAGGAACGCGCCGCATCTCTGCTTAGCACCGGGTCGCTGAGACACCTGGGCACCTTTGCAAGTGGCAGGCGATCCACCTGACCTCACCCACCTCGCTGCCTTGGCGGAGGTCATTCTAGCCCAACCAAGGCGAAATTATTTTTTGTCCTCCAAAAAGATCGGGCCCTATTGTCCAACCGGGAACCCAGAGGACAGTGATCACCTGATAGGGGAAAATATATATGGTGACTCAAAAGAGGGCGCCACCCACTCTCTACCGCCTCCAGGGGTGTTTGGGGGGGGGGGATCGTCTGGCGGCGGGAGATGGAGAGGGCGGGGTGGTGGCTTGGGTGGAAGGCGCACCCCGCTGCCTGGGCCGCTTAAAGTCCGGCCTGGGTCTGCTCCGGCTCGACTTGCAGGAAGGGGGGGGCGCTCCGGCCGGGGCGGAACCCAGGCAAGCCCTGCCCGCCGCACCTCGCCGGGCCTCCCCAACCGGGCCAAGAACACCCGACGGGAGCCAATGAGCGGCCAAAGCTGCGCCGGCACCTCCGACGCAAGCCCGGAGATTGGCGTGGGAGACACGTCAAGTTGAGCCGGGCCGGAGCTGCGGGTTCAGTGCCCCCTCTCGACGTCGGATGCGGAGCAGCGCACCTCGGAGGGCGGCGTGTGGGCTGCCCCGGCCACCGCTCCGACTTGGCCGGGGGCGCGGGCGTGGAGAGGAGCCCCGCGAGGCTGGCCAAGGCGCTTCACGAGGAAGCCCGGCGCTCGGCGCTCAATGCACCCGCTTCCCGGCGCCGGGACGGACAGGCAGAGGCCGCGGATCGACGGGCGCCTCTCCTAGCGGGCCATGGGTAAGTGGGAAGCGGTCGGCCCGACGACGGTGGACGGGAGGGACGGAGGGCAGCGCCTGCCGGCTGCCACGCGGCTTGCGGGGAGGCTTGGGAGAGGCAGGAGCGCTTTCGCCTAGAGAGCCAGGAGCTGCCTTTCTCTCTAGGCCGCCGCTTTGGGCTTTGGAAGCGGCCGTGCCGCAGCCCCGCTAGCCGCTGGCTCCCGGCCGGGATCCACCGGCCGGCCCCGTTCCATCCTGGCCGGCAGTCTACTTCCCGCGGGGCTCAGCCTGGTGTCTCTCGAAATCCGGCTTCTCCCTAAGGATCGAGTGCATCTGCTAGTCCGTGGTAGATTGCCCCTGCATCCGGAGGTTCTAATTTGCTATAATGGCCAATACCCTCCTTTAAGCCCCCTACTGCTCCTCTCCTATATGTAGATGTCTCCATTCCTCTTTTTAAAAAAAATGGTGGCAGGGAGTTCCAGTAATTACACCCTAAAATATTTTAGTCGGTCTTAAGCTTTTGCGTTCAGATAAGTTTCGTTATACTGTAAAAGAAATGCATTTCCTTCTGCCTCTTTTAACTCAACCGCGTGGAAAGATTCCATTTCCTGATGCTGAAGGAGTAATTGATCGTTGCCCTGGATAGTTTTGCCTGGAACAATTATAGTATTTTATTTTTAGAAGAGGGTGCTGCACCCTCAGCTAAGTCCCAACAGGCAGCTCTCCTCCACCCGTGGCCACAATCGCAAGAGCTTAGCGCTTTCCCCCTCCTCTTCCCCTCCCTCCTCCCCGATTGCCTCTAGAGCAAACGTACGGCGAAGTGAACCAGCTGGGCGGCGTCTTTGTCAACGGGAGGCCGCTGCCCAACGCCATCCGCTTGCGGATCGTGGAGCTGGCGCAGCTGGGCATCCGGCCGTGCGACATCAGCCGGCAGTTGCGCGTCTCGCACGGCTGCGTGAGCAAGATCTTGGCGCGCTACAACGAGACCGGCTCCATCCTCCCCGGCGCCATCGGCGGGAGCAAGCCCAGGGTCACCACGCCCAACGTCGTGAAGCACATCCGAGACTACAAGCAGGGCGACCCGGGCATCTTCGCGTGGGAGATCCGGGACCGGCTGCTGGCGGACGGCGTCTGCGACAAGTACAACGTGCCTTCGGTGAGCTCCATCAGCAGGATCTTAAGGAACAAGATCGGCAACCTTTCGCAGCCCGGAGGAGCCTACGACGCCGGCAGTGGCGGCTGCAAGCAACCTGCCCCGCAGCCCACCCTGCCCTACAATCACATCTATCAGTATCCTTACCCCGGCGCTGCGCCATCCGCCGGCACCAAGATGGGCAGCCACCCCGGAGCGCCCGTCTCCGCCGCCCACGTCAGCCTCCCGCGCTCTTGGCCGTCGGCTCACTCGGTCAGCAACATCCTGGGCATCCGCACCTTCATGGAGCAGAGCGGTGAGTGGTCAGGGCGGGGAGGCGATGCATTGTTGCACCCGGCGCGGCGGAGCTGTTATTACTCCCCATCGGGGCGCATGGAGCTTCTTGAAGGGCAACAAAGATAGCTTGCTGCCCCGAGGACACTACAGTGTAAAACAGGACTCGGGAGAGGCAACAGAGGGAGGGAAAGGCGGACAGTTCATTAAATGTAGGGCCTATTTAAACACTAAGCAATTGTGCTTAAGGGGTTGTTGGTTTTTTAAAATGCAAAAAGGGTCTACTGTTGAGGGTGTGTGCGTGAAAAAGTGAAGGGGGAAGGGAGAGAGAAGCCTCCAGCCAAAGAAAAACAGTTTCTCCAGTCATGCTTTTTAGGGCGCCTATTATTTCATTTAATTTCATCGTTTTGAGTCTGGACTTACACACACACACACACACACACACCAGAGACGAAATATGCCATATGCAAGAAAGCAAACATTCCTGTAATCAGAATATTCATGCATACTCGGAAGTAAATCCTACTGAGTTCAATGGGGTTTACACTCCCCCCCCCCCAAAAAAAAGTATACATAGGATTTCAGATTTAGTATACAACAATGGATGCCCATTCTGATCTTATGGCTCTTCATCACAATCTCCTGAGGCAGTTTAGACCTGTGATGGGCAGCTGAAGGTCGTGGAAGCCAGAGGGGTCCATAGGCAGCAATTTGAACCGGTTCCCGCGAAGCTTCTCCAAACTTGGACCAGAGCAATGGCGTACTGGAAAGAAGCTTGTTTCCCAAAGAGAGGAGAGAGAACTGTACAGCAGTCCATGTTAATTCTTTGTAGTTAGGGAGCAGGTGCCCTGCCAGGCCCTTGGGGTAGGTTGCATGGCCCGCCACCTCTGACAGAGGAAGGATCGAACTGTGTAGTTGTGGCGCCATTTCGCTGTGAAGTGTATGTGTATGGAAGCTGGTGAGGAAGATAGTCTCACTCAGCAACCCTTAAAGATCCCGGTTTGAATATATTCAAGACTTCCGTGACAAAAGAAGGCAGCGTATTTACAAACCTTGCCCACGGTTTCATGTTTATTAAAGGTAAAGGGACCCCTGACCGTTAAGTCCAGTCACGGACGACTCTGGAGTTGCTGCGCTCATCTCGCTTTATTGGCCAAGGGAGCCGGCGTTTGTCCACAGACAGTTTTTCCTGGTCATGTGGCCAGCATGACTAAGCTGCTTCTGGCGAAACCAGAGCAGCGCACGGAAACGCCGTTTACCTTCCCCGCCGGAGCGGCACCTATTTATCTACTTGCACTTTGAAATGCTTTGGAACTGCTAGGTTGGCAGGAGCTGGGACCCAGCAATGGGAGCTCACCCTGTCACAGGGATTCGAACCGCCGACCTTCTGATCGGCAAACCCTAGGCTCTGTGGTTTAGACCACAGCGCCACCCGCGTCCCTACTTTCATGTTTATTACTTACCAAGAATTATAGCAAGTTTCTCAACAGGGTCAGACAGGTTTTGTTTTTGTTTGTCCTGTAATAAGCAAAAGGTTTTGTGCCTTTGGCATGACACCCATCTGTCACTCTGTCGAAAGCCATGTATAGAACTCCTGGGTGCTCCTCTGACCTTTCTAAATGACACCCCTGGATGTGGCAAAATATACTCCCCCCACCCCACCCCCCGCTCTCTCCAGTACAGAAGTCGCCCGTCCTTGCTTTGTGCTGAGAGCTGCTAGCGATTTGCTCGAGGGTCTTTTTCATAGCTGAGCCGGGATTTGAAGGAGATGCTCCCACGTCTCAACGCGCCACATGTTAATATCTCCTGCACCTCGTTACTGGAAGCCCAGAGGCGCCCTGGAAGCTGCTGCTGTAAGAACCCGGAGGGCCAGAATTCAGCAGACAGAACTCCGGCTGTTGTTGCAAAGAAGGCCCGGACATCTTGAACTTCTTATGAAAAAATGTGGAAAATATTTTCGTAGCGATGATAGATTGCCAACCGCAAGCTCGGAGCCCTTATACTGTTCCCCTTCCTTCTTTATTTAGGAGAAAAGAAAAGAAAAAATGGACCCAGCAAGTTCATTTCGTGATTACCTTTCCCCCTCAAATATCAAATGTGGGAGAGGGGTTTTCTCCCCCAGCCTCCTAAAATGTTCACTCGCCTTCCGGTTGAGAAAGACTCGTTTATTTATTCCAGCCCTTCTCGCTGAGAGTTTACTTATTTTCTAGAACTTCAGGAGATCCAAACGACCCACAGACTCATTGTTAGAAGGAAGCGGCAGCAAATTATTTGGAATATTGCATTTATAGGCTCTGGTTCTCTTCTACGATTTGTTACTACGTTTCGTTACGAGGAAACCGTGTTCTCTCTCTCTCTCTCTCTTTAAATTAAGACTTTATGTGGGACAGAATGTTCCACTTTGTGGATATAAAATTAAGCCAGTCACAGACGTATAGAAGTTATTAGTTTTTAATGGAATAATTCATCTTTCAAGCGCATTTACAGGTTGTTGTTTTTTTTAAAAGGGAGGAAAGAGGCACCCCACCCACTCCCAGCTCCTCTATCTGGTTTCAGCCCCATATAATGAATGGGTCTCTATGCGCCAAGTAACGCATTCCAAAGACACACAAATCCTTTTACTCTAAAGGAGGTGCCCGCTTCTCCTGAGTCGGTAACAGTTCTTCTACTGAACTGAACTATAAAACAAGGAGTCCCAAAAGCTTTAAAAATATATTTTCCCCCAGCTTAACATTGAATGTATCGAAGAGCAGGCAGTAGGAAGTTTCTGAACCTTGTTCCTGCTCACTGAACAACTCTCCCCGCCCCATCCCACAATCTGAAATGGGCCTCCTGAAGGATATGGGAGCCAAAAAACCCGGTCCGTGTAAATGGAATAGGCATGGAGGTGGAAGATATGTTTCAAATGAAATTTTGGCAAAAGCTGTTTGCAATTTAAGGCCTTGCATTTTCTCCTATATGTTTCCCCTTCGGATCACCCTCGTTTGTAACTTTGCGTTTTACGCGACGTTCAGAGCCGATCGGTTGAGCAGCTTGCCTGTAAAACACCGAGAGCCCCCCGTGTCTACCGAAAGCTCAGCTCCCCTGGCCTCCCCATTCCGCCAGAATTTATTCTCGAAGCTCTTCCCAGTTCCCACCCAAACAGAGGCTGCAGCGGCGATGCTGGGAACGAGCGCTTCATAAATAAATCTGGATTGCGTTTGTTGTTAGCCTCTTTTACGAGGCTGTTGCACTACAGTTAGGGGCGAAATAAAAAAGTTTGGAATAATCCTTTACTGGCACAGGAAAGACTGAGAATTGAATCAAACGACCTTTGGGATCTTCCTCGGAGGTTGTCCTTTCCCCCGGGGACACTTCACCGACCCAGCCTGCTCGGAGGGTAAAGCTCATCTGTCCTGAGAGTTAATATTCCCCCCAATGTATTTCTTTCCCATCCCAGGCGCTCTGGCTGGGACAGATGGCTCTGCCTACCCTCCCAAACTAGAAGACTGGCCAAGTGTGAACAGGACCACCTTCCCTGCTGCCGGGCAAGGTGTCAGCGCGCTTGACAAATCAGCAGCGGAAGCAGACATTAAATACCCCCAGGTAACAGCACGGCCAGCCGGGAATTCTATATCAAGACGGGCTGGGTGGGGGAAGAAGCTAAAAAAGTAAGTACGATGACGATCATCTCTTCCTGCGCCATGGGCAGAATGTCAATGTTCAGTCGTGCGTTTACTCATGTAAGGTCTGTGGCTCTCTGGAAAATATACGATATCTATGACCGAAAATGCTGTAAGCAGGTATTAAAAAGAAAACACACACACACCTGTTTAAAAACCATCTGACTTTATATCTAAAGAACACACAGATGGAGAATCTAGAGAAGTGGAACAGAAACATTCTCTCTCTCTCTCTCTCTCTCTCTCTCTCTCTCTCTCTCTCTCTCTGTGTGTGTGTGTGTAGAACAGCAAAACGCTCTTTCGAATGTATTATTGTCACAAACCCTTTCTTTGCTTCACATGGTAAATTTGCATTTCTACTTTAGTCTACTTTATTTCCTTGCTTTAGACACGGAAACTTTAGACACTTTCTACTCAGCTCTGGTCACCACAGTATTTATTTTCTTTTTAAAATCTTACTACTGTATTCGTTTAGAAAAACCCCTACAGCAACACACATTTTGCATATAGGTTTTTATAAAGTTACCTGCGTTTAGTTATGTAAATTTCGCGGGAGCCAACACTACTTTGAAAAGCTAACTATCTGCGCGCTTGTCCTACTTTCTGCGCTGAAGGCAGGGAGGATTCCAGAACGGGATGCGTGTCCTCATTAAGTAGGGAGAATAGAGCTTACATGTCTTTTTGTGCAGGTGTTTCTGCACCCTCTTTAGACTCGTTGCAGTTTCCTGTCGCTTACTTGGAAGTGAACCGCATCGCTAATCCATTTTAATTTACCTCCAAGACAATGTTTAGAATCGGGACCGCGGGCTTGGCCTGTCTTTTCGTAGGCGCCGCCATCTAATATTTTCTCTTTTCTATTGTTCTCAGCCGCCTCCTGGGCTCTCAGCTGTCAGTACCTTCCTGTCCCCTTGCGCCTACCCGTCTTCAAACCAAGCAGTCTACGGCGGGCCGGGAGGAAGCTACCTGAGTCCGGCCCATCATCACTGGCAGACGCAAGGCAACCCCTTGGCTCATCACCACGGGCCGGGCGTGGCCATATACGGGGGAGACCCGGCTCCCACAGTGGCCTTCAAACATCCCACCCGAGAAGGTAGGGAAAGGGGAAGGGCCTGGGCGGTGGTGGGAGAAAGGCAGCTGAGTGAACATGTCCTCTGGCAAAGTCCTCCTACCTAGGGGATGGTGGGAGTTGTAGTCCAACAGCAGCTGGGGACCCACATTTGAGAAACACCGCATTGTAACCCCAACACACACTCATCTGGTGGGTGGGAAACCCCATGGAAAACAGTGGGATTTATTTCCAAGGAAGACCGGGGCTGCGCGCGTCTCTAACCGGAATCTGTTCATGTAACCTGGGCTGCCTGGTTCAAGGGAGCCGGAGCGAGGCAGCTGCCTCCTTGCCTGGCCTCTGACTTGGCTACTTCCTTTCCATTCTTTGCTGGCCCACCCAGTTTTCTTAAGGAAGCGCCTCCATCCTCTAGCCACGGACTTCGAAGGGCGCTCAGTCCTGCTGCCAATCAGAGAGGTGGGAGGGAGCTGCTGGCGACCAGGCCAAGGGCAACTAACCTATTTTGCCGAAGGCGGAGAGGGAAGAATTAGTAGGTGCCATGGAGAGGAATAATTTCCTGCGCAGTCAAAAGGGATGCGGGTGGGGGATAGTTAAGGCCAAAGCACACACCCCCCCCCCCACGAATCAGTAGGAAATGTCACGGGGAGAGACTCGAGGCTGGGTCACGTGGAGGAGCGAGAGAAAGAGACCTCGGGGATTTCCTGCCTGTCACTGCTGTCCTCGCTAGAGAGAGACCCGCTCTTCAGTCTGCCTCGGGCTGCCGCGACTCTTCAGGCATCTGTAGGAGCTAAATCATCGGGGGTGCTTTCCGGGTGGGAAAAGAATCTCCATCCTGCCAAAATATTTTCTTTCCCCTTGCATCCCTTCGCCCCGGTACAAAGCTATTCCAGCGCCTTTCCTATAGCGGCACCTTTTATTTTCTTTATAATCCATTGTGCGCAGTCACTAACGGTGTGTGGTCCCCTTTCCCAGCATTAGCTCGAAGTGGGCGCCCTTTAAGCCTGGCGCAATTATTGACAATGATTGACGATGCTAAACTGGTGCGTCATGCGTGCGTGAAAGTGGCCGGGAAGGGTTAGATGTTTTAAAAAGTTAAAATACAGAAGTAAAGTAGTGATAATTTTCTGAGCGAGGTCAGAGTTCGGATCTTCTGCTTTTTCCTTTGTGAATTTTTGTGACAGCGTATCCTTACTTAGAACATGACTGTGCCAAACGTATGCAATAGTAATAATGTTCATTCCGTTAAGACCCCTGTTGCAACCACTGGGGCTTGTCTGGGAAGAACCCAAGCACGTTTACTCAGAGCTCAGCACCACTGAATTCAATGACACTACTTCCTGGTATGAATAGTACTACCTTAAGACGGTAGACAAAAAGGCAGTTTTGTTCTGTGATGTTCTGGCATTTGTTTCATGAAAATGTCAGGAAAGAGCCCACCAAAAATGAAAGTTTTTAAAAACAAAACCCTACTGCTCCCTCCTCAGTGGACGTTTGCAAACTTACTTTTATATAGTAATTCAGATATTTTACAAAGCCTATCAGCCAAACAGAAAGCAAGAAAGAATCCGAAATACCTCTTAACTCGAAAAACATGCCTTCCTTTCGCCCTCCTCTCTCTTTAGGTGTCAGTTCATAAAATAAAATAAAATGAGCAGTTCTGGGAAAACGTTCCAAGGTTTTAGTAATCATCCTTTGAGTGAAAGTAGTATTTGCATATTTTTCTTGCAGGCGATGGAACAGAAAATAAATGGGTCAGGAATATACTATGAGCCAGAGCGCACACTTCCACGCAGAGACGTGACAGAGATTAATTTTATTTGAGAGAAATAATAATTTCAGTACCATAGGTAATCATTTTATGGAAGCAGATGACCATAAATCTTGATAGGGAACAAGTCCGTTTTCTGAAGCAATAAAGAGAAGCATTACACGAGGCGTTATAGGTTTAAGTAAGCCTAGTTTGTTCTCTCTCTCTCTCTCTCTTTTAAATAAACAAAGAAGTTTTAATTAAGTAACCTATTAATTGCATGACTTGATTTTTAAGTCTGAAAACAAAACAAACTGGCTTATGTTTTAGACACCGCTTCGTTTTCTTACTCCCCAATTTTCTGGTGTACTATCTTACTTTAAGAATAAAATGCTTACTGGGAATTGGATCCTACTCAGAGATTAATTTTTGAATAGACGAGGTTAGGACTGGACTGTAAATAATACTGAGCCATCCCCCCCCGAATTTCTAGTTAGTGGGTCCAGTTCACATGCACTGACACCAACAACAAAATTGCTGTTGATTTGGATTGGATTTGGATTGAATCCTCATCCTAAAGATAACAGTTGTTTCAGCCTTTTTAAATATATGACCGAATGATCCGTCGGAAATCGCTCCATACTCAAGTGAATTGTTGTCCATTTACTTGAAGTTAAGGATATTTCATGGCACATCAATGGCCAGATTAGTCTGGTCTTTCCAAATGCCCCATGTTTCACAAACTAGCGGGAACCAACTATTCTAAAAGAACTGTTATCTCCGCCAAATCCTTTCTCTCTTGTCTGTAATAAAAGCGTGAATTAAAAAGAAAAAGAAAAACCTAAGAGTGTATTTTACAGTGGAAACCGGCGTTTCTGCTTCCCTTTTGCTGAAGCTGCAGTGTTAGGCTGCGATCCTAAACATAGACCGTGTCACTGGAATCAGTGGGTTTAGGATTGTGGTGTTATTGTTCTACGCAGCCTAATGAGAAACAGGCGCGCCCTTTCTGCCTTTCACAGTCCTTTAACAGAA
The DNA here is from genome assembly GCF_009819535.1 of Lacerta agilis. Lineage (NCBI taxonomy): Eukaryota > Metazoa > Chordata > Lepidosauria > Squamata > Lacertidae > Lacerta > Lacerta agilis. Next base: position 1,568,215 of record NC_046318.1, on the reverse strand, counting down.
CCGGTCTCTATCCCAGTGGCTAAACCATATTTTCTGCTAAACAGAGTCGAGACTACCTTTTTTAATGTCTCACGCCTGAGGCGGTTGTTTTTTACGTGGCCCCTGGACACTAAAAAACAATACTTCTTTACTCCCGGCAAAAGTTGGTGTCAATGCCTACGGAACAGACGCGGCTCCCGTCTTCTTTTTAAATGTGGCAGGTGAGGTGGAGAGGACCCCAGTAAGTCAAGCCAAAGTCCGTGTGTCTGAGATGCAACGTTTACAAGGCACGACTGTTGCTATAGAATAGTTTGGCAGTGGAATCGCCACTTCTGGTTTAAATCTCGCCTATATCACGAACTCATTCTATTGCCTAAAGCAAGCTGCATTTGCCCCCGCCTCATCCCCTCTCTCCCCTCTGGAATTTGGGGTGACCGTGATTTACCTTACAGGTAAGGACGGCAGGATGAAAGATGTGAAGCGCTCTTAGACGCTCTACCTTAGCACAGTCTAAGCTGTTGTCGCTCTTACTATTTATTTTCAAAGTTGCAGTGGCCAAAGTCTGAGAATTCCAACTGGGAACATGCAAGGAGGAATTGGTGCACTTCGGTATGAAATGCATGATGGAAATCTGTAGCAGCAGGTTCTAAAACCTATGCAGCCTCTTTGCTCACCGGTTTTTTGTTTTGCTTTTAATTACAGAAATAAAGTCACTTTCTGATTAGTTTCGAAGCTGGAGTCAAGCTGCCTCTGTCCTTGCCAGCCTGACATCCACAAATCATTTAAGCCAGAGTGTCCCAGTCCTAACTATCTTTGAGGGTACTTGGACTCTAATCGCTCACGGTACACGTGTCAGCAGCAAACGCTTGTTCAAACCCTGCTAGTCCCAATCACGTATAAGGAGTAGGTTGCACCCGATGATTAGAGCGCCGTGGAAGGGGGTCGTGTATCCTCCGCTCTTACTTCCCACAGACTTTTCTCCCCTCCTGCCTCCCCCCCTTACTTACCAAACCAAACCGGAAATAAGAAAAGCACTTGGGAAAAGAAGAGGCTGCGGGGACCTAAGTGGCTCTGAGCGAAGTTCAGCTTCTCACCACGTGACCTTTTTGTGCTAAAATCCGCGACCCAGCCCAGCTTTATAGGTGACTGAGGCAGAACCCCGTCTAGACCCACAGGGAACCTCTCGTGCAAAGAATGAGTACAGCGCAAGAGAAGGATGCATTGTGCAAAGGCTTCTAACGCCGCTGTGGAAGAGCTGTGTGATCAGTGCTGTTCCATTGGCTTCCGCGGTGGTTCTCCGGAGGTGTGGCAGGAGAGGATAGCAAGTGTGGCAAGAAGATTCAAAGAAACATTTAAACATTTCTGTGCAGTATAGTGGAGTATCCTTTTTTTTGCAGGATATGAATATATACATTTTCAAAATGAGAACAAGAGCACTGGCTATTCTTCTATACAAAATAAAAAATAAAAAAAATCCTTCCTGTAGCACCTTAAAAAGGTAAAGGGACCTTAGAGACCAACTAAGTTTGTTCTTGGTATGAGCTTTCGTGCGCATGCACACTTCTTCAGTTCTATAGTTCTCCATGATACATTGTTGTGAACAGGGATTTCAACTCCGACAAATATGAAAGATCAGAAAAGGGAAAGGTTTATTTGTGTTGGTGAAAAGATGAGAGTTTGTCTCAAACCATACCTACGAGAAATGAGATTACCTGGCAAAAGCAAGCTCACTCCTCATACTGAGTTTTCAGGTATACTTAAGGTACACCTGTAAGAGGCTGGTTTATAATTATATTTGGGAAGTATTTGTGTTTTATACTTTATGGATGTCCCATGATCATATTATAAATTAGTTGTGTTCTATGTTATAAATCAAGTGCTGGTAGGAGTTGTTTCTTTTGGTTTTCCTATGTATTTCTTATCAATAAAAAAATTCGGTGTGGCACAAGCAAATTTTTATTCTGAAAGTGTGGCCCAGAGATAAAAGTTTGAGAACCACTAAATTGTTCTCCACATGTAAGTTTTGGTTCTGGGGATTTCCGTTGAAACAAAAAGTGCTTCATATTCGGGGGTAGGGTTGTTGCACAAGACTTGATTTTAAAAAAAATACACACATTTAAAACAACAGGCACAAGAATATGTTCATGTTATCTTATTTCAGTTTATCATTGTGTTTAGGCATATCACCACCTTAAACTATTTGTTTGTAAGTTTTCATTGTGGTATATGTTTCTAGCGCATTTAAGCACTGAGATCAATAGCACTTCTAATACTAATTAAACATTTACTTCTAATTTAGGAAGGGGAGTGCAAGCAGTGGGCAGCTGCAGTCTTAAACAAAATTATTTGGAAGCAATCTGGTTCCCATAAAATGAGCAGACCTTAATTCTAAGTAAATGCATTTAGAAAACAGCTATGCAAAGTTACAGAAGGTATTAAGCACAGGTGTGTAGGGTATCCTGGGTACTTCTTAACCTCTGCCAAAAGTAGGCCAGGTTTCAAGTGCTTAATTTATTGCAGCTCCCCTGAATGCATCCGCTTCTCTCTTTACTGTGTTGCTGAGTGAAGGGATCCATCTGCAGAATGCAGAGTAATGGACCCAGTTTAGGAACATAGAATTAGATTGCATGTCAAAGGGTTTGTTGTTGTTGTTGCTCATATTGTAGCTTGCCTCTTCCTCCTTCCAATCTACCTTTGGTGGTGGTTGTTTTTTTTAAAAATCATACATTAAATATTTATAAATAAGCATTTTACAGAGTCAAAGACTGGTTCCTACCCATTTAGCAAGCAAATGCCAATACTTGTAAAAGAACACACATGGCAGTGAGGAGAGACAAGAAAGGGAAGAGGAACCAGACAGTAAATGTTACATAGTACCAGTTACAGGTGGGTAGCCGTGTTGGTCTGCCATAGTCGAAACAAAATAGAAAATTCTTTCCAGTAGCACCTTAGAGACCAACTGAGTTTGTTCTTGGTATGAGCTTTCGTGTGCATGCACACTTCTTCAGATTACATAGTAATCATTCATAAGGAACGAATGTGAACAAATTTAGTTACATTCATTTAAAGCTTTCTTTTGGGTAGGTATGAGAAGGAAAGGGTTAATGGGTGTGATAGGAGGCAAGTTTTGAGAAAAGAGATTGAAAATTGTACAAAGTGCAGTTGTGGGTATTGCTACAGGGACAAGTTTTTCTGTGCACATTCTTTTCTAATGAGCAGTGTGCTTGTATGATAGTGTGTTCCAAACCACAGGTCCCTGATATTTCCTTGGTGTTTTGGGATGTCAGGTGTAGCAGAAAACTCTTTGATCATGTTCACACATGCATGTTCATTAGCTGCAGTCAAGTGGTGACTTCCATGTGTGAATGATTTGCCACTGATCATAGAGACAAAAGAGGTTTCATATCAGCTCACATAACTTTTCAGTGAAGGCAAATCACACAGCCAGCTGAGAGTTCTAGATATCAAGGACTGTGTAATGAGGTGACAGGAGATCAAGTGACACGTGTGAAATGACTCGTTTTGTAAATATATAGTCCGCTCTACTGTTGTTTGAAGAAGACCCAATTATTTTAATTCATTGGCTCCTTTGCTGAAGTTTGCCAAAGGAGGGCACTTGCTCTGATTCCCCACAGTGAAAAGAAAATAATTTTACAGGGATTCTGAGTAACCAGTGTTATGAAGCTTGCTAGGTTGTGGACTGATGGTTGTTCTAGAAAGAAGAGAAAAACCGTCCACTGTCCCCATGGCAGAAATTTCCCTGCCACTGTCTATTCCCACTTCACACAGCAGCTACTGTAAGTACCAGGTATACATAACTTAACAGTCATGACATGTACGCATATCTTTCAACACCTATGTATGCCTGCCTGACAACTCTGACTGGGACACGCTTCCCCATGTATGTGCATGTACTGTATATATGCACACAGTGTGCATATAATTGTTTCCCACAGTATGCAGCAAGAAATGTGTACAGTGGTACCTCGGGTTACAGACACTTTCAGGTTACAGACTCTGCTAACCCAGAAATAGTACCTCTGGTTAAGAACTTTGCTTCAGGATGAGAACAGAAATCGCACGGCGGCAGCGGGAGGCCCCATTAGCTAAAGTGGTACCTCAGGTTAAGAACAGATTCAGGTTAAGAACCGACCTCCAGAACGAATTAAGTTCTTAACCAGAGGTAACACTGTACTTACACACCCTAAAGAAGCCTTAGCCACTCCTAGCCAAACATCTTTGCGTAATACATATGCAAACCCTCTGTCACATTCAAATGTTAGCTTTATTGGGTAAATGGAAACATTTTCTCAAATATCCTTTAAAACCACAAAGTGTGAAGCAACCCAAGATATACCTATGCTACCCTGTCCAGTCCTTAGTCCCACCCAGCTAAAAAACGTAGTTCAATGGAGGATAATGGATGGTGCCCTTTAGTCCTGGCTTTTAATGTGATTAAAGGCCGAATTCTCTTTGAGGCAGCAAACATGTGCCTGGGTGGTATCACTACATGTGGCATATTGGGAAAGAACATTTCCTCATCCGAGGAAGGAAAAAGAAAAGAAAAGAGAGAATAAGTGTTTCCCACAAATAGGCAAGCAGGGGAGAGGCTGGAGCCTTGTTTTTGTAATATCTAGTTTTCCATGTGCTTGGAATCGATTTGTATGGCAGAGCATTCCATGAGGCCTTTTGCCACCTGAAGAGAGACAAAGGTTTACCACCTCCCTGAGGTACAGATGTCGGGTTATGATTAACTACCGCTGGATTTGGGGGCTTTAATTAATTAATTAATTAATTAATTTTTATAGGAAACATGGGTGTGATCTCCGAGCACACCTTTGTGCCTCTGCTACACGGTTGTGTCTCTGCTGCTGACACAACTTGCTTCTCACTTTTCTTTATCTTCTTAATGGAAGGGCTGCCATACTATTTTTACTGAACTGTAATTATTTGTATGGTTTAACTAGAATATATATAAGTGTGTGTGTTCTAATTCTATGAAGGTCAAATTGTTTTTAATGATTGTTTTCCCCCTATGTTTCTAACTGCTCTTATTTTTTATCTGGAAGTCACCCTGAGTTCCTGTCAGGGAGAAAGGCAGGGTGGTGGTAATGATGATGATGATGATGATGATGGTAAGAACCTGTCCCCCTTGTCTTGCAGCTGTGGACAGAAAACAAGCCTCCAGCCCTGGGGGCAAAACCCCAGCAGACTCCCTGGCAGCCACCATCCACGGACTTTCTGCCCCAGCCTCCTCATCCTAGAAGGAGAAAGTGGCGGGAAATGGCATCTGAGGCAAAGGCAGCTTGGAGGGGGCCAAGAGCCTCAGCAACTCTTCCCCACTCCCCTGCAAAGCGAGGTTTGAGGAGATGAGAAGCTGTGGCTCGTTGACAAGGCTGCAGCAGTGGTGGGGGCCCCAAGCTGACTGGATCACAGACCAGAGGTCCCTGGGGGTGGGGTGGCTGGGATGAGGGCATCAAGCCCAAGGAGAGGGGTACTGTATATGGGTGAAAACCAACCAACCACAAATGCTTTGCCCCCGCCACCTTTTCTGTGAGTCTCAGATGAAGGCACACACCATTGGATTTATACTGCTGAGGGCAAGGGCGAAACCCCAAGAAAACATTATTGGTCACTGACTACAGACATTCAAATGCCCAACTGAGGTGAGAAAAATGAAAGAATTCTAAAGGGCAACCAATCTTTTTCCGAGACATCTGTTTAAAAATAAAAGACAGTTTTATGGGTTTTGGTACCCAAAGTTTACTGCTTCATAGTCCGGCTGGCCAACTCTGCAACTCTGACTTCACCTCACAGCAGGGCTCACTTTTCCCTTCCAATGGACCTGGCCTCAAAGAGTCATTGAAGCACTTTTTCTTTTGGACAAAAACGAATCATTGAAAAATATTTCCCTATATTTGAGAAATGCATTTTCACAAACAAAAAAGAATACTATCCCCCAGTTTCTATCTTTTACAATCTTCCTCATCAAAAGATAGGCAAAATGAACAAAGGTGAATCTATATTCTTTTCGAAAGAGGATTCCATCCCCTCTTCTTCTTTTTTAATTTAATTGTGATGCGTTTTGGTACTGGCAATGTGAGCAAAAAGGCATGTTTTAAAAACATGGGGTGGCAAGAGAAACATTGCTCTGGGCTTGCGGCATGCAGGCACATAGGTTCCCCCTCTTTTTCCCAAGGCTTTCTACCCCCCCAATTGCCTCTATGCTGTGAAAGCCCTATTTTTGCCAGTGTATACATGCCTCTAACCCCTTGTGTAAAAGGACAAGTCTGTATTGATCTTCTCTGATTTTATATTTTTATAGCAAACAAATAAAAGATGGACAAAAACTTCTGTTTGTGACTTCACTCCTTTCTCTGGTCTTGCATGAAGACCTTCTTAGCAGCACAATCCTAACCATGTTTATTTGGCAGCAAGCCCTGTTGATTTCACACTGGGTAGCTCAGTTGGTTAAAGTGTGGGGTTGACAACGCCAAGGTTGCAGGTTCGATCCTGTCCTGTAAGTGTCAGCTGCATATTCCTGCATTGCAGGGCATTGATCCTATGGGTTGTTCCTATGATTCTATGAGATAACCCCCTCATGGGAGAAAACCCTACTGTGACCTCTTTACAGCTGAAACAAGTATTCAAATATTCGAAAGTTGCTGAGGTTAAAATTTGATCTATCAAAATGTGAAACTCAAAATCTGAATGTTAAAGATGTAATTTTACTTCAGAAGCTGAGCTCTTTACACTTATTGATAGCTTTTGATTTATCATGGCAGTAATCAAATATAAAACTTCAAGCTTGTAACTATCAAATGTGACATACAATGGCATCAGGGCTTTTTTTCCAGCTGGAACTCACCAGAGCTCAACTCCAGCATCTCCCAGGTGGGCGCCACTGCCATTCTGAGAGAACAAGGGAGTAGTTCAACATGAGCTCCAGCACCTCTTTTTCTAGAAAAATAGCACTGCACGGCACATTAGCTATATAAAATGATTTTTGTACTTCTTGATATTTTACCAACTAATAAGAGCTTGGCCATAGTCTTCAATATTTTTGGACCCACTTTTAGCTCAAATGTTCTTTTGAGGGCCAACAAGCCTGGCAAGTGGGTATTATTATTTATAATTGGGCAATGAAGGGAGCAGAGACCCCAGAAGGCAGGCTGGTAGGTCTCTGTGAGCTCACTCACTGTGGCCTTTACGCACTGCATTGAGGACCCTGTTGTTTATGGGAGGTCACTACAGTACACCAGTGAGAGTGCTGGTCTCAGAAAATTCAGGTTCCAGTCCCAACTTGCCCATGAAACTCATTGGGTGACGCAGTGGGCCAATTACTGACTCTCACTCTAGCCTACTCCACAAGGTTGTTGTGAAGATAAAAGGGAGACGAGGGGGATTGTGTAAGTTGCTTTGGGTTTCTTGGAGGGCTGGTTACTACTATGAGCATTGTATGTGCCTGCAAACATCTTGCTCATGCTGTCAGGATGAGAAGACAGTGCCACCAGTAGAGTTTGGTTTATGACCCACCCCCCTTCAAGTTAGTGGGATTCTAAAAGAAAAGAGTTGGAAAACAATGCAGCGCTGCCAGCGTTGATGTGGTCCCTCCAGGTGTGAGGCCCCCTCATATGTGAAGCATGGGGCAACTGCCCCCTGTGCCCCTCTTTAAAAAAAAACCCTGTGTGTGTTCCTGGAGCAAGTGAATATTTTCAAAATCAGAAGTGGGAAGCAGGAGGTTGCAGCTTGTCTCCACCAAAAGTACTATATGTAGCCAATGGTGAAGTCATGTTGCATTTTTGTTCTGATCTAGTAAATCCAAGATCTCTCCCCACCTTCTTCCTATAATATTTCATAATGTTTGGTTGATGTTCCTGCTGTCTCTGATATTACAGTTACCACTTCCTATGGTGTCAGTTTTCTCAAAACAGCTGTAGGACCCAATATTTCCAAAAGGAAATTCCTTATCTGGAGGTAGTGGAACCTTGGAGGTGTCCAACCTCCCATCTTTTGAGTAATGTCCTGTTACTAGCTGCCCGTCTACAATGAATTCTCCAAATTTAGCTATTGCTAGATGCCTTTCCACTTTCAAAGACTTAGAAATTTACTATGTTGCATTGCTGAGGCTAGTGGGGAGATATCTGAGCTTATTCTTCCTGCCTGTGCCTCAGGTACACTGCCCAATCATTAAAAAAGCCCAGCTCAGAGCATCCCTCTGCCTTATCTTTGGAATCCCCTACCTGTGTCAATTTGTCACATGCCCATTCTTATTGCTTTTAAGTGTCATTTGAGGACCTTTTAATTCTCCAAAGCATATTATTGTTGATCTTATTGCTAGTGTCAATGCAGTCTTTTTATTATGTACAACTTTAATTCTATTTTCAATAAAAAAATTTTTTACTGTGCTTATAAACCAGCTCATACCATGATCTCTGGAGAGTTTGGCTGAAAGGAAGAAATATTTTAATGAATAAATAAAATAAAATAATAGCTACATGTTGGAACACCATTTGCTCTTAAAACTAGTGGAGAATAAATTCTAGTCATGGCTGTCAGTTATGTCCAGATGGGAAAACAGCAGTTGTCAAATAATTGCTACTAAAATGAGGAATTGATAATCTGTCTTTTTTCAGCTCAGTATACACCACTTGAAATACTTCTTGTAAATGTTGAATAAATGCTAACAAGCTAGCTAACAATGTTTTTCAGAGGAAGTCTGGAAAAATCCCAGAGGGATAAATTTCGCTGCCACTGATGCGTTTTATCATTTGGTGCCTATAGTGAGCAATCGCTTGACTCTGTCATAAAGTGGTTTGGAACCCAACACTGAATTGTGGTAACAGCTACAGAGATGAACTGCAGAATTACAGATGACAATCTATAGCAAAATGTTGCTGTGTATCTACAGTCCCCAACTGTTTAGAACAGGGGTCAGCAAACTTTTTCAGCAGGAGGCCAGTCCACTGTCCCTCAGACCTTGTGTGGGGCCGGACTGTATTTTGAAAAATAAATAAATGAACAAATTCCTATGCCCCACAAATAACCCAGAGATGCATTTAAAATAAAATAGCACATTCTACTCTTGTAAAAACACGCTGATTCCTGGACTGTCTGCGGACTGGATTTAGAAGGCGATTGGGCCTGATTCGGCCCCTGGGCCTTAGTTTGCCTATCCCATGGTTTAGAATAACAGCCAGCTTCAAAAAGGAGCTATGAGCAGCTTAAAACATTTAGCTGCCTGAGGCATGAGTGGTTAATTGGGGAGGGGCAGAACCAGGGACCTGGCCTCTTGACTGCAGAATCACAGTTACCTATCAGGATGTGGCCCATGTCTCCTACTTTTAGAAGAACAGTTCTGTCGGGTTTAAAGAGAAATTTCCCTAACAAGGGGAAGCAGGAGCCCTGAAGATGCTTCCTGACAGCACATGGACAGCAGATTGAGCAGACACATACATCAACTGGTTACAGGTAATTCTGTAGTGGCCAACATAACATTTGTAGGCTTCTTTATATAATTTTTTTTTTTAGCTAATATTATTTAACTCAAATTGACATTAAACGGGTTTTGTTTTTGTTAGCTGGCTTGATTTTCCCAACAAAAAGAACCAAGAGGTATGCCAGAAGTAGTTTATATGCTTTATTTCCATTGTGTTTTAAAATATGTGACCAATGTAACAGTTTTGCAACCTCAAGAATTTATCTGTAACTTGGGTAAGCATTTTCTCTAAAAAGGCAATATACATAAAGAGCAAATGCTTCAGGGGTTAAGCATCAAACTTACAGTAATGTTTATTGGAAACTGGAAAAAAAATGTTTTATGGCAAGTGACTTGTGACCAATGTAATGTGACCAATATAACATGTGACCTGCGCATACAACATTTTACTCTGCATTCACAAGTAGCAGGTTAGCATCAAGCTGTAATGCCCATGGGAATTTACACTTACAGGCAAATGTCACCTACCGGTAAGTCCTTTTTAAAAAGAGGATTTCATACTAATTACTATTATACTACATCACCCAGCCAACCATTTTTATTTTCAATTTCGCAAACTCAACTGGCACCGGTACATCAGTGGCTGTTTCTATTTCTGTACCTTCTTTCAGGATAATCACATTTCCCATCGGGACATTATTCCCTCTGTGTGTAGTGTTTGCTTTAAATTGTGTTAGGAATTAATTTATACTTTGTGGTCAAGACTCCCTTTTCATCAAATGTCTGTGGACTGAGAGAAATTATTGTGCTTCCCACCTAATATCTGCTTTCAATTCTGTTCAAAATTGTAACCGATAACAATGTGTTCAGTCTGGCTACATATCATGATGACAAAAACCTATGGAGTCGGCTTGCTAAAATGGTAGAGAAAAGAAAACAAGGGCAGCCAGAATGTCAGGGAAAAAGATAAAGGAGAGGAGTAACAGTTTAGCAGACAGCCCTTGGCTCAATCCCGGGCATTTCCAGTCAATACAGAAGAAAAGTTTTGACTCTGGCAAGTTCTCTCCCCTTCTTTGTTTTCTGCGGATGCCTTATTAAAATGTTGTTAGTGTGCCTATCGGAATGCAGTATGTCAGGGTTCATACCTGTGTTAACCACAACTTTCATGAGGCTGTTCTGCTTTTACTTGAATAGCCACACTGAGAGGGGCAATTATGAGCAGAGAAACACCTCCCATTCCTCCAATCTGTCACTCTCAAGCAGCTCGCTCTCTTTGGGTTTCTGCAAACACAGGCCTGCTGTAGGGAGAGGAGAGTCTGCCAAGGGAGCCGAGGGGGATTTGGAGTAGGGAAATAGTGACTATGGAAAGGATTAAGTGTCACCTCCTCTTTGCTTCTCCACTCTCAGTCATTTCTTCCTGAAGTGGTTGCTCAGCAGTCCCTTTTATTTTAACACACATTTGCTGCTCCCTTTCTGATTCATGTGAGAATCAGATGAGAATGTTACAACCTGAGTCAGGGGTGCCAACTTGAATAAAATAGTGGGGGGCCCAGGTAAGCCCCATCCCACATAACCAATCACATGACACAGCACACACACACCATTTGAATGGCAACTTTGGGGGGCCTGGTCCCCTCAAATATTTTATGGGGCGGGGGTTGAAGGGACCTCAGACCCTAGGAGTTGGCTCCTATGATCTAAATTCACATAAACTTAAGATGTTGTCAGCTTCATTACAATTTTTCACACTTTCCTTCTAGTGAAACTGCTCTCAGGAAGATGGCTAATCCTGACCAATTTACTGGAAACTGGCCGGCAAAGCTGCCACCACAAGTTTTGTTTTAAATAAGTACCATGTTCAGATGTAACACCAAAAAAACACCAATACAGAGGAAAGGTTTTCGCTATGCAAAAGAAAGTACCTTAAAGCACTGAGTGCCTTTTGCTCAAGATACGGACTGATGTTTCTATTGTGCCAGATTCTCAGTAAATCAAAGTGGAGTCATGTGATGTGGCCCATGATATTTAGCGAAGTTTAGTTGGCTAATTATAGAAAATGTGATACCTATAAAATGAGAGGTGATGATAGCACATGGGGACATAGGGAATGGAAGATGAGAGATGAAGGTCTGCTTCTGCGGCTATGCAGATTATAAATGCTGAAAAAGACTCTGAGTTTGAGGGAGGAGTGAAATGACTTCACTCTTGGATGCTAAGCCTAGTTTACATTCATACTGGCTTGAATGTTTGCAAGGCAATAATTCCTGGTCTGTGAATAGAGGCAATGACTGTTGTTTAGAATTCAGACATATTATTGACAGACGAGGGTATTATTTGAAGTTAAGATGTGCATGAACTTGGAGCATGAGTGGCAAGGTAAACTTGTATCATCAATATTTGATCTAGATGGGACTTGAGGCTATTGCCATGACCCTGGTACTCGTGTACACAGCACTGCCTGTTAGATAATTGGCAGGGAGTAGGAGTGGGGAAGGGCAAATCTAAACACTTCTTCATAGGAAGCCAGGCAAGGCTTTCTAGTTTTCAAGGGGAAAAAACCCACTAAGGGGAACATGATACAATTTATGACATTATGCATGGTTTGCAGAAAGTAGATACACACATGTCCTCCCCCCACCCACCAAAAAACAACAACAACTCTGGTAGAATTCACACTCACCCAATTGGTACACCCAGGGCACACAACAAGAAGTACTTATTCACACAACATGTAATTAATATATGGAATTTACTGATGGTCACCACTGTAGGTGCCTGTAAAGGCGTATTAGAAAAATTCATGGGGGGTAGTACTATCAGTGATTATTGATGGTGATATTTAAATGAATAATGCTACTGAAATATCACTTCCTTGTTGTCAGTGGTTGATTTCCTCCCAGTGCAAACAGGAACATTACAAAGGAACAATTTTCATTATGGCCGGAGCAGGAGAAAAAAGGGTAAAGCATTTTTGTAAAAAAATAAATTACTGTGATCTCAAAAATTGTTAGTCCTTCCTAGCAGTTGCTGTTTTCATTTTTTTTAATGTGCTCTTAAGATGCATTTATAAAAAAGTATGCACTTTGGAGGAACTGGGCTGCATCTTTATCACTTCCAGTTCTGGGATTTTGGAGGGTTTGGGGAAAGGCATTTTTACTGTTGAATACTGCCTTTGACCTTTTAAGGCTTTCATCTCTGCAAAATGAGAATAGTGACAACCTTTTATTTAACCCTTTAGTACAACTTCTGCCCCTCTGAAACTTGCTGTCAGGGTCGTTAACAGGCCGCCCCTAAACCTTTCCCTCGGCCAGTAAAGCGAGATGAGCACCGCAACCCCAGAGTTGTTTGTGACTGGACCTAATGGTCAGGGGTCCCTTGACATTTACCTTTTAAACCTTTCCCTATCAACTCACAAAAATATGTCAGTAGATTTACAAATAAAAACCTCAGTGCAAAGTCACACAGATCTTCTTAACTCAAAGAGTTGTATTCAAGTAAGTAATACTCCCCCCTTCATGGATCACTGCCTTGTCGTGGCGAAGGGGCTTGAAGTACTCAGGAAGCTATGGACAGGTCAAGATGGACAGGTCATAGTGGAGAGTTTGGACCAAACGTGATCCACCTGGAGTAGGAACTGGCAAGCCACTCCAGTATCCCTGCCAAGAAAACTCCATGGACAAAGACAACAGGCATATAAAAGATATGACGCTGGAAGATGAGCCCCTCAGGTCGGAAGGCGTCCAACATGCTACTGGGGAAGAGCGGAGGACAAGTACAAGTAGATCCAGAGCTGATGAAGCGGCTGGGCCAAAGCCGAAAGGACGCACAGTTGCTGATATGCCTGGAAGCGAAAGGAAAGTCCAATGCTGTAAAGAAAAGTATTGCATAGGAACCTGGAATGTAAGAACCATGAACCTTGGAAAGCTGGATGTGGTAAAAAATGAGATGGCAAGAATAAACATTGACATCCTAGGCATCAGTGAACTAAAATGGACAGGAATGGGCGAATTCAGTTCGGATGACTATCATATCTACTACTGTGGGCAGGAATCCCGTAAAAGAAATGGAGTGGCCCTCATAGTCAACAAAAGAGTGGCGAAAGCTGTACTGGGATGCAATTTCAAAAATGATAGAATGATCTTGATACGAATCCAAGGCAGACCTTTTAACATCACAGTAATCCAAGTTTATGCGCCAACTACCAGTGCTGAAGAAACTGAAATTGATCAATTCTATGAAGACTTACAACACCTTATAGAAATGACACCAAAGAAGGATGTTCTTCTCATTATAGGGGATTGGAATGCTAAAGTAGGGAGTCAAGAGATAAAAGGAACAACTGGCAAGTTTGGCCTTGGAGTTCAAAATGAAGCAGGGCAAAGGCTAATAGAGTTCTGTCAAGAGAACAAGCTGGTCATCACAAACACTCTTTTCCAACAACACAAGAGACGACTCTACACATGGACATCACCAGATGGGCAACATCGAAATCAGATTGATTATATTCTCTGCAGCCAAAGATGGAGAAGCTCTATACACTCAGCAAAAACAAGACCTGGAGCTGACTGTGGCTCAGATCATCAGCTTCTTATAGCAAAATTCCAGCTTAAACTGAAGAAAGTAGGAAAAACCACTGGGCCAGTAAGATACAATCTAAATCAAATTCCTTATGAATACACAGTTGAAGTGAAGAACAGGTTTAAGGATTTAGATTTGGTGGATAGAGTGCCTGAAGAACTGTGGATGGAGGCTCGTAACATTATACAGGAGACAGCAACGAAAACCATCCCAATGAAAAAGAAATGCAAGAAAGCAAAGTGGCTGTCCAATGAGGCCTTACAAATAGCGGGGGAGAGAAGGCAAGCAAAATGCGAGGGAGATCGTGAAAGATACAGGAAATTGAATGCAGATTTCCAAAGAATAGCAAGGAGAGACAAGAGGGCCTTTCTAAACGAGCAATGCAAAGAAATAGAGGAAAATAACAGAATGGGAAAAACCAGAGATTTGTTCAAGAAAATTGGAGATATGAAAGGAAGATTTCGTACAAAGATTACCACAATTAAGGACAAAAGTGGAAAGGACCTAACAGAAGCAGAAGACATCAAGAAGAGGTGGCAAGAATACACAGAGGAATTATACCAGAAAGATATGGAGGTCTCATACACCCCAGGTAATGTGGTTGCTGACCTTGAGCCAGACATCCTGGAGAGTGAAGTCAAATGGGCCTTAGAAAGCCTCGCTAACAACAAGGCCAGTGGAAGTGATGATATTCCAGCTGAACTATTTAAAATTTTAAAAGATGATGCTGTTAAGGTGCTACACTCAATATGCCAGCAAATTTGGAAAACTCAGCAGTGGCCAGAGGATTGGAGAAGATCAGTCTACATCCCAATCCCAAAGAAGGGCAGTGCCAAAGAATGCTCCAACCACCGCACAATTGCACTCATTTCACACGCTAGCAAGGTTATGCTTAAAATTCTACAAGGCAGGCTTAAGCAGTATGTGGACCGAGAACTCCCAGAAGTGCAAGCTGGATTTCGAAGGGGCAGAGGAACCAGAGACCAAATTGCAAACATGCGCTGGATTATGGAGAAAGCTAGAGAGTTCCAGAAAAACATCTACTTCTGCTTCATTGACTACGCAAAAGCATTTGACTGTGTCGACCACAGCAAACTATGGCAAGTTCTTAAAGAAATGGGAGTGCCGGATCACCTCATTTGTCTCCTGAGAAATCTCTATGTGGGACAAGAAGCTACAGTTAGAACTGGATATGGAACAACTGATTGGTTCAAAATTGGGAAAGGAGTACGACAAGGCTGTATATTGTCTCCCTGCTTATTTAACTTATATGCAGAATTCATCATGCGAAAGGCTGGACTGGATGAATCCCCAACCGGAATTAAGATTGCCGGAAAAAATATCAACAACCTCAGATATGCTGATGATACTACCCTGATGGCAGAAAGTGAGGAGGAATTAAAGAACCTTTTAATGAGGGTGAAAGAGGAGAGCGCTAAATATGGTCTGAAGCTCAACATCAAAAAAACTAAGATCATGGCCACTGGTCCCATCACCTCCTGGCAAATAGAAGGGGAAGAAATGGAGGCAGTGAGAGATTTCACTTTCTTGGGTTCCATGATCACTGCAGATGGTGACAGCAGTCACGAAATTAGAAGACGCCTGCTTCTTGGGAGAAAAGCAATGACAAACCTAGACAACATCTTAAAAAGCAAAGACATCACCTTGCCGACAAAGGTCCGTATAGTTAAAGCTATGGTTTTCCCAGTAGTAATGTATGGAAGTGAGAGCTGGACCATAAAGAAGGCTGATCGCCGAAGAATTGATGCTTTTGAATTATGGTGCTGGAGGAGACTCTTGAGAGTCCCATGGACTGCAAGAAGATCAAACCTATCCATTCTCAAAGAAATCAGCCCTGAGTGCTCACTAGAAGGACAGATCCTGAAGTTGAGGCTCCAGTACTTTGGCCACCTCATGAGAAGAGAAGACTCCCTAGAAAAGACCCTGATGTTGGGAAAGATGGAGGGCACAAGGAGAAGGGGACGACAGAGGACGAGATGGTTGGACAGTGTTCTCGAAGCTACTAACATGAGTTTGGCCAAACTGCGGGAGGCAGTGAAGGATAGGCGTGCCTGGCGTGCTCTGGTCCATGGGGTCACGAAGAGTCGGACACGACTGAACGACTGAACAACAACGAACAACAACAAAGTAATACTCCGAGCAAACACACTGAAATTAATGAACCTAAGTTTGTCATGTTCATTAATTTCAGTGGATCTACTCTGATCTGCAGAGGTTCTGCCCCCCCCAAAGGCCTGCCCCCCTAACAAACACCCTTGCTATGCCTATGTCCTTCAATATCTTAAAAAGTTAAGTATCAGGCTATGAAAATGAAGTGTATGCGTATGCATACTGCACTTAGTAAGTAAGAAATCCGCAAGGAGGTAATCCCAACTCTTCAACAAAAAAAGATAACTGCCCCCTTACTATCTGCACAGTTTATTCTGCTCCAGTGTGTCATGGGGAGAGTTAAGGAGTTACAGAGAGCGTTGAAGCCCCTCCTGGGTTCTCAGCTTTTTACCCACACAGCTTCAAGTACCGTATATACTCGAGTATAAGTCGACCCAAATATAAGCCGAGGCACCTAATTTCCCTACAAAAATGTGGGAAAGCTTATTGACTCAAGTATAAGCTGGTTCGCCTTTGCCACTGTGGTAGAGGAGGAACGAGCAGCCCAAAGCAGCCCTTTGGGCTGCTCCTTCCTCTTCCTCCTTTGCTGCTGTGGAACTCACCCCGTTGCAGGGTTTCGAACCACCATTCTTCTGATCAGCAAGCCCTAGGGCTCTGTGGTTTAACTCACAGCGCAATGTTCCCTTGTGTTATACAGAGAAGGCTGGGATCCTGTCCTGTTTAAGCAGGAGCCAGGGAAAGTGAGCACCTGTGGGGTTTTAATACTTCCTTAACTGATAGGCTTTCTGCCTTCTGGGGTCTAAAGTTTGCATTTATGTGAGCAGTTCAGGAATGGAACAAGCTGCCTGGGGAGAGTAAAGAACCACCGTTCTTGTACACTTCTTAAGGAATGGTTGACTTGAGTATAAGCCGAGGGCAGCTTTTAAAGCACAAAAAGTGTGCTGAAAAACTAGGCTTATACTCAAGTATATACGGTATATCTTCATAGCCACAAAAGCTTGAAGTAAAGGATCAAGAAGGGGGAGGAAAGGGAAGACAGGGACTGGAGCAGCAGGGAAAAAGAAAGAAAAAAAGAAAAAGAGAGGCTGAGATTTTTTGGAAAGCAGAATTGTGCAGACCATATCACATTTTACAGCTTCTCAGAACTCCTTTGGAACCAAAGCGTACACAAAGACCCAATTTTATGCCTGTTGTGGGCCCTACAGCAAAACACACATTCCAGACAGCATAGAACTGAGAAGTTTTGGGTTGGATTTGTAGGTGTTCACAGATGTCACTGAATGCAATGAAATGTTTTAGTTAAAATATTGTTTCTAACAAGATATTTTGCATTTATAACTACAGGAGGAATTTTGAAATTGCTTCACTTACTTTAGTGATTAAACGTTGACCTTTCCCAACTAAAGTCATAATAAAGAGCATACCAAGTAGCTTTGTTCTTATTTATTTGTTTGTTGTTGCAATTTACCGGTATTTCCATATCATTGCCCCCCCCCCAAGTGATGACTTGCATTATCAATACAACCAAATAAACAATGGAGCACAATAAAATGTCATAGATCAATCAGCAAACAAACTATAAGACAGCCAAGTCACAACACAGGGATTGGGGGGGGGGGGGAGTCATAGGAAAATGTTCCTAGGCTAGAGGATTAAAAGGCACTCTCACCTACCCTATATTGCAGGAGTGAGATAACCAGTGACCCAGTGGCTTCCCAGGTACTGCTGGAATACAACTCCCTCCATTCTTGACCATTTGGCCACACTGGCTAGGGCAAATGGAGTCTGGCAACATCTGGAGAGCCACATGTTTCCCATCTTATTACTGCACACATTTTGGTTTGGAAGAACAGAGGAAATAGGACAGCAGGCATACTTGCAGGTATGGAGAGCTGTGGAAAGTTGCAGCTTGTGCCCCTGTTTGTGTAAAACTCTTAATCTCAGGGTTGTGGGTTTGAGCCCCATGTTCCTGCATTGTAGGGGGGTTGGACTAGATGACCCTCATGGTCCCTTCCATCTTAAGGAAGGTAGGAGAGGATATATTGTTTTAGGAAAATGTTGACAGCTCTAGTAATAATACACCCAATACCTTCCAACTGTACAAGTCTATGATTCTATCTCTAAGAAAGATTTTTATGCAAAACAATGCAAAGCTTAAAACACATATGATTTTTAGTGAATGGGCCATAACCATGACAATATTATGGCTCTTAGCAGAGCGTGTATTACTTGCAGATGTTAACTTGGCATTTGTACATGAAGGCATCCACATACATGTACATGCAAAACTTTTCTTTTTCTTTTTCTTTAGTTTTTTGCAATCTGGAGCCGCTTTAGCTTCGCAAACTGATTCTAAACACTAATTACCTAGAAACATGCTGTTTCTGATATGTAGCCTGCAAACTTCAGTCCTAAATGTAAAATGCAAAATTTAGGCTAGAATCCAAGATAGTGATGTGCTGCGGCTTGCTCTGTTTTTTTCTGTAACCTTTTCGGCTGCCAAAGAAACAAACCACTGATCAGTCAAAGAAAAAAAATGGCTGGTCTTTTTGTCAGTGGGGAGAATTTTCAAAAAGCAAGCAAATCTGTATTTCATAGAATTATAGAATTGTAGGGTTGGAAGGGACCCCAAGGGTCATCTAGTCCAACCCTTTGCAAAGCAGGAATCTCGACTAAAGCATCCATGACAGATGGCCATCCGGCCTCTGCTTAAAAACCTCCAAGGAAGGAGAGTCCACAACCTCCCAAGGGAGTCCATTCCATTGTGAAACAACTGTAACTGCCAGACAGTTATTCCTGATGTTTAGCCACTTGTACACAAGGAAACTTGTACCTGAAGATGAAACTGGCAGGTCAGCTCAAAGACTCCCAAGCAATGGTAATAAGTCTTGCATGCCTCCTTCTGGCAACTCCTGCAGCCAAGCTGGTGCCAAACGTCTTGCTCTGCTTTTCTTTGGACCACATCAGCAGGGCCAAGAGGGAGGGGGTTGCCTGGGCAGCCCACTACTTCCATACATGCTGCCCAGGCTTGTGCCCCAGAGAGGCCACTTTGATGCTGCTAACATGGCAAAAACAATGAGGGAGGCAGCAGCAGTTCCAAGTGACCAATCTCTGCAGCCACAGCAGGCGCTGTGATTCTCCAGTGATTTGGCTTCACCCTCAGAGGTGCACTCCATTGTCTCTCCTGAGAGACAGATACCAACAAAGTAGTAAGAAGTGGTGCACTGCTAAGAAATACCAAACCTTTGAATTCACAGCAAATAATGACATTCTGATAACAGAGCGTAATAGCACACACCACATGTGTGTACAAAATAAAAATCCAATCTTCCTGTATGACGTATCATCTAATAGAATTTACCTGAGAAATACCTACATTTCTCCAATTTCCCTGGGGAAACATTCTAAAGCAGGCATAGGCAAATTCGGCACTCCAGATGTTTTGGGACACCAACTCCCATCAACCCTAGCTAACAGGACCAGTGGTCAGAGATGATGGGAGTTGTAGTCCGAAAACATCTGGAGGGTGAGTTTGCCTAAGCCTTTTCTAAAGGCATGGTAGTATAACCAAGGAGATTCTCCCCTGGTCGCCACCCTCCCTTCCTCAGATTACAGGGGTTTCAGATAATGAGCTCAGTGAACAGGTAGATCAATTATGGGTGTAGATCAGTGGATTTCAGCCAGTGTGCCTTGGCACCCTGGGGTGCCTTAAATGATGGTTGGGGTGCCATGGGCAGCACTGGCCTCTGTCCCTCTTTCCTTCCCTCCGTCCTCTGATGCCCTTCCATGTCTGTCTCCCAAAGGCTGTTTGTTGCAGCAACCCTGGCTACAAGCTCCCCAGGCGAATGGTGCCTCTGGGACTGGCCAGGGGGTGCTTCCCAGGCCTCTGTGGGACGGTGTGAGGAGGCACCTCTCTTTGGGGTGGGATGGGCAGCTCAGAGACCAGCTGCGGCTGCCCAGAGGACTCCCAGAGCAAGGGGAGAAAAGAGGAGGCTGAAGGAACACTCCACAAGGGAGAGTGTTTGAAAAAGAGTAAGAGGCTGCCAGCTTTGCAGACAAGGGGTAACATAACTGGGCTACTGAGCCCCACAGGGGTGCCGCAGAAAGAATGTAGTTGGTCAAGGGAGCCATGGACTCAAAAAGGTAAAAAAAAAAAAAAAAAAAAAACCTCTGGTGTAGATGATCTGACAAATACCTTGGCCCTAAGCCATGAAGCGTTTTGTAGGTAAGTATCAGCACAGTTCATTGAGCTCTGAAAGGGACAGGAAGTCAGTGAAGCTGCTTCAGTACAGCTGAAATATGATCTCAGTTGCTATGCAATGACTGTGTTTTGAACTTACTGCAGTTTCCAAACCAGCTTCAAAAGCAGCTGCATGTACAATACAGTATATTAATCCTATAAGGAAGTTACAAGAGCATGAATAACCATGGCCATACTATTTTGGTCCAGGAGGGGACACAACTAGCACAGAAACCTAAGGTGGTGCTCCAAACCACTGAGGTTATTATTATGAGTCATTATATTTGCTAGCTGCTATGAACCTGTTCTTGAAAGGATGTATATTCTAGAAATAGCTAAGTAAATAAACTCAAAAGCACACTCATCTAAGCAGTTTCTAATGCACTTAGGGCTGCTCTGCTCTGGCAGAATTCTCCCTGGGTTTTCTGGTTTTGTACATTTGCTCCATAAGGTCAGCCAACATAGAGCAGTGTTCCATTGCAGTGCGTGCCGGCCCATCATGCAGGACCTGTCTCCATTACACAGACTGTATGGAGGGTTTGCTCACCTAACAAATGAAGGTGGTGAATCTGGCATTTTGTGATTGGTCCCATCTGCCAATCAGTCTTGCGTTTAATGCCCAATAACCTATCATTTTCCATTTGTTTAGCAAATACAAATGGAAATCGAGTAATGTTGCCACATCATCTCAGAATCGGGATGTTTTCAGGATTAAAAGTATTGAAATCTAGTATTCCTGTCCCATATATTAGGCAGCTTGATCCTACAGCAATGCCCCTATATTTCAGTGGCAAGAACAGGCCACAGTTATGAGAGTTCCTGATATCCATCTGGGACTAAGGCCCCTTGAAACCAACCCAGACACTTCATGGGAAATGCTAATAACAAATGTCGGTGGGCACATTTCATTCTGTTATCTCCTCAGAGGTTAAATTACACCATTCATTCAATCGTTTTGCTTGTTCAGACAATGAGGGCAGGTCAGCAGCAGGCAAACAATCCTTTTAGCCTGTCCTCTCTGAAGTGACATTGGAATGAAGGGGAGCATTTTAGAGAGGTATCAGTTTCCATGGTAAGACTCTGCAAACAGGCACACACATTTGCAGCTTAGTAATTTTACCTCCTTCTCCATTTGGGGACAAAGCAAAACAGCCATTCTTGTAATGCAGATAAAGAGATGAAACAGCTTCTGCACAGGTAAGCGAGTTTTCTGACAGAAAGCTTGTTTATCTGTCAGCAGAACCACTTCCTTAAGAAGGAAAGGTGGATAAAATGGCATACTAGAAAAAGACCCTCCCTATATCAGGACATAACAATAATTTGCCATTGCATGTATATTGTTCATAAAACACACAGGCCCATATCCAGAGGCAGGGCTGCACACATGGTAATAATGTTGAAGCCCTGGTGGACCTTAGGAATGGAGAAATGACCACAGCCATTGACATGATCGCCCCAGAGCGTCCTCTCTCATGGAGTTTTAGAGATAGGAAGGATGGATGGAGGCTAACATGTGATCTGAATGGTCAAGGCTGGCTATGCTGTATGCTCATTTGGTTCTCACGTTGTCCCAGTTCACAAGGCCCTTCCTCTTCTTAATCCATTCCTCCAAATGGCTGTGAGGCAGCAGCACTCACCTGACCCCTTTGCACCTCATCTCCCTAGTGATCCTTTGTGTTACCGGTAATTCTCTGACTCAGGTGGTTTACACAGTATCACCACCAGCATAATTATTGATTTATTTTGACTCCAACATTCTGCAGAAGTATTCACTGCATTTTATAATAATAAAAAGTAAAACAATAAACAGCCAAGATAAAAAGAAAATACACATCTTTTTTTAAAAAAATGTTCTGATAGATTTTTAAAAACCAGGCTGAAACAATAGCAGTGAGAATTTAATTTGATTAATAACGATGTTTTTTAAAAGGGCCACTGTAATAAAATTGTCTTCACTGTGCACGCATCTGAAAGAGGCAGCGAGGGGCGAGGCAATGCTGCCTGAGTGCTTTGTCCTTTATGCCCTGCCATGGTCACAGGTGTGCCCTGCCTCCACCACCACCCTGCCCACAAAAGCATGGAGTGTTTGTGGTGGCAGTGGGGCACCACAGCAGCAATGGGGCATGTCTGTGGCAGAGGTGGCAATGAGCGGGCCCCTGTACTAGCGCCAGGGCTTGCCTGCAGCAGGGGGTGTGGTGGGGTTAAGCGGCGACTGGCATGCTCCTTGGGCCCAGATCCGCTGCCTGAGGCAACCGCCTCACCTTGGCCCATAGGCAGTGGTGGAGCTTCATGCTCCCGGACCAGGGGGTGGGGTGGGGTGGAGAGCAGGCGGGGGTGGGGCTGGCGCGTGTCCTGGGGATGGGGCACGCCGCCTGCAGGGCACGGTGCCCAGTGCAGGCAGGGGAACAGCCGCAATGGCACCCTACCGGGATCATGCTTCCAGGGGCAGTAGGCTTCCCCCCACACTTCTCTTCCTCCACCAGTGCCCATAGGTGCAGCTTGTCAGAAGGAACATTCCCCTCCTCGTCCAGCTGCATTCAGTTCTGGGGTCTCTCCTGACCCCCCATAGTGCAAATGGAAGTCTATGCACAGGGTCTCATTAGGTGGATCATGCCCCATTTTCTAAATAGACATATTTGTTGAGCTTTGGAGAGCCACAATAACATAGGATGGTCAGCGACGAAAGTAGACAGGGCTCCTGCTATGTGGGGAGCGCAGTCCCTTCCAGAACAGGACGTGGATGTCCTCACCAGAGTACCTCCCTACAGTACCTCTATCTGACCTGGATTATAGCTTTCGCTTCCTTGCCCTCATCCAATCCAGAAGTGCTCTCAGACATCAGTTCAGGACTTCCAGAGCCTCCCCAGAATCCCCCTCACATCTGGGGCAGTCTTTGGTTATCTTTTGTACTATGTTGCCCTGTGCAAGACCAAAATTTGGCACCCCCAAATGGATCTTGTCAGTTATGGTCCTTCTCAGTTTTGTGCCCCCTTGGGAACCACCTGCACTGTCCTAAATCTGGCACTGCTCACATGTTCACAGTTCAGTGCAGTTCAGGTAAGCAATGGCCTCTGTGCGCAGGCATAGATTTACAACCACAATATCTCCAATACTTGGGAACATTCCATTCATCTATACCAGGTGTGGCCAACTCCCAAGAGACTGCGATCTACCCACAGAGTTAAAAACTGGCAGTGATCTACCCCCTTTTTGGGGGGTTCAGGTCCATTTTGGGGGGATTTGGGTCAAAGTTGTTGAGTTTTTTTCAGGGAGGAGGTAAAATACTGAGCTTTTTTTAGGGGAGCCACAGTTGTTCAGCTTCTTTGGGGGCAGCCAATGATCTACCAGTGATCTACCACAGACATCCAGTGATCTACTGGTATATCACAATCTACCTGTTGGACATGCCTGATCTATACTGGTTATATAGGAATTCCTGATATTGAAAAGAATGTGGCAGTATATCAGAGCCCTGTAAAGTTTAGGCTTAAGACTGATATATTGCATATCTCAAGGAGTGCCTGGGCAGCACATGATGGCAGACTACAGGATTAATTTTGCTCAGGCCCACACAACTCATGAACCACCAAGCCAAGCATAGCCCGTCATGCGTCTGCAGGTGTTTGACAGTCCCATGTCTTACAGGCAACAGCCAAAGCAGGATGTGTACTTGGTCTCTGATGGACTCTGATACATGGTTGTTCGGTTGTGTTTAGCTCAAGCTGTGGAAGCCTGGTTTAGTTTATCTGGCTGACTAGAATGATTTGAAATTTCATCAGGCTTCCTCGTAGGATGAAGCAGCTTCCATAATCATGCCTGCCACATATTGAAACAAGGCATGGGGCAACTGTGTTGCCATTCCCCCCACTAAGCTTGAAAAATGAGCACATAGACACAGATGAAAGAGTAAAATAAAAAACATCAACAGCTCCAAGCATACTTAATAAATGTCGTAAGGAAATCATAAAATGCATAAGGTGATTGTGCTTAAACAGAGAAAGGTTTTTGGCACAATCTGGCAAGTGTTAGTTGGGAATAGTTCTCATTGAAAGCAATAGCATGGAACGTAGCTGTAGAGACCGGGGTTTGCAGCGTTGCACTTTACTGTCTTTAATAGTCAGCTTCAAAGGGAAAGGGGACCACTGTTAGCGGCTCTCTGTGGACCAGAAGCATGACTCATGTCAACAACAATTCATGGCTTTAGTGTTGTGGGCTCAACTCTGTGGAACTCCCTCCCACTAGAAGTCAGGCAGGCACTGTCCCTGTTGAGTTTCAGACACTTGGTTAATGCCATTTTATTTCAGGGGTTTTTTACTTCATGAATGTTCCTGGGTTTAACTTTTTTTCTGATCTTCTTTGTTTAAATTTCTGGGGTTTTACATTTTTGAGGTTTAATCTATGCTGCAAATTTTGTACATTGTATATTTTTATTGTTGTAAACTGCTTTGAGACCTAGATGGTGAAAAGCAGGATATAATTTTTAAAGGTGTATCACCTTGTGTAATGCCATGGGATACCCCTCCATGGCAGATCTCACCCCATAAATTGGAGTCACCACTGAGCTGATTTCAAATCCCAATGGGTTCTCTACTCATCCAGTGTCTCACGCCAGATTAAATATCAATCTGGGCTGAAATGTGCATGAGGAGTCGGTGTAACCAGCATTAATCTAATCTACCACTGGATTTTTCTTCTGCCTATAAGGGCAGGCCAGAAAGGATGGAAGAATCAGAGACATGATGGACAGGGTGGTACTTGAGGCCCTTTTACTATCTTGAATCCCCACAGCAATAAGTCTGAGGTCATAGCAGGGGGACACCACAGCTTTGTGGAAACTGGTGCCTCTCTGTTTAGCTGAGATGCTTTTGAAAATCATTCCACAGTATTTTGTTCCACATTCCCTTGCCTTGCCTCGCTTACCTTAGCCTCGTTGAAACATTTTCTAACTGACTTGAAGTCTGGTGGGATTAAGAGTTGAGGAACTTTCCATGTGGCATTTTTTTTTCTCATGAAGTTTTTGAATTTGGAGCAGGAACTGCTGTGGTTCTCCAGTGAGAAAAAGCCAGACTGACTTTAGGCTGAATTTTGGAGCAATTGGGACAGAGGTCTGGTACCATTTACATTAGCAGGAGGTTGGACTAGATGATCCTCAGGGTCCCTTCCAACTCAACAATTCTATGAGTCTCAGACTTAAACGTGCTTAACTTTAACTAGAAATTGATCATGCCATCCACACTTTATATTACTTCTCTGTTGTGCAGTGTCATGCATACTCAAGAAACAAACCTGTGACTTATGAATCTAAAGGCCCACAACATAACCATTTTCTTGTTTAAGTTTAATGGTTATGCAATGCTACACCCACCCACCCACCCACCCACACACACACCCTGATGTTGCATGCCCCCTCGCCAGTGCACGATCTGTTTGTCTGAAGAGAGCTGCCTTCCTTGTGTCTAGGATTTCCAACATGAAGGCAGAATTTGTTGATGTTGGTGTTTAAAGCCCTAAACGGCCTCGGTCCAGTATACCTGAAGGAGCGTCTCCACCCCCATCGTTCTGCCCAGACACTGAGGTCCAGCTCCGAGGGCCTTCTGGCGGTTCCCTCACTGCGAGAAGCAAAGCTACAGGGAACCAGGCAGAGGGCCTTCTCGCGAACCCAGTTCCCCAGATTAAGAGTCTACCACTTTTAACCACTACACCACACTGGTATTATTATTATTATTATTATTATTATTATTATTATTATTAGTCATTCAGGGTTTCTAATATGACTAACAGGACAGACATGGGTAATGGGATTTTATTAATGTATCTTTATGTTACTTGCTCTTGGAAGCCTCCTTGGAATGATTTATAGCTTTAAAGGTGAATATAAGAATGAATAAATATGTGGGTTGGATACACCTGATTCGCCCCACCACCAGAAGCTCTGCACAAGGACTTCTGTTTATGCAATGGGGCTTTCCCTCCTCTCCTCACACTGTACCCTGCACCCAAAATTGGCTGGGTCTGTGTGTTGGGAACCCCCCCCCCAAAAAAAAGTGTGTGTGGAGGAAAGGGGGGATTGTTCCTCCACCAAGCTGAAAGAATTGCACACAGATGGAACAACTGGAAGAACACAATGTTGGATTCCACTTTATGGATCTAGAGGTCTTCTTCCAGAAAATCTGTTGTGATCTGAAGTGACAATATATTTTTGGTAGCTGAGGTGAACCACCAAATGGTGTCCACCCCACCCTGCCAGGGAAGAAGGGGTGGGTGAAGATCTACATCAGGGACAAGGAAGGAATAAAGCTGCTCCTGCAGATTGTGCCACCTGTGGCAATTGCCTCACCTTGCCTCATGGGTAGGCCGGCCCATGAAATTTAGGAATTGACTACCACAAAATGCGATGGCCACTAGCTTTAAAAAAAAAAGATTAGACAAATCAATGGAGGATAGGCTTATTCATTATAATTAACCATGATGGCTCAGTGGAACCTTCAGAAGATGTCCTCCTATTGAGTACTGGGCACAGGCCACACGGATTCGGGTCTGGTTCACAACCTGCTTGTGGATTTCCCAGAAGCATCTGATTGGTTACTGCTGAATGCCAGTCTAGATGGACCAGCAAAGCAGTGCTTATATTCTGATCAGCACATAATTTAAATTAACATTAAGTTGTTTCAAAAGTAAAATGCTATTAATCTATTCCACAAGTGTTTTTTGTTTGCTCTGTTTTGTGATATTTTAGGAAATATTTACTTTGAAATAAACAACAACAAAAAGGAAATACTCAGGTACAGAAATGTTTGCTTTAGATTCTTTATTGCAAAATAAAAGCAATTTCATGGGTTGCAAAGCTGCCAAAAGGGAAAGTGAGCCCCCTGCTGTTACAATTACTCTGCTGCTGTCTGCTCAAGAGGGACCCTACCGTTTCTTGATGCATTTCTTGGTGGCGTTTTCTTCCAGCCAATCTACTCTGAACATGCTTCAGAGCAACCTGCGGTGCTAATTGGATTTGATCAAAATAGCATATTTCACAAGCATGACATCATTTCCCCTGCCTCTTTCAGCAGGCTGATTCAACAACTGGTTTTGATTCTGCTTCAAGACTGGAATCAAGCACAGCTATGAGATGTGCCTCAACCTTGGCAGCAATTTAGCTACAACTTAAATTTATGACACATTCAAACATTTATATTCATTTAAAATGAAAGGCAGGGGGAACAGTGCAAACATTTCTCATTCCCTTTTGCTATCTACTAGTTTTACTTTCTATAGAAATTGTGTATTGTTGTGGACAATAAAGAAAGGAAAATACCAACCAGACTATTACAACATTAGAGTTTAAGTTCAGATGATTTGCGTGCAATTAATAATTTGTATAATGGGGCACAGTTTGTAATTTATGTATGGAAGATTGTGCAAATTTTGGGATAGCACATAAAGGTGTGTACGTACACACACACACACACACACGCACACGCACACACACACACAAACACCATATTGCTGATTACAATTAACCAATGTTATGAAATATATGGATGAAACAAAATATAATATGGAATGTATGCGATGACCAAGTACTGCAGGGAATATATTAGAAGTTTGTTATACCTAAATTTAGTTAGGTAAATTTAAAAATTAAGTCCATGTGATTTTATATTCTTAGCTGCTTTGAGCATAGGTTTCCTGTGGAAAGGAGACCTGCAGTGCAATCTTAACCCGCAGTCTGTGCCAAGGCAGGCAGTTAGAGCAGAGGGGATGCTCTGCTAGGCGGCACTGAGAGGCCTTCACAGGACTCTTTTCGGCGCCTGCTAAAAACATTCTTGTTTAGAGCAGCCTCCCCAGATGCATAGAAAGTGGAGGTAATTTTAATCTGTTTTAGTATTTTAACTTTTGTATGCTTTAAAGTGTGGCTGTATATTTTTCTCGATTTTATTGTTTAATCTTTTTGTAAACGGCTATGAGGTGTTTTATATTTTTATTTTGACAATCAAGCGGCGTATAAGTTTTATGAAATAAATGAATGAATGAATGGGGAGTTCTCTGCCACTGCACCCAGCAGGGCAGGAAGCTACTGCTGGCATTTCTTGTGCCCATGGCGGCCTGCAGAAAAGCCCTGAAACTGAGTGCTTTGAGATGGGGAAGCAGTACAAATTCCCCTAGGAACAGTTGTAGTTAAAAGAAGAAGAAAAACCTACCCCAGACATTTGTACCCTGGATGGCACAAGAGGCCACCCCACTACTATCCTGTTGGGGTTTAGGATTACTTTGTAACACGTTTTAATAATGACAAAGCCCTGTTTCTAGTAATCATAACAAAAGCAATGATCAAAACAAAACAAAAAATTCTTTCCAGTAGCACCTTAGAGACCAACTAAGTTTGTTCTTGGTATGAGCTTTCGTGTGCATGCACACTTCTTCAGATACACTGAAACAGAAGTCACCAGATCCTTAAATATAGTGAGGGAGTGGGGAGGGGTATTACTCAGAGGGTGGTGGGAATGGGTGATCAGCTGATAGGTGTGGAAAACCTGTTGACGACTCTTAATGGCTGCAATTAGTCTTGCAGGGAAAAGCAACGATATATTTCTTATATGGAATTGATGTGGTTAAATGTTTAATCTGGGAAATTTCTGGTTCAGATCTCACCTCATCTTTGAACTCAGCTATTCCCCAGCCTCAGGCCTTCAGAGCTGTTGTAAGATTGCTGATATCACAGCCAAACTGTTGACATGTCCGTCCAGTAGCTGCAGAAGTGCATTATCAGCTGCTTGGAGGGATGGAGGAGCAGGCAGGGATTAAATTAGCCCCATGGTTGGGTTTCTCTTTTTGTTTTGCCTGAAGCTGATTCACACTACCTCCAATTTTGTGACATGACTATATATTTGTAATACTTATTGGCTCCTCTTCAGCGTAGGCTCTCAAGCAGTTCACAAAATCAGACAGTAAAACAATACGATGGCAATAAATCCAGATACAACAGAGCAATGTAAAAATAAAACCTACTATATATTTTGGAAATTAGTTTTTCAATTTGTCCATCCATCCGTCTTCTAGGTTTGGCTGCCTCTTGAGATATCATTGCCAAACTCATCAGAAGGCTTCCAAAGGTGAGGGTGGTGGATTTCATCACTTTGGGGGCACTGGACACCATTTTGAATCAAGATGGTGGACTAAAATGTCACCTTGGTGTGACTTGGACTTTGGCATACGTTTGGCTGCTTTTGAGATTTTGTTGGTAATCGTGGCATGGGAATTCCCAAGGTGGGAGCCACACCAATGCTTGGGTGCCAGGTGGTGTGCTGAATCAAAATGCCAGACTGAAACATGATTTTGGTGTGATTTTGCCCATTCTTTAGCAGAGGTTCAGCCACCTCTTGAGACATCATTCCAAACTCAGCACGAGGGTTCCTGAGGTAGGACCAACACCCTTCATTAATGTTTCAATGCTGGGCACCATTTTTATTCAAGATGGTGGACCAAAATGTGACTTTGACATGACTTTGCCCATTTTTGGCATGATGGGTCCAAACTTACAAATTACATGATCCAATTAGAAAGCACAATTTGTTGTGTTTCTAAGAATTCCTTGGCAGTGCTGGACAGTCTCCACTAGTGCCAGAATAAAGCCATGGTTCTATGTAAAATACCTAAATGACACGGGCATGGTTTGCAATAATGTATGTGAAGTACTTTGACACTTGAAACAGACTATATAAATGCTTCAAATTATTATTGGCACAATCCAGCCAATCATTTATGTCAATTAAGCATTGAATTTAGCATGTGCTCAAACTGGTCTTAATATCACCAGCACCTGCCAAATAGCTCATTTTGCAATAATCACACTCTGACACTCCCTCCATAAGTGAAAATATGTACCTTTATGTTGTTGTTGTTGTTGTTGTTGTTGTTGTTGTTGTTGTTGTTGTTGTTGTTGTTGTTGTTGTTTTATATGCCATTGTTTTAGGAAGCAAATGAGATTTATATATGATAGGATCACTGGTGTATAGTACCACTTAAAAATTATCTTAATAGTGGATTTCTGAATCTTTGCTGAAATTGATTTCTTATGCAACATTCTTTCCTGTTTTTCTATACAATAATGTCAACATTAGGCACAATTGCACATAAAAATGTGTATAACAGGCAGGGCTGTCTTAAGGAGATCGGCCGCCGTGGCGCAGTGATCCCTCCGGCGCCCCCGGCGTATCGCCTCTTTCGCTTTCCCTGAGCCTCTTTGGAATGCATCCTGAGCTCGGACTCTCGCGGCCACCTACTTGCTCGCCAGCGCAAGACGCGCGTCCGCGGAGCCTCATTAACTCTTGGCGCTCCCACAAAGGCGGGGGGAGGGGGGAGAGACGTGGGAGGGGGGAGCCGACGGCGGGGTGGACTCGGCGGATGGTCCAGAGAGCCACGTCGAGTGCAGACGAGGTGTCGGGTTTCGCTTCGGACGCTTCTGCTCCTGCTCAGCCATGGTGAAAATCAGCTTCCAGCAGCCAGCGGCGGGCTTGCGGGGGCGCCCCTGGGGGCCCGGCGCCCTGGCGCGCCACGCCACCCAGCCCCTATGATGAGACGGCCCTGATAACAGGATAAACTTACACATAAATGCTGACAAATTTTCATGAGAACTTGGTTGATTTGTAAAAAAAAAAAAAAAGCAAACTGATGTGGAAATATGGAGAACTGAACTGAAGACTGGAAAAACAAGAGATGGACAGAAATCAAAATTGACATATTTGCCCATTCCTTGGGGAGACCCCAAACAACTAACCAAGGACAGAGTATGCCAGTGGACATGGAAAACCCTGAAGGAAAACTAAAATAGCGCATTCTAGGAAAAGGCATAGCTGTCTGGCTGAAACCCTAGAAACCCCACATGCTGCCACATTTTGTTGCAAGACCCACTTCCATTATGTAATGTAGAAGCTCTGCTATTTTTAGAATATACTTTTGTTGTCCTACATCTAGGGCAATTACTATGGTTAATTTTTCTTATTTATATTTTATAGAAATGCTGGTGGTTCTCAACTTAAAAGAAATCAACTGCTCCACAATCTGTTGAGTGTTCTGCTTATTTTATGGCTATGATGACACATTTACCTCCATATAAAATCCATGGCTTAATTACTAAGTTGTTCACACATTTTATTCTTCTTAAAAGGAATGGAAAACAGTTGTGTTGCTCACTGGGCTCCATACTGAAGTCATGTTCCGCATCGTTCCAGATTTGGGAGACAAGAGTTTCTCTTTTCAGATTTTTTTCCAATTTTGTTTCTAAACATTGCCATCAAGGATCTGCACAAAACTAACATGATAACCTCTAGTGTACTGTAAGGCTAAGAAAGGAAGGAAGGAAGGAAGGAAGGAAGGAAGGAAGGAAGGAAGGAAGATTTGAGAGCCAGGAAGTCCATGATAACAAATCTCATCTCCACCATGAACTCACTATATATACGTAAACAATTGTCCCTCACCCTCAGGTCCCCTGAAAGCTGAAACACGGTGACAAGGACACAGGATCCTTTAGACCTTCAGCAGCCCAAGTTCAGCTGGTTCCTACTGCTCTGTCTAAACCACTCCAAGCTGCAAGCAAGCTTCTTTTAGGCTTTTACCAGTCTCGTCTCCTCTTTCCAGAAGCTGCTTGCTGCACTAAAAAGCAGTTGCCTAGACTTACTTACTTACTTTATTCATTCATTCATTTATTTATTTAGCAGGGAGCTGGTTGACATGTCTTGCCAACTCTTGGGGGCTGAAGGCATGAGGTGTGCACTGCAGGTCCAGTGACCAGCTCCTCCAGAGCGCTCAGCCTCCTGCATTGCACAACACACGTGATGTCACAAGTGCCCCCGCCCCCCATCTTGGGGGCAACCCCGTGCCTGTGGACACACCAAACCATAGCTGAGTGTGGAATGAAGCCACGTGGGCCTTGGGATCACACACCACATGGCAAAGAAGAGGGGCTCAAAAGCCTTTGCTTCTATTTGTAGTTAACCACAGTTGGTCATGTCATCAGCAGTGACTGCTCTGAATCACACTCTCAGCCCCAAGGCATGGACACTTGGCTCAGTTATCCCCAAAGGTTTTGTTCTAAAAATCACTACACAGCTCAAACATAGATCAAATTACAGGTTATGCAGTTTGAAAGTTCAAGGGAGAGCTCTAAATTGCAATATTGGGCATAAATTACTGACAACCTCTTACCTACCCTATGCTGTCCTTTTGGAGACTGGAGTGGGCACAGTCATTTGCATGGTTCATGTCTTGAGTACTGGGACTGAACAAACAAGGAGACACCTCTGTGAACCAAACAGCGACACATCAGTGGAGATGGGGGCTGGGTCTGCTTGGGAGACGTGCCATCAGACACAGGGGCACCCCCTGCTCTGATTTCTGGGGCAACCTCACCATCAGTAGGCATGATGGGGACCAGTTTGGACAATGCCTCTCCCTTTGCCGCTGAGACACCCGGCTCCAGTGGGATGGGAACATCCATTGATGAACTGCTCGGATCCTCCCTGCCCATAATCTCAATGGGCTCACCCCAGTCCTCCTCCTGCTCTGACCAGTTCTACCGAGACATCTCCACTGGGCTCATGACACTGACAAACTTTGGTTATCCTTATGGGTGGGGGAGAAATTTGGTCCAGGTGTCTAGTTTGCCCTTCCCAAAGCAATACATGAAGCAAAATGCAGCTATCTTTTGAAATTCACACTTCTCTGAATTTTGTCATGCCATTCCTCAACTCAAAACGTATATATTTAAGGAAAGTATGCATAAAAATGTATAGGAAAATGCATTATATTTGAGGAAATTGCTAACAAAAACGTGTGCATAATGTGCACTAAAATACTGATGAATATTCATGAGATTTTTTTTAAAAAAAATATCCCACCATGCACACACATGCAGAAATGTGGTGAACTGAAGAAAGACTAAAAAAATGAAAAACCTGGAAGAAACTGAAATGGAGATTCATTCTTCCCTAATTGATACTAACTATGCTTCGGTAATGCCACGTTACGTTAACGTGTAACGCCACGAGGGTGGTGCTGTGGGTTAAACCACAGAGCCTAGGGCTTGCTGATCAGAAGGTCGACGGTTCGAATCCCTGTGATGGGGTGAGCTCCCATTGTTCAGTCCCAGCTCCTGCCAACCTAGCAGTTCGAAAGCACGTCAAAAGTGCAAGTAGATAAATAGGGACCGCTCCGGCAGGAAGGTAAACGGCGTTTCTGTGCGCTGCTCTGGTTCGCCGGAAGCGGCTTAGTCATGCTGGCCACATGACCCGGGAGCTGTATGCCGGCTCCCTCGGCCAGTAAAGCGAGGTGAGCGCCGCAACCCCAGAGTCAGACACAACTGGACCTAATGGTCAGGGGTCCCTTTACCTTTTTATGCTTCGTTTAAACAAACCCAAGACTACCTCCTTCCATGGTTTCACATGATGCTCAAATGCAGCCAGCTTTCCTTATGCACAATGAATTCATTTGATACACCACAATTGGATTTGAAGTATTGCTGCTTAAAGGATGTTAAAGTTGTTGTCCTCATCAGCTGTTCAGAAGCCAAGTTCCTTTCCTCATGCTTCTTGTGCATCCTGAAGAACTCTGGATTTGGAACAGGCAATGTTGAGATTTCTCAGTGTTGAGACAGAATTCTAGCACTCTCCCGCCCCGGCCCTGCT
The DNA here is from genome assembly GCF_009819535.1 of Lacerta agilis. NCBI lineage: Eukaryota > Metazoa > Chordata > Lepidosauria > Squamata > Lacertidae > Lacerta > Lacerta agilis. The sequence continues at coordinate 1,534,176 of NC_046318.1, read as the reverse complement.
CCCACAGTGGCATCTACCCCTTTCCAAATCTGAGCGACTTTATCTGCAAAAAACTGCAAAATCATTGCAGGAGATCTTGTGGTCCTTACTGGGCCCCGATGGCAAAGGTGGTTCCATTAAATTGCGAACCGGCTGAAAGGGTCTCCTGCTGCTGTTTTCTGCAGGTGCAATAGAGGCGGTGGAGAAGATCCTCTGCACCGTTGCTATCACCACTTAGTAGGCTCAACATTGAGCTCTAACCAGTGTCCAATCTGATTCAGAAAGAGTTTTCTGCCACCGGCACTCTACCTGTCTCAGCGATTGTTTCATTGCCCTCAGCTCTGGGGAAAACCACAGGGCTGTCCGGGCTCCATGCAATCAGAGAGGGCACTTTGGAGCCAGACAGTCGATAGCCCTAGTTAACTCCGTTTTCCTGCAGGCCACCAGAGAATCAGCTGAAAGGCCATCAACATGGGATAAAACATCCCCTACCATTTGGATCCATTAAGTGGCAGGGGCAGACCATCCGAATCGGTCCCACTTACAGAGGTGAAGGGTTGCAGAGAAGTCCAGTTGCACCAGGAAGTGATCTGACCATGGCACTTCTTTTGTTTCACTTTTACTTAGTGTCAGATTGGTGGGAACGTTTATATAATTTAGCAGAGTTTAAATGATCCCGTTTGAATTTATGCAGCGACAAGCGGGTTGCTAACTCGTTTTGAGTCCTATCAATAATTATACCTTCCTGGTTGATAATCCCTTTCTGTCTCTCTTAAAGAAAACACACATGAATCTGAATCATATTAATATAAACTACTTTACTATCAGATTCATTCAGGTTTACAGAGTTGTTCCTGAAGGCAGGCTTAGATTACATAACAGATAAACTTTCATTGCCTACAGACCTTTCATCGCCTACAGATAGCCACCCAATCTTAAACAACTCCTTACCCACAATAATACTACAACCAGACTTAACACGGTCACTGGTACCAGAGCCTGCAATAAACCTAGTTGCCAACTTTGCTGCCACATACACCCGGACAACACCATTACTGGCCCCAACAACATCAAACATACCATCTCAGGACTATTTAATTGCTCATCTTCTAACATTGTGTATGCCATCAAATGCCAACAGTGCCCTTCAGCTCTCTATATTGGACAAACAGGCCAAACCCTACGCCAAAGGATAAATGGACATAAATCTGATATCAGGAATCACAAGACAGAGAAACCAGTAGGAGAACACTTCAGTCTCCCAGGACATTCTATACAAGATCTCAAAGTAGCTGTCTTACTACAAAGGAATTTCAGAAATAGACTGGAAAGAGAAGTGGCTGAATTGCAAAGACATTGGATTCTTATCTCATTATACATGACAAAGCTGTCTTTAGCCATCTCACCCCTTGCCTTTTCCTGTAAGACCAATTGCAGTCGTTAACAGTCATCAACAGGTTTTCCACACCTATCAGCCAATCCCCCATTCCCACCACCCTTCTGAGTAATACCCCTCCTCACTCTCTCACTATATATAAGGGTCTGGTGACTTCCGTTTCAGTGTATCCGAAGAAGTGTGTATGCACACGAAAGCTCATACCAAGAACAAACCTGGTTGGTCTCTAAGGTGCTACTGGAAGGAATTTTTTTATTTTTTTATTTTGTTTTGACTATGGCAGACCAACACGGCTACCTACCTGTAACTATATACTAGATAGTAGTGAATCATGAGAAGACTGCATCTGAGCAGTTACCAGTTAACACTCCTTGCAGCAACCGACCAACCAACCAACTGACAAAACTGCCTGCCACATAGAGGCAGTTAGTTCTCTCGGAATGTTGGACTTGAATGACAGCTTTATATCCCACAAGATCACCCACATCCATAGAGGTGAACACCAGGTCACACATGTCTGCAACTTACGATTTTGTGTCCCAGTCCATCCCTCTCTGTGGAACCCAGCCCCAGCCATTCTGTTGGCTAGGCCAGGGCCCACTCCCAGGCATCCTTGAACCTCTCTCCTTAAGAACAAAATGCAAACTATACAATAAACCACTAAAACAATAGAAACTAGTGTTTTTTTTCTATAAAAAAATGTTTAGGGGTACTCTCATTTTCCTACTCATATTGAAATACTGCCCTTCAATGAGGCCAAACTTTGATTCACAAAATGTTTAGGGGTATGTATAGCTCTGCGTCCCCCCAGAAAAAAAAGCACTGGTAGAAACTAATTTTTTTGAAAGTTACATTTATACTAAAATTAAACTAATCCCCAGCCCCAACTAAACATTTATCCCATCCCCAACAGAGCAAAACAAAAACAACAAAACAACAAGCATTTAAAACACCACAGATTAAAAACTATTTGAAAACATTTAAAAGCATTTTTGGCATCAGCAATGTCCCAGTAGCCTATCAGGAGCCTTCCAGCTGTTCCAGGTAAGTGTGGGCCCCGCCCCCAAGGCCAGGTGGAGATGGGCCTTGCAGCAGGGAGCAGGTCTTCCCTCATTATTATTCAATGTTTTTATTTGATTCCCAAAGTTTAAGTGCATAGTGTGCGCAACCAAACTTCTAGGACTGCTTGGTTGGGTCTTCTGGATTACTTACCCAAACTGAGATGAAGTATGAATTACAATTTTTTGTTGCTTAGACTAATTAGTGCAATTTATATTGTGCCAGAATATATATTGATAAAAGGCAATGTTTCTTTTTCCCATTTCTGGTATTCCACTCCCCAGTCTGTACACAAATGGGTTGTGATCCAGAGGAGATCCTGCGCATATTGCCCGCATGTTACGAATTTCTTTCTATGGTCCTGCAGGACCCAGCGAGGGCATCAGAGAGTAACCAAGTGAGAATGAGATTTGTTCATGCTTCATTGCCGCATTCCATGCTTGATGGCTGCTTCATTGCTATAGGCTACCAAACTTAAAATGAAATGATGTTAAAACACAGCTGAAAATATATTAGCCATTTAAATCACCAGTAGACCTTCTAGAGCAGCAAAAAGAAAAAAAGAAAAAGGGCAAGAGTCAGCAGGTGTATTATTATTATTATTAAACAAAACAAGGACAAATATTTGCATAAAATGTGAAAATCCAAATCTATATGTGCAGATGCAAATTCAGAAATGATTACTATAATCTAAACAGAAATACAATACATCTCACTGTAGCAGGAAAGACTGTGATAAGGTGACCTTTGTGGCTGCTCAGGCTGCTGTTGAGGTGCTAGCTCTTCATGCACAATTCCAAGACCCCTGCTCACCTGTCCTACTATTCCTGATCTTTAAATGAGAAGTCTTTTCAGGCTGAGAAGAAGAAGAAGAGTTTGGATTTGATACCCCGTTTTATCACTCCCCTTCAGGAGTCTCCAAGCGGCTCACATTCTCCTTTCCCTTCCTCCCCCACAACAAGCACTCTGTGAGGTGAGTGGGGCTGAGAGACTTCAGAGAAGTGCGACTAGCCCAAGGTCACCCAGCAGCTGCATATGGAGGAGCGGAGACGCGAACCCGGTTCCCCAGATTACGAGACTACCGCTCTTAACCACTACACCACACTGTCTCTGGAGGACATGACCACCCTGAGGACATACTTTCCAGCTGGAGTGGCAGTCGGCTCTGTCCCTTTCCTCAGAAAGCAGATTACAGCAACAGTAGTTGAAGATGGACGCTCCCAGATGTAAGAGGTTGCTGATCCTTTCTCTCCTTCGTTCTGCAAGCAGTTGAGTCTAACAATAAAATTCATAAGGCACAGTCAAGAACAGCGTAACTGTGACCACCCTGCTTGTGTGGAGAAGAAAGGCAGCTATTAATAATACAGGAAGTATGAAACAAATTAATACAGTGATGGCAATGTGCATTTCATTAAATTAATGTGATTCAGCTTTTTTAAAAAAAAATCTAGCTGTAGTATTTGTTCTGTGGAAATAAAGGATCCATCATTCATTCTCAGAGTCTTTCCAGATTATCTTTGTATGTGCACAATAAATCCACACAGGATGCCAACATATTCTTAACTTAAAAATGGCTTTTCTTGGAGGCATATTGCATTGTCTCTGACTCACACTACTATTTTAATGTCAGGAAAATGTGATTCTTTCCCTAACTGCCTTCCTAGCTGCTACAGCAAACACTGTGTAAATTTCACAGGTTCATTAGTGAAACTGGATAATACCTGTTACAGGTAGGTAGCCATGTTGGTCTGTCAAAAACACATAGGTATTATCCAAAACAAAATAAAAAAATAAAAAAATTCCTTCCAGTAGCACCTTAGAGACCAACTAAGTCACTAACTAACTAAGAACAAACTTAGTTGGTCTCTAAGGTGCTACTGGAAGGAATTTTTATTATTATTATTATTTTGTTTTGGATAATACCTGTGTGTTTTTGACACTAAGCAGGAGTAACAGAACTCCCAACTCATCTCTACCCAATTCTTTTAGCATTTTTATCCCATTTCCTTTATATTCTTTTATTCCTTTTCTAACATTCTCTTTTCACAGAATCATAGAATTGTAGAGTTTGAACATATAAAAATACTGAACTAGAAGGCTCCCCCCCATTTGAGTTGTGTATTCCCCCACCCATTGGCAATAGTTCATTGCCCACATAGGTGGAGACTTTTTTTTCTTTAACTCATGACATAAATCTTCCCAACCGTACAGTATATGGGATATCCATTATGAAATAACCAGCATGCTTAGGCTGATAATTAATGCATGAAGGTGTTAAGAGCATAGTGTAAGTTGTCCTGCCAGTCTTAGCTAGGACACGCCCCCTCACCTTAGGAGAAAGGGTTATCAAGCCTTTGTTCTTCTACCATGTGAACTTTACCAGTAGGTAGGTCTACAATCGCTAACCATTATTTAAATGTAAATACTTATAATAATCCTTTTCCCTATGTATTTTTAAAAAGCACTATTATTTATATACTTACTTATTTATAAGACTTCAGAGATCCCCAGGGTAAAAAAGGGGGGTCACATTATCTACTTGGCCTGGGCCTCTGGCCGGCTCTGCAAGGACCGGATCCATAGTAGACATAGATAGATAGATAGATAGATAGATAGATAGATAGATAGATAGATAGATAGACAGATAGATAGATAACTTTAACAGTTTCTTAGCATTTTCTTAAAGCGATAGGCTATCCATTTGGGGGCCCTGGGGCCCCTCCCACAAGGAATACCTCCAAAAAAGCGCACTGTTGAGGAGGAGAGTTTCCTGGCTCTCTCTTAAAGAAGAATTCAAACTCAGGCTGCAGTGTCTCCCAAAATCTTTAATGCTCCGATCAGTGCGATACATGGGCAAAAGGTCGTTAAAAGGCACAGCAGGTGCTACACCTAGCCAAGCAAGCAAAGACATGGATCTAGGAATGACACACCCCCCAGTTTAGGAGCGAACTCCTCTTAAGCCCCCCCCCCACCAAAAATAAAAATATTTGAGGGGGCCGGGAAGCTCGCCCCCCCACGTTGATGGGCATTTCCATTTAATGGTGTGTGCCGTGTCATGTGACTATGTAGGGCAGGGCTTACTGCCCCCCGCCCCCCATATTTTATTCAAGTTGGCACCGCAGCAACCCTGTTATTAGGGAGTGGTGCCGGTACTAATTTCTCACCCATGCGCAATGATCCTATGTTGAAAACAAACACATTTGTATCCACTGTATCAATGCGCCGAGGGACTTTTTTATGTGTCATTATGACCAACAGGTGGTGGAAGGAGCGAGCCAGAGTCTAGTGAGTGAGACTGTCCCTGGCTGTAATACTGGTTTTAGTCCTCTCACTGGTCAGAGCTGAAGTTCTTATTTACAACTTTAAAAAGAGATACAACAAATGTTCACTTGTGATCTCCACAGTTGGCAATTGTAAATGTTGCTTGTAGGTAGGTAGGTAGGTAGATAGATAGACAGACAGACAGACAGAGAGATAGATAAAGAGATGGATAGATAGCTTAATTCAGTAACTCCCTAAAAAGTGTTAGGAGAGGCAATACATTTTAAACTAAAAGGAAACGGAAAGAAAATTGAAGTCCAACAAAGAATTAATCATAATTAAACAGGGACTGTAGATTGTGGACATATGATGGACTTTGAGAAAGCCCCCAAAAGAAAGCTTAGCCAAATTTAAACTGAAAACTCATAAAAATACCAAGATGAAGATTTTAAAGAGAATCGAGAAAAGCAGATACACCTGATGACTAGAAAAGCCAAGGGAAAACTAAGACAAATGAAAGAACGTGAGGGGCAAAATCAAGTTTATTTACCTTTCGACCAACAAGTTTTTGGATGTACGAAGGAGCAGAGGAAAAGGTAGGTGGATATGAAGTCTGCTTCAAGCAGAGTGAAGAATAATTGCAGAAAATAGAAGGCTTTTCTTTTAAAAGGTAACTAGAGAAGCCATTTCATAAAAAGAAGGCTGCCGTTTCTGTTGTAAAGTTATTATTATCATTATTACGGTTATTATTTATTTAATTTCTATAGCGCCCTATACCCGAAGGTCTAGGGGCGGTTCACATAAAATATTAAATAGACAAAATAAAAGCAAAAAGAACAACCCAATAACGGGTCACCAGAGCATAGACAACAGTAGTCAGGCTATCCCTGTCCAGAGAGGGGCGTATCCAGACAGGGGCACCAGCCGAAGCTGATGGAAGGCACTCCGGGTCGCTGAGCGGCTTCCCTTGTCTCTCGACAGAGGTCACCGTACAGGGCGACCAAGGCAGTTTCTGTGCCAAAAGCAGGCCTAAACCCTGATTGAAATGGATCCAGAAAAGAGCACCTGGATCTGGACTGCCACCACTCGCTCCAGAAGTTGGAAAAACCAAGACTGGTAAGATTTTAACACAGGTAAGAATTAGAAGTGAGAAGGGAAGGGGGATCCAGGGGGGAAAGAAAGCTGTGCATGTGATAAAGAGCAAAGCAGAGGGGCAGAAGACAACATAGTTCCATTTAATTCCATGTTAGCTCAGGTTGCCTTGTTGACAGAAATGCTTTGCAGCCATTTTGTGATAGCTTCTTGGGGACTAGAGATAAGCTCCTTCACTAGAAGAGGGTCACCCAAATAGTGCTGAGTTTTTGTTCCTTCCGATGTGTATAAATCCAGAAGGTTCAAAACATGCCAGCATTTTGGATCCTCGCCAGTAATTCGGTTCCTAAGGTTATTTAGGTATTTAGAATACCCATTTTAAAAGCTGATGCATCAAACTGCTTCCTTTGTCTGCAACAGCTGCCTTGCTGATTTTAGTGTGAAAAAGCAAATAAGGCATTTGGAGGGTGAGTCTACTGATGGCAATGGTTAGAGGCGGCCTTGGGGTGAGTAGAGGTTTTCACCATTTTGCCGGCGATTTTTAAGGGAAAAAAGTCCTGCAAACGTTTAAGCACAAACATATTCAGAATTGGGAAGGATGAGCCTTGACCATTTTTTCCTGTACATAAAGGGCAGAAAATTTTGTCTGCTAATGGTAAGGCTGAAATGACAGACAAAATATTTGAAATCTTATGAATCCCGACTCTCTGGCCATTTTGACTCATACATAAGGGGGTGGCTGATTGTTCCACTAATGACCAGAGCGGGTCCAAACAAAATCATAATAAGCCACATTTGTGAAACATTTTGGAACAGAGGTCTGTACCCTTAAATCCTGTAGATAAAGGAGGCATGTCGCTCCCAATTTTCTTTGCCTGGGGTACAGACAGGTATGTCTGTTTAATGCAGGGAACATGATCCATAAATGCTGAGACTTTATTAGAAATTTCATTTGACCCAAATTGGCTTTTTGGTGAAAACTTTCATGATAGGGTTGAGAGTTGCTGGGTTTCCAACAAATACTAAAATTTGGATCCTCACCAGTAATTCTGTTCCTAAGGCAATATATTTAAAAACCTGGTGTAGCAAACTGCTTCCTGTCATTGGGTTACCTTCAACTGCAATCGTAGCTTTTATTAAAAAAACTTTTAATAATAGACACTAATAATGAACAAGTAATCTCTACATGCTCTATCGTAATTATAGCAGCAATACAGTTGTGTGTCTTCTGGCTGAAGGTCCACCAGGTGAGTATCTTGTGCTGGGCTGAGGAGAAAATCTCTGTTGTGTTCTGCCTGCAACTCTTTGTACAAAGATTCTTTCAGGTCGCAGTGAGGGGGACCATTCAAGCACCCGGAGCCTGTTGGAGAAAAGGTAGGCTCTAAATGGAAAAATACATCAAATATGCAAACTAAATATTCCAAAGAGCTTCTATTGAGCCATGTTGGTTCTTCAATCACTTTTTCAGAAGAGCTGAGAACTTGAAAGCCTAATGCAGTCGCTCTCCATGCTTCTACCTGGATGGACTTCTCTTGTTGGGACACCACTGCAGGGGAGGCCCTTTCCTGTGCCGCCACCACACAATAAGGTACATCTTTTGGTGGGACAGCCATCCTTGTTTTCTTGCAGCTCGTTTTTTTTACAGACCCCACAGAGGTACCTGTGCTGGAAGCAGATCTGCTCCATTGCCAAGTGAGAGGCAGTGTCAGAGCTCTTGATAACATCAAGTGAACATCTGCAGTGTAGGATTGAGAGACACCTGCGTCTTGACTGCGCTGCTTTAGGTAACCGGCTGTTTTTGCTCCTGTGTCTGGAGGGGAGGGCTGCTGAAGACCCTAGTCTCTTCCAGGTGCATCTCAGGGACACGAGAAATAGAATTTTGCAAGCCTTCAGGAAACTTAATGGCAAGTGAACTTCACACTCCAATTTCAGTGATCTTTTTCAGTACAATCCTTTTGTGCTGGCCTCTCCATTTCCCCCCGCTTGATCTCTTCACAGTTCTGTCCAAGAGCCCACCACCCTCAGGTGAAGCCAGCTCTTCCTGCAGAAGTCAGGTCAGTAAGAACAGCTGTGTTCAAACAACATTTCTCTGGAATTGGTGGGAAAGGGCCGGGGACAAACTAATGAGTCCAGATTGCTTTTCACAGACCAGCAGAAGGAACTTCCAGGCCCATGGATTCACACTTCAGAGGGACAAACAAAAAGGTGAGCATAAAGGCAGAGTTTGAAGAGTGGGAGCAGTCTCTCTGTTCTGCCCTGCAAATTAATGGCAGTCAACATGGCACTCGGTGACTTAAACACATCTAGGTGAATAAAACCTTGATTGTGTTCTGTCTGCAACTTCATAACTCTTAAGGGTTTTCTTTTTTCCTGAGAGAACATTCTGTATTCAGAGTGTTCTCTCAGGTTTTGCTTTTCACCTTGTTGCATTGGCCAAAAAAAAGCAAAAGACGCTGGTGGTCGGCGCTCCTGGTTTCCAGGACGGGGTTCAAACCCCTGCGGTGTCCCTGCTTGCTTGCAACGCAACCTCTCTGTCTCTCTCTCCCCCTTAAGAGCTAAATGAAGCAAGGTCACTTGTGTGTGTCTAGGACAAGGTGGATTACATGGATGCTTCCCATCCTAGCACTCCTTGCCGCAGGGAACAAAAAACTTACTTCTTTTATATATATAGGACTGCCTCTTAATTTTGCATTGTTTGTTTAGGCAGTAACCTAAATATACAAACATTCTTGTACATTTTATGCTCCTTATCGCTACCCCCAACATCTGTGAGCTGAGGATCCCTTTCCCATCATCATCATTGGCCGAGATTGCGCTGGGCTCCCTGGCCCCTGACCCTGAGCCCCGCAAAGAAGGGATCAGCAAGGAACTGGGCGTGACGGAGGACATCTTGCATGTGTGAGTATTGTCCTGGCACCCCCTTCTACAAGAGGCAAGGTGTGGCGGCATTCGGGGCAGATGGTGGGCTCTGAGTCCTGGGTGCAGCCTGCTGGAAGGTCTCCTGCACAAGAGACAAGGTGGCACCGTAATGGATGGCATGTTGGACTTGAACCAGGGTTTAAACAACAACAACAATTTTATTCTTTGTTCCCCGCCCATCTGACCAGGTTGCCGCAGCCACTCTGGGCAGCTTCCAATAGGTATAAAAATATAAAACATTTAAAACTTCCCTATACAGGGCTGCTTTTAGATGTCTTCTAAAAGTTGTATAGTTATTTATCTCCTTGACATCTGATGGGAGGACGTTCCACAGGGCGGGTGCCACCACCGAGGAGGCCCTCCGCCTGGTTCTCTGTAACCTCATTTCTCACAGGAAGGGACGACCAGAAGGCCCTTGGAGCTGAACCCTTTGGAATGAGTCTGCTTCTTGGCCTGACCTACCCTGCAGGGTTGTTTGGAGCATAACTTGGAGGAAGAGTGAGGTGCAAGTAAAATAAAGTGGTGTGCTGAGCAAGACCTGCATTTGGATCAGTGTGTTTCTGCAAACCTCCTGTGAGGCTCATATAGGACAACTTCCTGGGGACGTAGGAATCTGCCTATCATCCATTTAGCACAGGACCACCTGCAGTTTTTCAGGGGGACAGACAGGCATAGTTCCCAGACCTACCAGGGACTGACCATCTGCATGCAAAGTGGCTGCTCTCCCACTGAGCTGGGGCCCTTCCCCAAGGGGGGGGGGTTGTGCCCACTGCTAGTGAATGAAAGTTGGTGGGATGCAGATCCCCTCGTATTTTCTGTAAAGTGGTATACATGCTGCTGATCCTATATAGAGGAGGAGGAGGATAATAAGAATAATTCTTCCCATCTTCTCTGTTGAGTCCTTTACATTCAGGTGGTGCTATGATAAGAATAAATTAATTAAGGGAAACAGTATAGTTTCTATCATCAAAATGTATTGGACCAGGTGCCCTGTGTCTGGCAAGAGTCAAAGGGAAGCTCAAGGACTGGAATAGAATGAGGATATTGGCAGAAGTGAGAGCTGGACCATAAAGAAGGCTGATCGCCGTAGAATTGATGCTTTTGAATTATGGTGCTGGAGGAGACTCTTGAGAGTCCCATGGACTGCAAGAAGATCAAACCTATCCATTCTCAAAGAAATCAGCCCTGAGTACTCACTAGAAGGACAGATCCTGAAGTTGAGGCTCCAGTACTTTGGCCACCTCATGAGAAGAGAAGAATCCCTAGAAAAGACCCTGATGTTGGGAAAGATGGAGGGCACAAGGAGAAGGGGACGACAGAGGATGAGATGGTTGGACAGTGTTCTTGAAGCTACTAACATGAGTTTGGCCAAACTGCGAGAGGCAGTGAAGGATAGGTGTGCCTGGCGTGCTCTGGTCCATGGGGTCACGAAGAGTCGGACACGACTGAACGACTGAACAACAACAATTGGCAGAAGGAGTGGCATGTTCATAGGGCTCTTACGTGTAGTACAAGTGTTGATTTTTATGTTTCAGTCTACACAAAATATATTCATATGTATTATTTTTTGCAGTCGATGGAGAGCAGATGAAGCCTGGATTCTGCATGTGTCCATCAGCTCCTTCCTGGAGCATCTCTCCTTGGTGGTGGAAACTATGGACCTGTTTGGGACACCTGTGGCTTGATACAGTAGATGGTTGCAACAGGAAGCTTCCCAACAGTCTTGGCTGGACTCTGGACTTGCCCCTGGGCTACTGATGTCACAGGAGGCCCTGAACATGCCATCCTTAGAGCCAAGATGTTGCTTTGTGTTCTGGAGCCAGCGGGGAACTCTTTGCTCTCGGATACTCTTGGACTTTGGTAGATTTTGGGTGCTGAGAAGCAGACAAGCCTGGGACTGCTTTGATATAAGACAAAGTACATGGAATCTGGTGCTCTAATAAATTATCCATTGTACTTTACTTTATTGTCTGCATGTGTTAACTGATTAAATATATTTGAGCCGGCTCACCATATTGAGTAATCAGTTACACAAACACAAGCAAAATCTTAATCATAGTGTTTCTCCAGGTGTTGCTGGACTCCAGTTCTCTTCAGCCCCATCCCGCAGGGCCGAGGGTCAGGGATAATGGGAGGTTTTAGCCCTCTCACCATTGCCATTCTAAGAGAATGAGGGAGGCGTTCATGGTGATTTCTGGCACCTCTCTTTCTAGAAAAATAGCTATTTTGCAGCCAATAGTATCGACATGGTGCAGAGATGAGGTTGTGCTGCTGCTACAGGAACTCCAAGAGGAGAGTGGCTGGAGCTGGAGGAAGGAAGCCATGGCTCTACTGTAACTTTGAAAAGGAAACACAACAGTCTAGCAACAAAACCATGCATTACATTCCGATCTACTTGTGAAAAAAATTGCTGAAGCTCCTTAGGAAAGCCAGTCCCCTTTCCTGGAGATAAGAAGTAGGCCAGATTAGAAAGGTTTCTAGTTGCTATGACACTGCACTGGAATCTCCTGATCAATTTGCACCCCGTTGGTTTGAACAGCCTTTTAATACCAATGCACATTCCAGCCCTATTGTTGGTCTCTCCCCTGTTTTTGATAAAATAATGGGGAGGGGGGAACTGGTTTGGATAAATCTAAACAATATTTCTTAATTCACTTTGTAAACTAAATTAATTTGCTTGTATAACTATATCAAAGCAATTAGGCATTGCCCTTGCCGAACATATCATATTAGTTCCATATATATGCGCTGGCTTGAGGAAGTGTGCTGAATAAAACAAAGGAGAATGAACAGATTGGTTGCAGATAATCCAAACATTTTTGATTAAAATGTAGAAGAATTTGAATAAGAATGCATTGTTTGGAATACATATAACCCAGTTCCCAGAAGACTATCTGGCTGCAAGTATACGTGGCTTTAATTAACTGCCCAAAAACATTTAAAAGACATTGGCTAGAACTAATTTTTATAATGGTATTTATATATTTGTAAATGTGTAATTATTATTTGCAACTGAGAATTTAATTGGAAGATTGCCTATTTGAGAGGGAAACATAAAAAGATATGTGGGAGGATTCAACCAAATGTAAACACTCTCAAGTCACATTCATTTCTGTGGGGGAGTTAGCAGATGTGGAGACTAATTTTCTAACAAGATTGTGAATTAATGGCACAGTTATTTTTATTTTGAACCTATTTTAATTCTGGTGTACTACTGCAATAGAAGCAATAATATTAAGACATGGCCATTACCTCCAACAATAAGCGATTGATTCCCCTCCTCCAATGATCCACCCGGCTCTGATGTTCACCCACTCACACTATGTTGGAGTTCACACACTGAGTTCAGAGGAGCTTGCGCCTATGAAACTGTACAGGGTTGTTGTCTTTACTTCCCTCTGGGTTGTATACCCTACAATAGAAAAAGCAAAAGGCGCAAGAAGTACAAAGGCAGTTGCTTTAGCAACATCTCCAAATAACACTAAATGGGGGAGTCCCTGCTAGTGTTTCCCCTTGGCTTAGATGCACAGCTCATATCCACCAGAGAAGACGATTCTCTGGAAGTCCATCCCAGCTGAGATTAGGCACCCCCCCACCCCACCCCTGTTGAATGTCAGGTGCTTGACAAAGATATTTTCATTTCAGCAGGCACTTTAAGAAAAAATTTCTTGTTTTAAAACAAATTTTCTTTCTTTTCTCTTCTTATTTTAATTTTTTTATGTAAACCACTCAAAAACAGGTAATTAAGTGGCTTATAAATAGCCTAAATAAATAAAATAAATGCACTCAACAAAATGTTGTCATGCTGCTTTTTGTTGATATATTACGTAAAGGGTAAAAATAGCCATGCACTGTATTCACCAGAAGCCCAGAACTGCAGGTATAAATGCATCTTGAATCTGTTTGTGTGAACTGTCATTATTAGTAAAACCTCAAAAAGGCATTTAACATGCAGGGGAGGTCTATTGCTTTCATTTCCTTCCTTTCCATTTTAAGTGAAATATATTGATATTTCTTAATATGAAAAGACCCTGATGTTGGGAAAGATGGAGGGCACAAGGAGAAGGGGACGACAGAGGACAAGATGGTTGGACAGTGTTCTCGAGGCTACCAACATGAGTCTGACCAAACTGCGGGAGGCAGTGAAGGATAGGTGCTCTGGTTCATGAGGTCACGAAGAGTCAGACACGACTAAACAATATGAATTAAGAAATGTGCTAGACATTGATCAGTTCATAAATTCTATTCGTTGCTCCAACTAGTCCAGATTATCTATCATGATTTTGCACAGAATGAGGAAAAGGCTGTTCTGTGAATCCTTTAAAGGACTACATGAGCCAATTCTCTTTTCCAGTGCTGCCAACAATACATTTGCAGTTGATATAGCTAAAAGCAAGAGCAAACCTCTGAAATCTAGCAGTGGAAAATACCTGTATTAATAAATTCATTCACCCTGTGGTGGGTGGCCCAGTCAGAATTGGTCTGCAGAGATTGTTCCCATGGCATTACCTGGGCTAAGTGTGAATCATGCTTCTGACAGCAAGCCTGCTACTTCACTGGAAGTGCTGCTCCACATTTTAGCTGACCTTAAAATTAGGAAATTGCTCATAAAATGAGGAAACTTGGAAGTAAGGAAGGAATTCAAGTTGAGAGAAATGGCACATGTGGAAACAGTTACAATAGGAAAACCAATAGAGAGGATTACAAAGGAACACCCATATCTTGTTCTAGAAAAAGGAATCAGATAAGAAGAAGGTGGGATGATAGGCAAAAACATTTTGGGTTACGGCAGGGAGGGGGAACCACTGGCTCTCTAGATGTTGGACTGTGTCTCATATCAGCCCCAGTTTGCATGGCCAGTGCTCTGGGAAGGTGGGAGTTCAATGACATCTGGGGGGCCCATCCCTGAGTTGGGATTACTCAGCAAAATATTGCACCTGAAGTAGCCCCTTCAGAAGAAGGAAAATGGACCTTTTGAAACCAGCTCTTCATTTCCCCTCTTACTTTTATGTACTCATCCAAACTAGTGTGGCTTTTGAATGGGACTTCCATTTCCATTTCTGTTCTAAATGTGAAGGACCAGGTTTTTGTGGCAAAGTCACCTGCCTTTGTGCATTTTGACTGGTTCCACTTGAAAGAGCAATATTGAGATCAATGCTGTCATTTGCTCACTTCACAGTTATATGTCTCAATTTCTTTCTTTCTTTTTTGGAGGCAGGGCAGAATGCCTCATGGGATGTATAGTATTAGAGATGCATTTAAAGAGCAAATATGTACAGAAGAAGAAGAAGAAGAAAAGGTCAGAATCCAAAGAACCATATTTGTGCTACTGTTTCATGCTGTTATTGTTGCAACCACTTTGAGTTCCTAAAATTGAATCAGGATATCAGTTTTAAAACAAACAAGTAAAGTTTCCCTGGAGGCTTTAGACTGCTTCTCTTGTACAGCACTTCCCTTGTACAGCAAGATGACAAACAGCTTTTATGTCTGAAGGAAGTTCCAAAAGCAGTTTGTGCTATGGTGTAGCTGTCAAAGAAAAGAAGTAAAACTAACTGCACTGGGCTAGTGAAAACCCTTTATGCGAGCCAGAAGCAGTTCTTTGGACCATAGCCAAGAAGTTATTGCAGTGCTGTTGCAATCCAAAATCCCCCAAATCCTGGATACGGGTTAAAATGTGAGTGGGCTGGGCAGATAATGAAGTGGGATGATTGTGAGGAGCATAAATAAAGACCCCTGTCTTTAATTACTAAATTTTCTTCTCTAGAATTACTTTGGTAGTTGTAGATTGTACGTTCTACAGGAGGCTGGTACAGTTACCTGTCTTGAGAAGGTTATCTTAATATGTATGAACCATTTCAAATGCTTAGAAGCCTCTTAGAATTTCCTGGCTAATTAAAATCATAAACATTAAGTAGCTCCAAAAGTAATGCCAAGAATAATAGTCCCTAAGAGTTAAAATAATGTTGTTACAGCTCCTGGTTGAACATCCTTTGTTAAACTGATTTCTTACTAATAGTGGGATGATCTGTTTCTTCACTTGGTTACTAGATTTATATAAAAAAAAAACATTCAAAAATTCCATTCATTTCATTTCAACATCAATTTGCTTTTGTTAAAATATCAGCGCAAAAAATCATATGGCATTTCAGAAAGAGAAAACCCTAATATTTCAAACACAGGAATGTCATTTTTTTCCTGAAGGAAGTTGTCATCTCATTGCCAATTACTTTGCTTAAAAAACTAAAGAAAACTATCACAAGCAGTTAATCTTCCCTGATTCTCTCCAGCTAAATGCCAGGGAAGACGACCCACTTGTTTATTTTCATTTATTTCTTATTTCACAACATTTATATGTCACTTTGGTTACAGTCAAAGTCTAAGTGATCTGCAATTTTTAAAAACATTACAGCTATGAATAAAAAACCCTCTAGATATTTAAAAACACTCAACAAAACCACTTCTGCTGTTGACATACCGGACCTCTCTTGTTTCTGGGAGAGTGAAGGCAAATGAAAGGGAAACCAACCCTTTCCCACTTCCCCAACCAGAAGGAGCAGTGCATATAATTATTTGAGGGAAATAATATATAAGAACATATTTCTATGAATGTAAAGCAAGAGTCGTGTCCAGATTTCTCCCTAAAATTTCTAAACTAAATGATGTCAGAAATAGCTAGATAGCTTAGTCTATTGCTGACTGTTTTTATAATTAAGAAATTGTGTATCTTAGCTCTCTGTAGACATGTGCACACACATCACCAAGAAGCAATCAGCGTTATCAAAGCTGACAGTGCTTGTGTGGCATGTGCAACTGGTGGATCATTCTGTGCGCAACTCCATGTGCACCCCCCCTTACACCTCTCTTTTGTTTAAATGGGTTGAAGGCCAACACATACTTGTTTTTCCTCACTAGATCATGCTTTGGGGTAGAAGGATGAGCGAGATGACCCAAAGTATTCTAGCCCAATCTAAGATCTTGTCATTTATATGATTTCACCATTTGACATGTTATGTTCAAGTTTGGCAATATAAATATATGGGTCTGGGACTCTCAGGTTCTTCCAGCTTTCCATGCTAAAGCCCAAGGAATAGAGGTTGTTAATAAAGGCCATTTATAACTTCTGCTGTTAGGAAATGCAGGAACTTTCATTTAAGTGCCATTTAACTGAAATTATGAATGTAAAGTTCAAACGGTTTCCTGTTATGTCAAATATTTCATTCGGTTAGTCAGATGCCCTCCTTAAGTGAAAAAGTTTATTTTCTGACATAATTCTTAAATAGTAAGAGTGAAAGACTTGTTGCAGGGGATGGGGTGAAATTGACTTGAAAATAAGCACACTTTGGGGACTTTTATCCTTTTGAGGATAAAATCCAGAAATATATATCTATATTTCTAAATTTTTCTATATCTGAATACATATCTATATATCTATATATTGGTTCAGTTGAATATGGATATGCTGTAAGCTGCCTAGAGTGCCTGGGGAAACCCAGCCAGATGGGCGAGGGTATAAATATTACTATTATTATCTATATATATTAAAATGTTCCCATTGCGTGCGCATCCGGCCACACCTTGCTCCGTAACCGCGGGACCAAATCACATCAAATTTAGGACAAAGCGTAACATGACCATAGGGGAAGAATATAGCATAATAAAAATGTAAAAAAACACACATGTCATGCCTAAAATATAGAATAAAGGCCCCCCAAAATGGCGCGCCTATTATACCTCACCAGCAAAAGGAATGAAGACTCCAACAGCATCCAATAGAAAGGTGGATTGCCTGCTGACGTCATCAGACCTGGCCAGAGCAACAATGCCTGTGCCCTCACCTAAAATGGCCGCTGCAGCTTCGCATGTGCCGAGGAAAAAAACCACGGAGCAGGAGGCATGCCTGAGAGGTCGCACTGAGTAAGACCAGCTCTGAGGGGATTGTGTCGCTGGGGTGCGTGATTTTGGGACTGGGGTAGAGGAGAATGCTCTTTAAGGCTCCAGTACCCTAATCTAAAATGGCCGTTGCAGCTTCGCATGTAAAATGCATCTCTGGGTTATTTGTGGGGCATAGGAATTAGTTCATTTCCACACACACACACCCCAAAATATAGTCTGGCCTACCACATGGTCTGAGGGAAAATGGACCGGCCCACGGCTGAAAAAGGTTGCTGACTCCTGCTGTAAAGGGACAGGGAAGAATGAAAACAGGAGCTTCCAGAATACTCTCGGGGTCAGGAGAATTTTAAAAAGCAAAAAAAAAAAAAAAAGAAATAAAGAAATAAAAACAACCCCACAGCAACGCGAAAGTGGGGGGGGGGAGGAGACAGAGAGGTGCCAGGCAAGAGTTCAACGGGAGAAGCTGTGGGGAGGAAGGCTAAAACGGGGGAAAGACAAACAGGAGGCAGGTGGAAGTTCAACAGGGTAAGCTGTGGGAGGCATGCGCTTTCTCTTTTACATCTTCCTTTGCCATTTCACAAAATGAGCCACAGCAACACGTGGCCGGGCAGCTAGTTACAATTCCCAGCATCTTTTACAAACTACGATCCACAGGATTCTAGGGGTGGGGTGTTATATGTACGGTGTGTACACACAGTTTATACTGTAATAACTGACATTTTAAAGTGTTTTAAGTAAATGGTCAAAACCTCTTTGATCAAACAATAAATTATACTGATGCTGAAATATTCTACCATTTTGATATTATTATTATTATTATTATTATTATTATTATTATTATTATTATTATTATGTTTGTAGCCTGCCCAACTGACTGGACGGCTTTTTGTAGTTCCATTGGAAATTGTTTCCCAAATCTTATTTTATTGTAGGCTCATTCACCTTCTTCAGTGCCTGGTGGGCACTGCAATCCAAACCTCTTTTGTGCTGGGCAGGGGGGGTTGTATTGGGTGAAGGTGTTGCTCTGCTGGTGCAGATCTTCCTGTTCTGTCTCCCTATTGTGGGAAACCTGCAGAAAGCTCTGCTAGCCTGGGATTTGCTGGATCCTGATCTGGCCCCAATGTCATCACATTGGGCACAATGCCAGCTCCAGGTCAGCACAGTGATTTGCCTGCCCTGCCTTCTGCCCCAGCCAGCATGAGCAACATGGCTGTGGATGTGTTGAGAAGGGCATTGATTGCACCCTAAGGCTTCTTTTGTCACCTTGTATTATTCACATGGGTAATACAGTGCCAGTCCAGGATCATGTAAGGAAAAAGATGTCATCATTATGTAACTACATAGCCAATCAGATTTGGCTCTGTGCCCATGTCACCAAGGACAAATCAATTTTGTGTGTGGGTAATGCTTCATGAATTGGTTACTGGTCTTGAGATAATTACCAAAAATTAACTAAAAGGGAAGCTGCTTTTCAGTGTTGCCAAAAATAAGCATTTCTGAGAATATTTGACTTGCTTTAGTGTAGGCTAAACTCATTCCCTGCACTTGGAGACTCTGTAAGACTCAGGCATGCTCCTATCTGTATGTTCTAATTCTTGGCTCTCATACTTGGTCACACTATTTATAAAGCCTAATGAAATTTTGGCAGAGTATTGCAGAATGTTGGAAATTGGATTCATAAAACTATGTATATTTCTGATGAAAGCAGCACTATCCAAGAATAGATGTTACTCAGGGTACCAAACCTTTTACTGGGAAAACGTGTTCACATTTTAAATGATTGACTTTATGCACAGTTCATGAAACAGCTGAGCATCCATTTAATCAAGGGTGATTTATTTTTGTGCACAACGGTTATTAATTGATTGGAATGTGAATTTCACAAATATAGAATCTCCCCCCAGACCAAAATATGAAAAATGTGGCATTCATATTATATTATTATAATAATATATATTAAAAAACACAGAAACATACACGGGATCTGATTGTTTAATACAAAGCATCAGTTACTGGCTGTAGTTCAACACAGAGAGATAGGCGTGATTAAGCCCCTTGAAATCAATGGACTAAACGTGCCCAGCTCTGTGTTGGATTTTGGCCATTCAGTGTGTAATGTAAAGTTTATATACTAGATTCACTAGGGGAAAAACATGTGGCTGCCTTTGCCATCTACATAAGTTGGATTTGCAGAAACATGTTTTTAAAGGGAGCCCCAAGCAGTCACTGAAATGGTGCAAGACATGATTTTATTAGAGTTTAGATAAAAAGATTTAATGTTTTTAGTTTTGGAGAGCACTAGAGGTTAAAGTCACCATCTGAAGTTAGTTTGTGTTTTCATAAACCATTTTTTTTTAAAAAAACAGATCTGCTCATTTAAAATTTTTCAGAGGTCATCAAAGCCCACTCAATAAAGTATTTGATTTGCCTTCATTTGGTTTCGAAGGAAAGGTCTCTTAAGAAACGGGAGCTGTACAATTTAAAAAAACATTTCCTGGACTTTTAACTGTTGCTATTCCCAAATACGAAGTTCATCTCAAAGACTGACTGGACAAGCTTTCGAAGGCCATCTTTCAGAAGTGGGTTCATTTGCCTGTGTTCCAATAGTATTTTATAAAGTTGTCAGCCCCTGGCTGCTTTATTACAGCAAAGATGAAATGACGGTTACTGGAATTCCTTTTGCCCATAAATTACACAACCCATAGACATTTCTGTGTTCATTAGAACAGGACGACTAGGCAGCAGTCAAAGCATTTTCATACAGGATTCTTGATGAACTGAGTCTGAAGAGGTAACATGCTAGCATAGAGACCAGGGCACTATGTCAAATTTTTAAACTCACTTATCCTACCTCTTTAGCCAAGACAGTCAGGGGAGTATCAAAGGGTGTATAATAACTTGCAGGCTATGCATCTAAGTCAGTACAGACTTTATTAAGGGCCTCAAGAAGGCCAATCAATATTTTATCTCTAAGGCCAGCTTACTAGAAATGCAAACTTAATTGAAAAAGAGGAGCAAATGGAAGTTGCCCCCAGTGTGGCTTTGTTGAAGACAATTCCTTCAACGTTGTCTTCTCCCACCCTTTTTCAAAAGCAAAGTTAGATTTTTTTAATCTGTGTTGATAAATAATAGTGGCCAAGCACATGCAGATGAGTAAGTAATCTCATTTCCTTAACAACAAAATGCCTATATAGTGGCACCTGACTTTCCAAATAGACTGAAAGGATGGGCAATTTTGTTTGTTTCTGTATTCTGTTAAATTTGTATCCTGCACTTCCTCTCAAAGGAGCTCAGGGTGGCAATGCCTCTTTCCTATACTTGTCTGGACTGAGTGTAAGCTTGTTGGTCCACATCCAGTTTCTGACTAGTCCCTCATTGCTAGTCTGGGACTTCCACTGACTTCTGGAAGGATTTCTATCAATGTGTGTGCATTCAGCAATGTTGTCAGCTGTTCCAGTACTATTTTGCTTTATGTATGGTAATTCTATGCAGGAGGCAGTGGAAGACAGGAGTGCCTGGCGTGCTCTGGTCCATGCGGTCACGAAGAGTTGGACACGACTAAACAACAACATGGTAATTCTATCGACTATTCTCCCCACCTGCACCTCTGTAGGTTATTTTAGAATCATCTTTGGTCTAGTCAGTGAACAACAGCCTGGAAGTAAAGCTTAAACAGAATATTGGCTGGCCCCAATACTAGCCCAGGAATGTTAATAATACTAATACTAATACTAATACTAATACTAATACTAATACTAATACTAATACCAATACTAATACCAATAATACCTGCTGCACTTTCAAGGGATGGTGGAAGAAGGTACATCATTCAGATGTTCCACCACCACTGAGGCAGGATTTTGGCTGTGTACACTTTACCATTTCCTAAAATTCCAGTGTGCTCCCGCCACTGATGTTTGAGCTACAACCTGTATGCTTCCCGTAGCTTTTTGAGAGATCCTGCTGTTCGGGGTGTTTCCCATCAAACCAGCTTCCATTTGATTTGAAAACCTAAGCCATAGTTAAGCTGAGGTGTGTGCATTTGAGACAGCTGCTGCACACACACAGAGGACAAGCTTCAGTGAATGACAAGACCCCCCTCTTGACCTTGCTGATGTGCTCCAAAGGAAAGCAGAGCAATACCTCTGGCACCAGCTTGGCTGCAGGAGCTGATGCAAAGAGGTGTACAACACTCCATCCAGCCATCTTAGGGACTCCACTCTGGATTTGTGTAGTGTTTACTCTTTAGCCTTTTCTTCTTCCAAAGATATCCTGCAAGGCAGCAGAGGTTTAGAACCAGAGTTTTCAGAGTCCAGAGAGTGGCTAGTTGGAAGAGCCTAGTGAGGGGTAGGGGTAGGGAGAAGATGGCCCTGAAGGTTTTTTTTGGGGGGGGGGGACGACACTGAACCTAATGGTCTTGCTGCACACAGAAACCATATAGTGTTATGAGTTTGTGAGCGCCAGACTCTCTTGTGTTATTAGATTTAGACTCCTCTTGTTATGGGTTTCTGGATGACAGTCAAAGAACCCCAGGCCAGTTACTGATGAGGTAATTTGTGATTGGCCATCAGGAGAAGAAAAGAAAGGTGACAAGCCCTTAGGAAAGCCACTATATGAGAGCCAGTGTGGTGCAGTGGTTAAGAGTGGTAGACTCGTAATCTGGGGAACTGGGTGTGGAGAACTAGCCTCATGCCAGGTAGGGGTTAAGTGTTCTGACAGTTAGAACCCTCAGGGGCGGGCTTAGCCTGAGTATAAAACACCCCTCCCAGTGGGCAGTAAGTCAGTCAGAGTTGTAGTTGAAGTTGAAGTATGGGCAGGAGGAGGAGTTAAGTGCGGGGAGTTAGAGTTGGAGTTGAAGTGTGAGTCAAGAGATAGAGCTGGGAGTTTAGAGTCTTAGGTGGATGTTAGCAGAGAGGATAAAGAGATTGTGAAACGCATTGTTATTGCTATTTAGTTAACATTTAGAGGTATTAGGCCGGTAACATTTTAGAGGTATTAGGCCGGTATAGGACAACTGTTATAAGCTTATTGAACAACCTTTTATTTATCAGCAACCACAAGCTTTGTACGCAATAAACATCTTTTTAGTTCACAATATCCTCGTCTGTGGTGAATGGAGTAAGCAGGATCCAGCTAGTAGTCTGAAGGGCGGCAGCTGGGGACTGTTTGTCGTTGGTGCAGCACTCATAGACCGTAAAACGTCCGGGGGTGGGCTGTACAGGGCGAAGGGCCCGCGACATTAAAGTGGTGGCAGCGTCGGGATCGAAAGATAGACATAAAGTGGTGGTCACGTTGAGATCAAAGATCTAAAGTGTTGGCAAGCAGTGCCAAGGTACAAGGAAGATTTAAGGG
The DNA here is from genome assembly GCF_009819535.1 of Lacerta agilis. NCBI lineage: Eukaryota > Metazoa > Chordata > Lepidosauria > Squamata > Lacertidae > Lacerta > Lacerta agilis. The sequence continues at coordinate 1,511,225 of NC_046318.1, read as the reverse complement.
TGACGCATTGTGGGAAGTGTGAGGCTTAAAGAGGATTTAAGCAAACTTCTGTGAGACTCTACAATCTAGTCAGGAAGGGGATCGCATACACCTGGAAAGGGAGAAGGGGAATTCAGAGAGGAATTACCTGGCCCTAGGGTGTGGTGTGATAGCGCCTAAGACTGTGAGATTGTGAGAGAGTTACAAAGATACTTTGCGTTTGAAACTATTTCAGGCAGAAAGGTTTATAGTGAGAGGTCGGAAAAGTACGCTGGACAAAGTGCACTGAGGTAACTTTAGGCGTGACTTTGGACCTAAACTGTGGAAACTAAGCCTGGAGAAATAGTTTAACTGAAACATCCTTGATTTAAGTACAGAAATAATACCACCAAATAAATAGAAAATGCCACCTAGAAAGACTAAAACAGCTCTTAGGGACTCACAAGTAGAAAGCTCTGAAGAAGAAAATGGGGTTTCCCAGATTGAGGAAACCAGTACTGAAACAGTTAACAAACATCCTGCTGAGGGGACTAGTTTTAAAGCCTCAGAGGAATTTGAGAAATGGAAACTAGAACAAGAATATAAACTGAAGGAATTAGAAATGAGATTACAAGCTGACGCAAAAGAGAGAGAATTAAAGTTACAAGCTGAGGCAAAAGAGAGAGAATTAAAATTACAAGCTGAGGCAAAAGAGAGAGAACTAAAAGAGAAAGAAATGAAACTAAAAGAGAAAGAAATGACCTTAACTATTGAGAGAGAAAGAGAACGGGAAGAAAGAGAATATTTATTAGAAATGAAAAGACTTGAATTATCGGCTGTAGAAAATAGAAACAACAACAATAGTTCCACACAAAATCCTAGCAGGGTGGATTTAAAAAGATTCCCTGGCTTCAAAGATAAAGACGATCCTGAAGCGTTTATCATTTCTTTTGAGAGGGCTTGTGAAGATTTTGAAGTAAAAGATGAGGAGAAAATGCAAATACTGAGAGCGCGTATTAGTGGAACATTAACAGAGATTTATTCTCAAATGCCATCTGATCAATCTAAAGATTTTGAAGCATTTAAACGGTTGGTTTATGTCAGATTCGGAATTACTGCAGAACAACTGAGACAAAAATTTAGAACAATAACAAAAGTGCGTGAGGAAACATTTGCTCAACTAGGAGCTAAAACTACAAATTATTTAAACAAGTGGCTAGAACAGGAGGGTGCTGATTCTGTGGCGAAAATAAAAGAGGTGTTCGCATTAGAACAATTTTATGACACGATTAATACCCATCTGAAGTATTTAATTAAAGAAAGACGACCTAAAACCATCCGGGAAGCTGCTAATCTGGCAGATGAAATAAATGAAATCCGAGAACACGCTTATGATGCCCCAAAATATAAGGACAAACAGTGGGAAACAAATAAGTTTAAGAGAATGCAACCGCCCACAAAGTTTACCACAGAAACTGCCAAGAAAATTTTTCCCGCCAATGCAAATGTTCCCCATAACACGACTATGACAACGGGGGAGACTGAGGGAAAAGTAAATAAATATAGTGAGGGTAAAAGGCCTGAATTAATCTGTTGGCAATGTGGGAGAAAAGGCCATCGACAGGTGGACTGTAGAACTGAACTCAGAACTAAGAGTGCAAATACTATCCCTCAGAAGCAGACATATTGTGTCCAAACTGTGGAGACAGAGCCAACTGCCAACATGGTTGCCACGACAACCGAGGCCCAGTCAGAGGCTGATGAGTTACCAGTGGCCCAAGTTGTGAGGTGCTATATAATTCAACAAGATGACATGCTATTACACAAAACAGGAGAAGAAATTTGGGTGAATGGTAAACCATATAAAGGCTTAAAAGACACAGGGTCTCAGATTAGTATTGTACATCCTGATTTGTTAAAGCCAGAAGACTTTATTAAAGGCAAAACAATCAGTTTAAAAGGAATATCAAAACAGCCAGAAATCTTGCCAGTCGCATTAGTTAATCTGACATATAAACAATGGTCTGGAAAATGGCAAGTAGCAGTTTCACCAGAAATCCCAGCTCCAATGTTAATCGGGTGGGATCTCCTTGACCATGTACAGAGTGCATTTGTAATAACTAGGGCACAAAAACTGCGACAGTTACCTCAGGAGGAAAGGCCTGATACAATTGTTGAACTGACACAAGATACAAGTATAATGCCAGTTACAAATAGTCAAGCAGCTAGTTTTGCAGCCAAGCAGAAACTAGATACAGATTTACAGAAATATTTTCAAGCCACAGCCGTGAATACAGTATTAACCCCTGAAAGCCCGGAGCGGTTTATAGTCAACAATGGGTTGCTATACAGGGAGATTCTTTTAAAGCCTAATAGAGGGGGTAATGAGATCCACAGGCAACTGATAGTACCTACTGAATTCAGAACCAAGATAATACAACATGCACATGGCAGTATCTTTGGAGGTCACTTGGGAATCACCAGAACCAAACAAAGGGTGTCCCAAAATTTCTTTTGGCCTGGGATGGGCAAGCAAATAAAGTTATTTTGTCGAACGTGCCATACTTGCCAATTACAAGAACAGTGCAAGGTTGCTCAACACAAACAGAAAGTTTGGTATGACAAAAAGGCACCTGAGAGATCTTTTGAGCCAGGACAAGATATTTTATTAATCAGACCAGTAAACAGTGACAAGTTACAACTGACACGGGAAGGTCCTTGTAAGATCATTTCAAAAATGAATGATATAAACGATATAATTCAATACGGTGAAGGGAGGCGGGTCATGCATGTGAATAGGATAAACCCAATCAAGTCCCTAAACCATGAACCCAATCTAGACTACAGTAGTCACGTTGTTGAAAAAGCCTGTGATATTGGTAAAGGAGTGGCTACCTGCAATATGACCAGTGACCTATCTGTGAGATCAGTTAGAACAACTAGTCATAGTTACGATAAACCATTCATCAGTTGGAAAGATAGAAAGAAAGACGTACTGGAAGTTATAGCTGGCATGGGGGGCCTATCGACTTTCTATGAAAGTGAAAGTGTTTCCTACACTAGAGATTGTGTGGTGGGAAGATGGGTACCCTGCTGCTCATGCAACACAAATAAATGTCCAAAATGAATGTAGTTACACAGCATTAACAGGGTTACCACGTCAAAGGCATACAAAAGTAATCTTAAAATTGCTCGAAGTGGGAACTAATAAATCACTACAGACCAAAGATGAACTGACAACAAGGGAGATTGCTATGAGCAATAAGCAATCAGAGCTTGTTAGCCTACTTGCATTAAGAGATCACGCTTGCCTAGAAAGCTTCAGCAAGCTGAATAAAACAGAGGATATCCACAAACTTCTGCAAATAGTTCCCAGTGCATTTAAAAGCCAGACAACCAGTGTTTATGCAGCTTATGATGACCTGGAGATGTGTGTACAAGTCTGCGAGCTTAAACATTTAACAGAGATCCTGAAGGAGGGAGAGGTTGAACTAAGAGAGCTTTTGACCCTGAGAAACAAGGACTCTACCCAGCTTGAGATCCACAATCGTTACAGACGCCTCGAGTGCAGAGATCGGAATGGGACTGTGTCATCTGGCCGGGGAAGACAGCTTACATCCCATCACGTTTGGCAGAGAAAAGACTGGTGCCCCGAGAAAGATACTTCTTGCGACGGTTAAGGACGATAAGGAGCGTGAAAGGATCCTAAACATCATCGCAGACGCCTTATAATGAAGACCCAAAGACAAAGGTTAATGGACAGTTACGGTTTTTCTTGCAATAAAGACCTAATGCTGCATGAACTATTGTATATAATGTTCACAACTATATGTACTTTTACTGAAGATGTAACTGTTTATGCTATAGTTAGGTAATATAGGTAAGAGTTATAAAATGTTTGTTTATGTAATGTCTATATTGATGTTTTAAACTGTTGTTTGTATCAGAGGGATACTTTGGCGAGTAACTCCTCTGATACAAACCTAAAAAGGAGGGAGGTATGTGGAGAACTAGCCTCATGCCAGGTAGGGGTTAAGTGTTCTGACAGTTAGAACCCTCAGGGGCGGGCTTAGCCTGAGTATAAAACACCCCTCCCAGTGGGCAGTAAGTCAGTCAGAGTTGTAGTTGAAGTTGAAGTATGGGCAGGAGGAGGAGTTAAGTGCGGGGAGTTAGAGTTGGAGTTGAAGTGTGAGTCAAGAGATAGAGCTGGGAGTTTAGAGTCTTAGGTGGATGTTAGCAGAGAGGATAAAGAGATTGTGAAACGCATTGTTATTGCTATTTAGTTAACATTTAGAGGTATTAGGCCGGTAACATTTTAGAGGTATTAGGCCGGTATAGGACAACTGTTATAAGCTTATTGAACAACCTTTTATTTATCAGCAACCACAAGCTTTGTACGCAATAAACATCTTTTTAGTTCACAATATCCTCGTCTGTGGTGAATGGAGTAAGCAGGATCCAGCTAGTAGTCTGAAGGGCGGCAGCTGGGGACTGTTTGTCGTTGGTGCAGCACTCATAGACCGTAAAACGTCCGGGGGTGGGCTGTACAGGGCGAAGGGCCCGCGACACTGGGTTCGTGTCTCCGCTCTTCCACATGCAGCTGCTGGGTGACCTTGGGCCAGTCACACTTCTTTGAAGTCTCTCAGCCCCACTCACCTCACAGAGTGTTTGTTGTGGGGGAGGAAGGGAAAGGAGAATGTTAGCCGCTTTGAGACTCCTTCGGGTAGTGAAAAGCGGGATATCAAATCCAAACTCTTCTTCTTCTTCTTCAAAGAGAGGGGGCTCTATGTCAGAGGGCAAATGGGAGGGTCCCCTCCTCCAGCTCTTAGCAGAGTTGAAGTGGAATTTGAGATGGCTGTGATGTGACTTATTGGGGGGGAAGGTTGCAGGCTGGAAAAGGCAGAGGCAGAACACAATGGTTGCTTTCTGCTGGGATCCAAGGCTGCAGCTATGGGAGAAACTGTAAACCCCTCCATTGCAGGCACAGGTTGTATATATGCGTAAAGAAACCATATATCATAAAGACAGCACAGTCTCTATTGCGTCTCATTTCCAAAAGGAAACATGGACCCTGGCTGAGTGCCTGGAACCCCTGGAACCTCACACTGCTTAGAGATTGGGGTTGTGTGCCCACACTACTATGATGCATATCCCTGTCTCCCAGGGGCGAGGGGCATCTAGGGCCCTATGAATGAAGGTAACCATAGACATATGCGGTATAGATGTACACATATATATGCTGAACATAGGAGTAGGAAACAGATACGGCTGGCATGCCTATCTATGGTACAACAAAGTAGAGGTCCATAGAGATTTTTAAAATCATATAATAAGAAGACCCTTATACGAGGTGTGGATCAGATATAAGGACTGGATGGAAAGGAAAACCCCACAATGGCTATCAATACAAGAGGCCCAGGCAGTGAAAAAACTGAACACGGAAAGACAATGGCTGACATACACAGATTAATTAACAGAAGAAAACAACATGATAAAAATCAGGCCATATGAGAAAATAAAAGGTAAAATGACAGGATGGTGGGAATATCACCAATTGAATAGTATATTTCAAAAGGATAAGAAAATGAAGGGGTTTGACCAGCAAAAGTCAATAATAGAAAACACACTCCTGCAAAATAACACGAAACCACTGTCAAAGATTTACGAATTTTTACTCGAATGGAATACAAAGGATGAGGAAATTAAAAGTGTAATGATAAAGTGGGCAATGGATATAGGGCATAACATCGACTATGAAAAATGGCTGAAATTATGGAGTACTGGGATTTACAGCTTGTATGTCATTGTAAAAAAAACCTATACAAAATGATGTTGTTGTTGTTCAGTCGTTCAGTCGTGTCCGGCTCTTCGTGACCCCATGGACCAGAGCACGCCAGGCACGCCCATCCTTCACTGCCTCTCGCAGTTTGGCCAAACTCATGTTAGTAGCTTCGAGAACACTGTCCAACCATCTCATCCTCTGTCGTCCTCTTCTCCTTGTGCCCTCCATCTTTCCCAACATCAGGGTCTTTTCTAGGGAGTCTTCTCTTCTCATGAGGTGGCCAAAGTACTGGAGCCTCAACTTCAGGATCTGTCCTTCTAGTGAGCACTCAGGGCTGATTTCCTTCAGAATGGATAGGTTTGATCTTCTTGCAGTCCATGGGACTCTCAAGAGTCTCCTCCAGCACCATAATTCAAAAGCATCAATTCTTCGGCGATCAGCCTTCTTTATGGTCCAGCTCTCACTTCCGTACATTACTACTGGGAAAACCATAGCTTTAACTATACGGACCTTTGTCGGCAAGGTGATGTCTTTGCTTTTTAAGATGCTGTCTAGGTTTGTCATTGCTTTTCTCCCAAGAAGCAGGCGTCTTCTAATTTCGGGACTGCTGTCACCATCTGCAGTGATCGTGGAACCCAAAAAAGTGAAATCTCTCACTGCCTCCATTTCTTCCCCTTCTATTTGCCAGGAGGTGATGGGACCAGTGGCCATGATCTTAGTTTTTTTGATGTTGAGCTTCAGACCATATTTTGCGCTCTCCTCTTTCACCCTCATTAAAAGGTTCTTTAATTCCTCCTCACTTTCTGCCATCAAGGTAGTGTCATCAGCATATCTGAGGTTGTTGATATTTTTTCCGGCAATCTTAATTCCGGTTTGGGATTCATCCAGTCACAAAATGATGTACAGATGGCATATTACACCCACCAAACTGGCAAGAATGTATAGAATGGGAAACAAAAACTGTTGGAAATGTGATTAAAAGAAGGTGACCTATTTCACATGTGGTGGACCTGTGAGAAAGTAAAGACATATTGGGAAAATATTTATAATGAATTTTTTAAAAAAATTCAGATACACATTTAAGAAAAAACCGGAAGCATTCTTGCTAGGGATGGTGGAGAGTGACATAATAAAAGACGACCAACAGTTCTTTTTGTGCGCTACGACTGGGGCGAGACTGCGGTTGGCGCAAGTCTGGAAGCAGCAACAAATACTGACTGTAGAACAATGGCAACAAAAAATAATGGGATATGTAGAAATAGCTAGATTGACGGCGATTATTAGGCAGAAGGGCAATGAAACTTTTCAAAAAGAATGGGGGAAATTTATGGACTATATAGGAAAAAGGTGTTAAATACAAAGAATACCGGTAGGAACGATATAAAACTCTCAGCGTGAACAAAATTAGAATGTATAAAGGAAAATGGAAATGTGGTAAATGGAAACGAATGGATATAAATAACTTAAAAGTTGGTATAATTGTTAGACAGTTGAAGATACCATGTTTCTCCTAAAATAAGACACCGTCTTATATTTCCCCCCCCCCTCAACAAAACACAGTATGGCTTATTTTCAGGGGATGTCTTATTTTAACAGCGTCGCATCGGTACGCTGCATAGCCACGCCTCTCTAGGCTGTTTTAATGGGAGGTGCCGCATCACTATGGCTTATTTTCGGGGAACGGCTTATATTTCGCAAATGCATAGAAATCCTGCTATGGCTTATTTTATGGCTATGTCTTATTTTAGGAGAAACACGTAATAAGAAAGATGAACGATGATAAGACAATGTGGAAAATGAAGAATCAAGTTAAAGAAGACAGTAGGAGGAAGAGGGGAAGTCAAGGAGTTATAAAGAATGTGTGGAATATAAATTGTATGTGATGTAATGTTAAAAGTAAAATCAATAAAGAATATATATAGGCTGGAAGGCTCACGCAAAAGATCCTGCTCCCCATGAGACATGAGGCAATAATAATTAATAAATAATTAATAAATCAACAGAAAATGATAACAACCTCCCACCTTTCACCATGAATGAGGTTTCAGGGCAGGTTGCACAATCAGAAAATACAATTTTAAAACAGATAAAATACATAAGGCCATTCCAAAATGGACCTGAGCAATATAAATTCACTAAATGAGGCGCACCATGAAAATGAAATACCTTAATGGTCAAAGGCCAAGGTGAAGAGGTATGTCAACAGCATTCAGTGAGACCTGTACCATGAAGATGCTAGACCAGGTGTGGGGACCATCTGCCCTCCAAATGTTTCCAAAGTACACCTCCCACTTGCCTCATCAGCCATGGCCAATGGCCAGGGATGATGGGAGTTGTAGTTCAGCAACATCTGTAGGGTGAAAGGTTCTCCTCATCTGTGCTAGATGCACTTCTGTGGGGAAGGAGTTCCACAGGGAATGCCCTCTCCCAGGCACCACACCCTGCACCCTGCCATTGTTTCCTTTGGAGGCAGTTACCACTTCACTTCGAAAACCTGTGAAACCCTGAAAAGCTTTTGTGTCAGAACTGAGAGCTGGGTTAGTAGATGCACCCTGAGCTGAAATCCCTCATTTTTCCCATCTCCATTATTCTGGAATGATCTATTGACCCATCTATAGCTCTAAAGTAGCTGCATATACCAATTTCTGATAACTGTAAATGCAGATTCATGTTCTTCTGATAAACTCTCTTAACCTTGTGGTCCACATGTCACAACATAATATTTGTTGTGATGAGCGAATCTATTGCTCCTTCCACTTCCCCACGAACCTCTTGGTAAAAAAAAAGGAAGAAATCTGTTAACTTTTGAGACCACACAAGTGAACCTGGTTCTAGCAAATAACTCGACTGCCCTCTGACTTCATTTTAACAGCCCTCTGAGGAACTAAGGTCACAAGTTCACTGATGGCAGGAAAGACCTACTGGTGGCCTGGGCTACCCCAAACATTTACTGTACAGTTCCCAATTTATAAAGGAGGGACAGCAGGGTTTTGATTTTCTTCAGAGCTGGATGAGTTTTCCATATGTTTTATATTTTTGGTTCCTACCATCTTCTTTAGAGTGCACCAAACATGTGTTACAAACTTGCCCAGCGGCCCCATATTATTATAATTATTTTAACTGCTGTTTTGAAACATCACAGTGGTACAACCCAGAAACTTCCTCGCCAGTGTCCTGCACAGTTGGTTAAACAAAAAAATGGATCCCTAGTCAATCAAACATATCTAATAAGGTGTAGATAAATAGATGATTTCATCACCTATAGTATGCACATCCAGAGGGCAGCAAGTCATCTCAGACTAGGTGTTGATATCAACCTGTAATAAATGGGGTAGCTGTACCTTCATGCTAGGCAATAAATGAGCTCACAAGACGTGCTGCTATTATAAACTGAAACAATACAAATGTGCAGGAAGGAAAATACTGCCCATGGTGAGCAAGGCTACCCAGAAACATGCCTTAACTGCTAGAGACATAAATTAGCCCTTATAAATCTCCTGGGCTCTCTTTGTCCTGACATCCACCTCCTGCCAAAATGTTACATTCTTTGAAAGAACTGTATGACTCGATTAAATGGTTTCTCTCCTTGGGAATGTGGAAGACTTTATTTGTTTTTGTGGAGCGACTTTTAAAATAGCCTCCTATTATACGTCAAACAGATGTCCAAGCAAAAATTCTCCTGGCACGTTTCAATAGTATAATCGTTATTTAAATGTAGAGTTAAGCTTTCGCAGGATCAGTACGGTGGGATTCTCTGTCTAACACCTGACATAGTTAGCATGGCAATGATTTTAGGGTGGCAAGATATGTGACTTTTAACATGAATGCTCCAAAAGGTAAATGCAAACATTTTTTGGATGAGTTAACAGCTCTGACAGGCTTTCATGTGTGGACTTGGAACAATGGTTCAGGACTATGGATGGACAACAATTTCTAGGACAGTTACAGGTAGGTAGCCGTGTTGGTCTGCCATAGTCAAAACAAAATAAAATAAAAAATTCCTTCCAGTAGCACCTTAGGCACCAACTAAGTTTGTTCTTGGTATGAGCTTTCGTGTGCATGCACACTTCTTCAGATTGTGCACAGCAATGCTGTGCATCGTACGTACGGCGCATGCACCACTGTGTGCGGCACATGGCGCATGCGTGCCGCGCCATTCCATAGCGGTGCTGGCAGGTGGGCCCCGAGCAAGCCACGGTGTGAGGCAGCCTTGCCCACAGCCTGCTCGCAAACCTGCTCGGTGGCCTGCGAGCAAGCCGCGGAGCGAGGCTGCTCCACCCTGCGGCCTGCCCAGGGCCCGCCCACCAGCACGGCACGCATGCACAGCATACATCGCATGCGCTGTTTGCCATATGCAGCGACGCATGCGCCACATGCGCAACATGTGTTGCTGCGTATGGCGCACTGCCCATGTGCCGCATGTGTGCTGCGCCACTCCATAGCAGCACTGGCGGGCGGGCCCCGGGCGGGCCGCGGGGCAGAGAGGCCTCACTCCACGGCTTGGTCGGGGCCTGCTGACGGGGCTCGGCTTGAGAAGGGTGGGTGCGCCGAGTGTCACCCCCTCCCCTGGAACCTGGGGCACCCCGCCCCCATCACCCCCACCTCTCTATGCCACTGTTGCCAGCCAACCACACCATGGACAAGAACAGCCCTCTGAAGCAACTCCTACCCGTTTGCAGTCTGAGGTTTGCACTTTCTCTTTTAAATAAATGAAAGGGTTTTTTTTTTGTATCCTCCATCTTCTTGATTCAATCCATGTGCATAGTTGTGACTGAAAAGTGCTTGCTAGCATAATGAAAGAGGCAGCGTAGAGGCCATTTCACACATTGAGTATAGGTAATTCCAGGTTTGTGACCGGATATACATTCAATAGGAAGCTGTGGGCGATTGTTCTTCCCTGACAATTAGATGATGCATGCAATGCATTCTTCTTATTATTTATATTTATTTATTTATGCCCCATCTTTCCCCCTGACTGGGACTCAAGGCAGATTACAGCTAAAAACAGGGATGGGCGAATAATTAAAAAATGGAATTAAAACTCTCTCTCTCTGTGTGTGTGTGTGTGTTCTATTTAAAACATAGACAATCACAACATTGTTCTATTCATATTTTACTTCTATAGGTGTAAGGATTAAAACAGTAATGTATCAACTTGTCCAAGATTTAAGAAACAGGTCACTTTGTCCTGTACTACTGATTATTATTAGGATTAATTTATTGCCTCATACAACAGGTTCTGGGTGGCTCACTGAAAGAGCAAGAAGAAGAAGATTTAAAATCAATGCAACAACAAAATTAGTAAAACAACAAAACCCACTAATTTAAAACAACAACAAAAAATAAAGATGATGTACATGAGCCAAGGTAACCAATTTATCACATTTCAGCATATGCCAAGGATAAGAAATAGGTCTTAATCTAATGCCAGAAAGATGTTAGTTACTGTTAGCTCTGGTCAGGCCTAAATGGGATGAGCATTTGCGTGGGGCAGGGGGGGGGGCACAACTGAAAAGGTCTGCTAGGAAAAGTTTCTTATTATAGAAACCTACTACTCAATATTAGGTATGTATGCTTGTTACTAATATACAGGCAGTTGACTATGTGGAAGCTCAAGATGTTCTACTGAGCGCCATAAAGGAAAATTGTTTTCGGTTCCATCACACTTCTGGCCAGTTTGATCCTGCCATCTACCAACCATGTCATAGCTGGCATAGCAGTAGACCAGTTCATACAGCTGGCAACTCTCGTGTGGTCTCTTCTGGGAATGCATGAGACCTGGCCAGGATACCTGGATTTTCCTTTTGAATAAATCACAGAATCACAGAATTGTAAAGTTGGAAGGGACACCTAGTGTCATCTAGCCCAAACCCCTGCAATGCAGGAATCTCCACATGCAGGCTATGTATATGGCTAAATAAGACCAGCAAGGCATCAAATGGTTTGGTGCAAATATATCACTGCTGTTCCTCAAAGAATTTCCTGCAAGGAAATCAAATATACAGTAAACAACAACTCCAGAAATTAATTGCTTCATACAAGCCTGCTCTTCAGTCTCCCCTTTACCAATTAAAATATTCCACTAAATTAATAAACTAAATGTTTGTTGATTAATCAACTGATTTAATTGATTTGCAGTGCTATCTCATCCATTTCTACTCAAAAGTAATCCCCATCAACATCAGTGAGACTTACTCCCAAGTGTGTGGGCTCAGGAGTTGAGTCTACATGTCCTCCTACATGGAATCAAATCAAGATGATGTAACTTAGCAGTCATATGATGCGCTGCTAGCAAGCTGGGCACCTAGGGCTATGCTACTGATACGAGACTAAACCTAAGCGAGTGCGAGTCTGAGGAGCGCCTGCATGCATGACTGCCGGAATCCTCTGAAGCTCCCTCAAGGAACAAATGTACAATATAGGTTTATCAATCCATCCATTCTATTTAAATTGCTTATGACACCACTTTCCTAGACATGATTTATCCCAAGCAGGTTATAATTAAAATCAAACAAAAAGGCACAATATGTTAGAAAAAAGGAGTGTTTATCTGGCAGTATTGGACACAGAAAAGAGGAGTCTGAGAGAAGATATTATAGCCACCTTCACATATTTAAAGGGCTGTCACATGGGGGGTGAAGTGTGCTTGTTTTCTCCTGTTCTGTGGGGTAGAGCCCAAACAAATAGCTTCAAGTTACAAGGAAGGAGATTGTGACATCAGGAAGAGCTGTTTGGCAGCAGAATGAACCTCTTTGGAAAGTGGTGGGCTCTCCTTCCGTGGTGGTTTTTAAGCAGAGGTGGGATGGTCATCTGTCATGCATGATCTAGCTGAGATTTCTGCAATACAGCAGGTTGGACGAGGTGACCATATGGGTCCTTCCAGTGCTACTATCACAGTACAGGGATCCTCTTAGGATTGAATCTGGTTGGCAATTTTGACAAGAGGATTCTGGACTTTACATCTTGTACTGGACCAAAGTGCAGGAGAGCATAGAAATATAAGAAGAACCCTTCTGGATCAGAAGGAAGGCTCATGTCCAGCATCCTGCTCTCATGGTGGCCACAAGCAGGACCTGAGCGAAACAGCACTCTCACCACTTGTGATTCCCATGTGCAGTCAGGTATTAAGAGGCTAGGATGAATCAGTCATTTTGGTTTCTCAGTTTTCCAGATCATAACTTCAGTTCTCATATTTCCACATTTGCATTTAAAAATAAAATAAAACAAGTCCTTGTGGAGATTCATCTTCTCAAGAAATGCCCCCAGTATAATGTATTTTGTATGGTACTTTTACCAGTCCATGCATCTTTTAATGCACATTTAACCAAATATATCCATTTCCCCCGCTACACATTACTCAGCTGGAGAACTGTGTTACAAGATTTGGAGAAGTGCAAAGGTCAAAGGTCGCTGTGTTTCAGTGTGCATATTGTTTCAGTAAGTCTGAATGAGGCAGGTTCACCTTTAAACTATCAGAGTCCTATTGTTTCCAGCAGTGGAGGGAGAACACAGCCATTATGGCTAGTAGCTGTTGATAGCCTTATCCTACACAAACTTGTCAAATCTCCATGTTGGTGGCCATCACAACATATGTGGTAGAAAATTCCACAGTTCAGCTATGCACAGTGTGTGAAGGATAGCTCAGTTGCTTTGTATGGGAGAGCAACTGCATACAGTATGCTGCCCAAGTCATTTCTGCATTCAACTAAGTGGCCAGGGCTTCAACGGGACTCGCCCGCCTTACCAGCCAGTATTTTGATGATATGTTGGTGTCACTCAGCTTCCACCAGCACAATAGAGAAAGGGAGATGATTCCCATGATTCCACCTCCCCACTGCAGCCCTGCACACACCCAAAATCTGCTGCTGAGCACTGGAAGGCTCTCCATAGCAGATTAAGAGGAATACAGCTGAACAGAGGAAGGGGTACCCTGTTCCACTGATAGAAGCCTTGCCATCAGTTGAGCGTAACTGTTACATACAATCCTGTGCATCTCAGGTGTGGAAAAGGAGCATACCAAGGATGGTCAATAATAATAGTTGACAGTAACATGACAATGAGCCCTTACTTGGAAAAAAGCTGCATTGAAATCAATGGGGCTTATTTTGACATGCATAATACTGAGAATCGGAGCGCAGAAGAGCCAAGACAGCAGAAAATGTTTTCTTCTTTTCCTGCATTGTTCTGCCCAACAATCTATTTGCATATACATTCTTCCACAGAAACAGATGCACATGCAATTTGCAATATGAGGTATACAGGGTTTTTTTAAAAAAAAATGTTGAACATTAAAAAAAATACTTAAATATTATCAATGGGTACAGATAATCACATTTGCCGATACTTGCCTCTTGTTCCTCTGCCTTCTATCTTTCCTCCGTTGACTCTTGTCTATTGAAATTTAGGCTGTACGTTATTTTGTCTTGGTCTCACAGAAAACTCTTGTAAGATTTTAATATGTTGGCATCTTACTCCATGGAGATGAGGAAAAACTTGCCCAGATGTGTCTTCCAACACTTGGCATTGCGCGTAAGCTAAAGACAGGGCAATTCTCATTTAGTGATTCTCACACAACCTGGTGTTTGGGAAAGTACTAAAAGCTAAAATGGAGCAAGACTATAAATTTCTGAGGGTTTCATTCCCTTCAACCATGAAGTAATGCTACCCAATTTGCCCAATAATGCACCACCCAAAATTAATCTCCAACATTGTGAATATAAAAACTTCCATGTTTCTGTTTCATTTTGTTTTTTACCTGGAATCTGTGTGTTTTGTTTAAGGCTTGTGACAAAACCAGGTGACTGTGGATTTTACATTTTCAAAATGGGTTTCTGTGTCCCAGCAACCCTTGATGCAATCTGAAACCTATGTAACACCTGGTAGAACTTAATCAAATCTGTTGCCTAATATCCTGCATTTTATTTTAACACTTTCAATTCTGTCTGTGCTGCTTTAACACCAAGCCAGTCCCGGCTCCCTAAACAAACACTTAATATCCAGCCTGAGGAAATGTTCTGGGAAACTCAAAAGCTTGTTCAGAGTTTCAGTATGAGCGTTTTAGTTAGTATTAATAAAGGTCTTGTAACATCATTTAAAACAGTGGTTTAATTCCTCCGGATGGCTTGTGCCAATTTTGGGTATTTTAGAGAGGTACATTCAAGTTATAATGCTGATTTATTATCACGAGTAGAATTTTAATAACAATGGAAAACAAAGTAGCTTCATCTATAAGGCAATGGGAAATAGAAATGTTAGTATTTATGAAGTGCTTAAAATTAGTACATAGTCTGAGGTTCAGAGACAGGACAATTAAAGTATTGGAACAGTAGCTTTTTCCAATATTGGGAGAAAATCCACAAATGTTGGTTAAACAATTGGTTTAATGATTTTAAGAAGTGAATTGTAAGGTGCTCTTTTACTAATTATAATACTACTTTTTAAATGATGTCAGATGTGGTTATTCAAAATTTTATATGTATGTGTCAATATGAATATGGTGGTTTATATGCAGTGCTTTCTTTCTGTGGGGACGTAGGGGTACGCATACACCTAAACATTTTGTGAATCTTTGTACTTTTGTCCATTTACTGTATTTATTTTTCCTGACTTGAACTATAAAATGGTGATTTTCTTGAGTCAAAATGAGAGTACCCCTAAACATTTTTTTAGAAAACAACAAGAACACTGTTATATGTAAAGGTAAAGGACCCCTGGACGGTTAAGTTCAGTCGAATTTGACTATGGTGTGTGGCGCTCATCTCCACTTTCAGGCAGAAATATATTATATAGAGACAACATATGTTGAACATTTGGATCCCTCCACGAATTAAAGCACATTTTCAATATTGCATTTTAAACATGTATCTTCTAAGCATTGCAAAAAAGTCACTAATTTTGCTAACTTGATAATTTCGGCTCACTTCTTTTCATGAAATACACTTGCACATATTTCAACCCTCTAAAATAAAATAGGAAAAGCCATAAACATGCATATCATCATATCATTATATCAGTAGAGAGATGGATCACAGTGAATGTAGATTTATATACAAAATAAATGGAAACAGCTAAACTTTTTAAAAGTGGCCTCAACTTGGCCTTAAATTTTGCATCTGCAATCAATTGAGGGTGCAAAGAGACAGGTATAAATTATAGAATAGAGAAAAGTATCTGCATTGTTTCAGGGTGAAATCAAATACACAGTTCTTTAATTTCACTGAAGGTGTCTTACAAAATGATATGTGCAAATTTCAAAGTGTACTTTAAAACATTGATCATAGTGTTAAGAAGTTTTTCACCTGTATCAATAGAAAAGGTAACGTTGTATGGTTCCAGATGAATATGAGGTGTACAAGTTGTTTTTATATATATTTAAAATAGCATAATTGTTTTCTCAAGAATTAAACTAATCCTAAGTAAAAGAGGGGCACAATGTGCTCCACAAAAAGGCACCCAACGATCTTGCAGTGACTGATGCACCACTTCTTGCAAGAGTGAACTCTGCTGAACAAAGGTGGGACTTACTTCTGAGTAAGCATGAACAGAAGGGGCTAGAAGCTCTGAAACAATTTAAGAGGGTCCATTCTTGTTTCATGAGGTATCCTTTTATTGTTTTAGTATACAGTATTGTAAAATATATCAAGGGCTTTAATTAGCAAATAAAATAAATAAATGCTGGCCTCTCTGCCATGCCAATCATCAAATATCAGCTGCTGCATGTCACATGGTGCTAAATGCTGCCAGCACAGCTAATTAAATGTACTTTAATATTTGATGGAAGCCGCCCAGAGTGGCTGGGGAGACCCAGACAGATGGGCGGGGTACAAATAATAAATTGTTGTTGTTGTTGTTGTTGTTACTGACTGCAATTGCATGTTGGTTCTCAAATGCTTGTAAAGTATTGTTTGATGCATGTCAGATGCTACCAGATGTTGAATGGTCAAATCATGCTGGATATCAAATCTTCTCTGAATAATTACAGATCCAAGAACATTTGCTGTTAAACTTTGCAAAGGATATAATTTTGATTAAGAAGGTGTGTATGTGGATGGAGTGCACATTCATGCCAATCTTACTGGTCACCAAAGCTGATTTTCAATAAAATAGGAATAATTATGCCATGACACTTTCATGGAGATGGCATTGATTTGGCTTCTCAGTCAATGTCAGCCACAAAATCCTGCTTCTGATCAATGTCGTAATACCAAAACAGTCATAGTTAAGAAGCTGTAGATATTTTTAGTAACTGATTTATTTTTTATTTATTGGATTTAAATGAA
This sequence comes from Lacerta agilis, assembly GCF_009819535.1. Classification (NCBI taxonomy): domain Eukaryota; kingdom Metazoa; phylum Chordata; class Lepidosauria; order Squamata; family Lacertidae; genus Lacerta; species Lacerta agilis. Next base: position 1,494,206 of record NC_046318.1, on the reverse strand, counting down.
TATCCAAAATACAGTAGGGATCCCTTAACAATTTATTTTGAAGGAAAAGTTGACTTAAAAGGAATTGACTCACAAGTGATTCTATCATGCAACAACTTCCAAAGTTTTAAATGTACCTCTGTTTTCCAGAGCGGAATATAGCAAGCAAGATTTTATATCACACTAGCTGGCCCGGCCACGCATTGCTGTGGTTGTTCTTTCTTTCTTTCTTTCTTTCTTTCTTTCTTTCTTTCTTTCTTTCTTTCTTTCTTTCTTTCTTTCTTTTTAAAATTATTCTGGAAGCTCCTCTTTTTCATTCTTCCCTGTCCCTTTAGAGCAGGGGTCAGCAACCTTTTTCAGCCTTGGGCCGGTCCACTGTCCTTCAGACCATGAGGTGGGCCAGACTATTTTTTTTGGGGGGGGGGAATGAACTAATTCCTATGCCCCACAAATAACCCAGAGATGGATTTTACATAAAAGAACACATTCTACTCATGTAAAAACACACCAATTCCCATTACATAAAAGAACACATTCTACTCATGTAAAAACACCAGGCACGCGAAGCTGCGGCTGCCATTTTATGTGAGGGCACTGGCGACCTTAAAGAGCATTCTCCCCCACCCCAGTCCCAAACTTACCCAGTCCCAAAATCACGCACCCCAGCGAAACAATCTCCTCAGAGCTGGTCTTACTCAATGCAACCTCTCAGGCATGCCTCCTGCTCCGTGTTGTTGTTTTTTCTCGGAGCATGCGAAGCTGCGGCGGCCATTTTAGGTGAGGGCACAGGCATTGTTGCTCTGGCCAGGTCTGATGATGTCGATGGGCCATCTGCCTTTCTATTGGATGCTGTTGGAGTCTTTGTTCCTTTTGCTGGTGAGGTATAATAGGCGCACTATTTTTTTGCCTTTAATCTATATTTTAGGCATGATAGGTGTGGTTTTTTTGAATTTTTATTATGCCATATCCTTCCTGGTCATGTTACGCTTTGTCCTAAAGTTGATGTGATTTGGTTCAGTGGTTACAGAGCAAGGTGGGGCCGGACGCGCACGCAATGGGAACATTTTTATATACAGTGGTACCTCGCAAGACGAATGCCTCGCTAGACGAAAAACTTGCTAGATGAAATGCATTCGCTAACGAAAGGGTGACTTGCAAGACGAATTTCCCTATGGGCGCGACTCGCAAGACGAAATTTTTTTGCGTCCCCCCCCCAACCGCGCTTCCCCCGTCCGTGCTTCGCAAGACGAAATTTTCGCTAGACGACAGCACTCGCAGAACGAATTAATTTCGTCTTGCGAGGCACCACTGTATATAGATATGATCTGCAGGCACACAGTCATAATTATTATCAATGCAATGGTTCTGGCCAGTGTGGTGTAATGGTCATTGTTGGACTAGGACCTGGGAGACCAGGGTTCAAATCCCTGCTGAGCCATGAGTAACCTTGGGTGAGTAACTGCATCTCAGCCTAGCCTACCTCACTGGGTGATTGTGAGGATAAAACAGGGAGCAAGAGAGCCATGTGGGCCACCTTGAGCTCCTTACAGCAAAGGTGGGATAAAAATGTAATAAATGAAAAATAAATTCTGCTTCACCATGTTGGATGGACAGTAGAATGACCAAACCTAGCATATCTCAAAATGGCTCTGCTGCACCACTATGCACAGAGTGAGGGGAAACCAGTAACCATTCATGGGACTTTAAGGATGAATCCTCAGGCATCTCTTCTACTAGTTAGAATCTCAAACATTTCCTGGGATTTCTTCCCAGGCCTATTATCCTTAATAGATGGCCACATGGCAGTTGTTTTAATGCCACTAGGTGGAGCCCTTCTGTGATTGTTCAACTAGTTACCAAACTAACAGTACATGTCACCTTTTGCTTTGCAATAAATTCACCTGAATAATCCACTATTAGAGTGCACACATATTTCCAAGCCTAAAGTGTGGCTGATCTGACTCATTATTTTATCTGGTTAAATTATCCAAGACTCAGTCTGGAGTAAACCAATGATTTGTAGATTCTGGACACAAATCCAATGAAGGTTAGTTGCACTAGCATCAAAGAACTCAAATTTGCAGTTGCAGTCCTAAGAATACAGTCCTCTCTGCTCAGTCAATGAGTCTTCCTTTTGAGCAGGCATGCATAGAATTTCACTGCAAGTATTGCTGGTTTCAAACTGAGATTTGAGCCAAACTAACTTTTGTTGGGTTGTGACTCCTGCATTAATTGCAACCTGACCTTCAACAGGCCCTGGCCACCATAGGTGACTTTGGACTTCACCCAAAGGTCACAGGGCAGTTTACAACATAAAACACAAAATACATAACATAACAATAAAAAGCAATAACACCCCCCCCCCCAACACAGTGGTATGTATGAAACATTTGGGTCTGATGCGAATAAAAACTTGTGAAACTTATCACATGCCCCAAATCAACAAGTGTCTTTTAATTTGAGCTTGAGATCCAGGTCAAACAGCTGTGCTGCCTTTCCCCACCCTGGTCACTGAACCCACCTACAGCCTATCACTTCAGGATACTACGACCTCATTTTGCGTAGATCAGGCCTAGGATTGTTTATTTAGCATCCTACTCCAGTCCCTTTGCTCGGCAAAGATCCCACTCCAGTCACACACACCAGAAAGGTAGCTGGCTGAACCAACTAGATACGTGCAACATTTGACTTCAGACTGTATTTTGTAGCTGTGGGAAGCAGCCCAATCTATTTTGAAACCATCCTGTGCCTTTCCAATTGCTCATTATTCAGGACTGAGTTATGCATGTTAAAAAACAAAGCTCTGTTTCTGGGGCAACAAACAAGAGGAGAGGGACCCTCCATATGTGCACTGATGATGATTTGCACCCATGATACTACTGGACAGTCATATGCAATCCTGCTTTCAATACGATTTGTGCTGGAAAAGGTTTAGGGGTGGTTACCTTGCTTCATTTCAATAGAAACATATCCTGCTAAGATCCCATAACTTCTCATACCACATATGTTCTGAGTTTTTTGTGTGTGTCTGGGCAGCAATAATGTGGTAGCATTGGGGAAGCATTGCAGAACACGAAACAGAGCAAGGAAAAACATACCACTGATGCACACGAACATGTTGCAGATTATGCATGCAATACAATCCCAGCCAGGAGGGGCCCAATGTCTCCTAATTGATTAGATCAGTACCTGACATGTTATAAGGACCAGGGTGGATCAGCTGACCTACTCTAGCCCGTTGGTGTTAAGATGTGTCATTGCTGGTGTGACTGGTTTTTGTGTTGTTCCTTCCTTTGGCCCAGAACTTGGTGGTGCTGCTGAAACTAATTCCTGTCTAACATTTCTCCCTCTCCAGGACCCACTCAAAGTTTGAGTTCTACTCTTATTGCCATCTAAGCTGAGATGATAAGGAGGGGCAAACGGAATATATAGCACACTGTCTCAGATCACTAGGATCTTGTGATAAGAAATGGGATGTGTCTGCATCCTGCCCAACAGTTGAGAAGATTCAGTGCAGTTGCTGTGTTTGGCACAAATCAGCTGTAGCAGTTAACAAATCCTGGAAGTCTTCTTGGTTGTGACAAACATTTTGGCTTTGGCATTTCCAAAACTGCTTTCATCTTTTGTGGAGATTTATGTCTGCCTTTTGCATCAGTAACGTGCCCGCAATAACCTATCGAGTTCTTGAAAAATTAGCATTTTATGCTATTGGCTCTTAACCCATATTCCTCTAGACATTTTAAGGCCTTTTGTAGGGTTTCCAGATGTTTTTCATCACTTCCACCTGTCACAACAAAGTAATCCAAATAGTGCTGTATTTCCTAAAATAAGTTGCAAAACGTGGTCCTGCACTCACTGCCAGAGAGCAAAAGTTGAAACATTACCAAATCCCATAGTCTTACACTTGCAAAAAAAATGTTGGTTAAGGGACACAACAACTGAGGTAGCCACAGTCCAGCCTTGTTTTGTTTGGGGCTTCATTAATAAGACAGTCGCCCCCCCCCCCCCACTTGGTTGCTGCTTTAGTTTCAGTTGTGCAAACCACTATCTATACAGCAGCCACTAACATGGCCCTTGAGGATTTGGCTAGTAAACTATTTTTCATCCTTGGAGGCCTTTAAGCCAGTGTTTTTCAACCTTTTTTGGGCAAAGGCACACTTGTTTCATGAAAAAAATCACGAGGCACACCACCATTAGAAAATGTTTAAAAAATTAACTCTGTGCCTATATTGACTATATATAAAGTAATTTTCCCATGGCACACCAGGCAACATCTCGCGGCACACTAGTGTGCCGCGGAACAGTGGTTGAAAAACACTGCTTTAAGCTATGTGTATTGTGCCTCTGTGGTCTCAGGACTTTGGAATAGGCAATGTGGCTTCCAAAACCCAACCCAGACTTGTGGGAATAGTGAGCAAAAGCTCACTTTGACTTGGGGCATGTTTTGTCTCATGATGCTGAAAGCTATGGCTGCAATTACTGGCGTGGTGTTCCAGATGAATAACATAGCTGGCTCCCCCACCCCCCTTGGCTGAATAGAAGGTTTGCGACAGTCTGCCATGTTATTTCCCCTTCTGTGTTTTAGGGAGACAAAGTGGACCATTCAAGCAACAGACAGGTTCACCGTGGGGGGGGGGTTTAAGACGTAATTAAGTAAGATATTAGTATGCTCTCGTGGTGATGAATCTGCACACTCTTTTGGCAGATAAAACTATTAGAAGGAAAGCTTTGCCAGAACTCCTCTTCCTGGCATCTTTCTATGTCAAGGAAACGTGTTTGTGTTTGGAAGAAGTCGTGGCACAGTGAACTCAGTGAAGCCATTGGCCATTGTGCAGGGAGCTGTAATGGCTGCCATGGCCGAAGGGGAAGGAAGAGACTCTTGTGAAATTACTGGGGTTTCATGGAGGCTTCCAGCAAGATTTCATGCAAGCTCCATGACATCTCGCCAGAAGCCACCACTGCTTTTCCTCATGTCTCTGCTTCAGTCTGCCTCATGGGCCCTGCATACACTCAGTCACTGGTTTGCACCCACATTTGAGCCATGATAAGGACCACAAGAGTGACTGCACCACAACAATCAGTTATATGAACCGCATTTGTAAGAACTTCATTGTTTCGTGTGGCAGCTTTGGAGCTCCCTGCCTATTGAGTTCTGGCAGGTGCATTCACCGTACTCTTTTAGGTGCCTGCTAAAAATATTCTTGCTTAGACAGGCCTACCCAGATGCATAGAAAGTGGAAGTTTTGTATTTTAACCTTTGTATGTTTTAATGCAGCATTGTAATTTTTTCTTGGTTTTGCGTGGACAGGTGGAGTCCCCCAAACCCCAGGCGACCCCCGAGAGGAATAATGACTCAAGACAACTTGCTATGGGATTAAAATTGGCCGCAACTTTATTAAGATTCAGATGTAGGGAGACCTTGACATTGGGCGTTTATCCTTCCCAGATTTAAAATTATATTATGAGGCTGCATGTTTTTCATGGCTGAAAGAGTGGTTCCTGCTCAGTGACATCAAATTACTAGACTTAGAAGGATTCACTATGGATGGCATGCATATAGAGTACATAAAAACTTTACAAGCCACATAGTAAGAATTACCTTGTTTAAAACATGGGAAAAATATAAAAAACTTTTGGAGCCAAAGATTCCAAGATGGATATCTCCACTGGAGGCAAATGCAGTTAAGAAAAAGAATATGAGAGTGAACTGGTTCACATATAATACATTACTGATAGAAGAGGAAGGAGAAATTAAATTAAGAAATTATGAGGAAATAAAAGATCAACTTTCTGGGTGGTTGGACTACCACCAACTATACGGAACTTTTAAACAAGATAAAAAGACTGGATTCACCAAAGAACCATCTAAGCTTGAGTCAGAACTGATAAATAACAAATTTAAGATAATATCAAAAATGTACCACCTACTCCTTGAATGGGAAGTGGTAAGTTGGGTACAGGACATCTGTCACCCAATAATGATGACTGAGTGGGAGAATCTCTGGAGGATAAACATGAAGTTTACAGCCAGCTATTATATAAAGGAAAACATTATGAAGATTCAACATAGGTGGTACCTTGCCCCCTCAGGACTATCTAAAATGTACAAAGGCTTAGCGAATACATGTTGGAGGTGTGGTGGAAACAATGGAGATCTGTACCACATGTGGTGGTATAGCTGTCAACTTTTCCCTTTTCTTGCGAGCAATCCTATTCGGAATAAGGGAATTTCCCTTAAAAAAGGGAAAAGTTGACAGCTATGTGTGGTGGACATGTAAGAAGATCAAGGCTTTTGGGGTTTAATTTATGAAGAGCTTTAAAAAATGTTTGGAATCACCTTCACCAAAAAACCAGAGGCCTTTTTATTAAGTATTATCGATAGAGATGTTCCAAATAATTTAAGAGAGATCTTCCTTTACGCAACAGTGGCAGCATGGACCTTAATAGCAAAAGGATGGAAAGAACCAGAACCAACGCTAATAGAGTGGCAGAATAGATTGCAAGAGTTTGCCGAAATGGCACAATTAACTAATAATTTGAGAGGTGATTCCAAACAAAAAATTCAGGAGAAATGTGTTAGATATAAATCATATGTCTGGAAATATAGCAAGGGTGTGTTAGCTATGCCAGCATTTGAGTGACCTTGGAGGCAGAAGGAGCATGATAAATTGGAGTATGGGACTTGTTGATATTAGAGTGTATTAGAGATATATAAGGAAAAAATTGTACGATTGGATTATATGGTTGGGTTTGATAGGAAGTCCATTATGTTTAGGTTATCGATGTGATTGAAGAAAATTTGTTGTTTTGTTTTAGTTTTTGTCCTTTTTAGTTGGGTTGTTGTTCTTGGTGTTGTTTTTTGTATTTTTTGTAATTGTTTTTCATTTTCATTTTCATTTTTTTATTTTTTCCCCTTTTTTCGAGATGTAAAAGTGTATAGAAGTAATGTATAATGACAAATATGTAACAATGTATGTAGCATTGCCATATGGCAAGAGCACACTGTCAGAATTGTATTATTGATTACTGGTTGCGGGAGCAATCCTATACACAACAAGGTGGCATAAAGCAAATCCCATGTAAATTAAGTCAGTGTGAAGTTAAACCAGATGCAAGCTGGCTGCTCTGGCCTATGCCTGGCAGAGGGAAAACAAGCCTTTACAATGGTTCTTGAGTTGCACCAGCCTTTTTACTGGATCCAGCCTAAGTTCCCTCCTCTGCTCCTGCCCCAGCCATGCCCCCCTTTTAGGGCTTATGCCAACTTGAGACCCACCAGGCACAACAGAGTATCTCTGGCTAAGGATGAGGAGTTAGGAACCTCCCAGCTCAGCCAGAGATCTGCTGGATCCTAACCCTGCTCATCCCGGCTGATCATGCTATGAGGGGACAGACACACAAACACACACTTGATATTTAAGGGGGAAGGAGAGGAGCTAGCAGCACCTGCCTTCTGCAATTCAAGCATTAACTTGTAGCTGCTTACTCAGGTTCCTTTTGTCTTTTTCCCCCCTGAGGGACTCTGCACCCTGCCTGTTCTAATTTGCATGTTCTCTGTCATTTGACTTTAATAATCCCTTAAAACAGCTTTGCCATTCACCTCCAACCTCCCTCCCATTAACAGGCCATGAACTGAAAAGGAGATCAAGTTCATTCCAAACCATTCAGAACATTTAACAGAAGGAGTACAGCAAAATTGAGGGAATGCTTTATTTGGTATAATGAAGTTTAAAACTAGGCAAACTAGGAACTGGTTAGCTGGCTAGATACCGTATATACTCGAGTATAAGTCGACCCAAATATAAGCCGAGGCACCTAATTTCCCTACAAAAATGTGGGAAAGCTTATTGACTCAAGTATAAGCCGGTTCGCCTTTGCCACTGTGGTAGAGGAGGAACGAGCAGCCCAAAGCAGCCCTTCGGGCTGCTCCTTCCTCTTCCTCCTTTGCTGCTGTGGAGCTCACCCTGTCGCAGGGTTTCGAACTGCCATTCTTCTGATCAGCAAGCCCTAGGGCTCTGTGGTTTAACTCACAGCGCAATGTTCCCTTGTGTTATACAGAGAAGGCTGGGATCCTGTCCTGTTTAAGCAGGAGCCAGGGAAAGTGAGCACCTGTGGGGTTTTAATACTTCCTTAACTGATAGGCTTTCTGCCTTCTAGGGTCTAAAGTTTGCATTTATGTGAGCAGTTCAGGAATGGAACAAGCTGCCTGGGGAGAGTAAAGAACCACCGTTCTTATACACTTCTTAAGGAATGGTTGACTTGAGTATAAGCCGAGGGCAGCTTTTAAAGCACAAAAAGTGTGCTGAAAAACTAGGCTTATACTCAAGTATATACGGTAGTTCCTCTAATTTGAATGGGAAAATTCTTACAGATGTCATCAGAAATGACATGACTAAACAATGAAAACATGAAAGACTTCATAAAACAGCTGACAATAGAGCAAAAATAAATTTAAGATGGGACATCCCTTTGAGCTGCTCTCTGTTTATGTTATCTGCTATCAAATATTTGTTATTTGGCAATTGTTGGTTCTGGTCTCTATTAACATCACGCTATTGTGTTTTCACTTAGAATATATTTGCTGACAAAGAAAATGGAGAAATTGCTTGATCTTGTAGCATTCAAGTTACTGGGAATTGTGGGCATTTACCACCACAGAAGATGCTGAGCAGACCTATTTAAATTTTTTGAAATGAAAACCATTTTTCTTCCCCAAAACAATTGACTTATCAGGAACAGATTAGGTTTCTACATGGGCTGCACAAAATATGAGATACAGAATATATGAGAATATAGCTGATGGAATCTGCTAATTGTCAACCCACCTGCACAAATTCCACAAAATCCCAAACAGGATGTAATGGCAGAAGAAGCCATAATGTTCCATGACTGCCTAGAGGGAAGCAGCTATGAAGCACACCGGGAGAGAATGGAAACCTAGGACCCCGATACTCTTGGAGAAATTTCAAACTCCACTTCAACTGGGGTTCAGGCTTTGGTCACCCTGTACAAGGACCTGCGTCAGGAGGGAGATAGGGGAGTGTCACTTTGTGGATCCTCCTTGGATGACCTCTGATATTTTGAAACCATCAGACATGGTATCCTTCTGGTACAACTGTCTGAATTAGGGACTTGGGGCACCCACATTGTGGTAATTCCACTCTACTTGAATGGATAGCTTCAGAAGGTATTTTTTTTTAGGAAGCATCATTTGGCTCTGTGAGTAAGTCAAGTATGGAGTCCTACAGGAAATGGTTCTGTCCTTCATGTTCTTCAACATCTACATGAAACTACCAGATAGGGTTATTCAGGCTTTTGAAGTGCATTGTTGTCAGTATGTCAAAGACACACAATTCTGTTTCTTCTTTTCATCTTCTGCAGGTGAGGCAGCGGATGTGCTGAATCAGTGCTTAGTTGCAACAATGAACTGGATGAGGCTCAATAAACTGAAAACTAATCCAGACCAAACTGAGATGCTACTAGTGGGTGGTTCTTCTCTCCAGCTGAGTGGTGTGCAGCCTACTGTAGATGTGATCACATTCCTTCTGAAGGAGTGAATTCTTAATCTAGGGTTCTCTTGCATCCATTGCTGTTGCTTGAGGCACAGGTGGCCTCAGTGGCATGGAGTGCCTTCTACCAGTTTAGGCTGGTGGCTCATTTATGACTATACCTGGAAAGGGATAACTTGGCTACAATAATCTATGCTTTGGGGGACTTAAGAGTGGACAACTGCAACGTGCTTTACACATGGTGCCTTTAAAATGGTCCAGGAGCTTCAGGTAGTGCAGAATGTGGCTGCCTTCCTACTGACAGGTTTGAGGTGAACAGATTTTATAACTGTTGGTGGCATGGAAAATATAGGTATATAAAGGAGAATTCTCTGGATGCCAAGTACTTCCCTGGGGCCAAGTACTCTTTGGTGAGAGAACCCCAGCAGAGATTTAAAATCACAAAACATGCAGCAAAGTAACGTGTTGAAATATATGCCCTTCTGAGTTCCAGAAACTTACTTCTTCCCCTAGCCTAGAAAAAGACCACACATTTGGTAAGTTAAAAATTGTGTACTTACAAATTCTCCAAAGCTCAGATTCATGTACAGTTCCATACAGCAATCAGAAAAAAATGCAGCCAGTAAAACATGGCTTAGTTACAGTGGTGAAAGTTTCTAGATTACTGGTGTAGGAATTAAAGAGAGGTTTGTTAGAGTGAGCAACCAGCTCAGACCTCCTCACACACTGAGCGTCTCTGATAGACAGGAAGTACAACAATACAGGAACATAGCATGGGGAGGGGGCCCTGGGCACAGATTTTTGTAAGAGTGCGAGGGGGCGCAACCAGGCATCCCCACGACAGGCTCCCTCCCTCACCAAGCAGCACCTGGGCCAAGCCTTCAGGGCTGGGGCAGCAGCAGCAGTGCCTCCTTCCCCTCGTAGCCAACAAAGGGACACTCTCGTGCCTAGAGGGAGGGAGGACACTGCCACCCACCAGCTTCCTCCTCCTTAGTCTCAGAGTTGCCCTGTGTAAAGCTCAGTAGGAAGGAGGGTGGGGTCAAAGCTAGAATTTGTTGACTCCTCACTTGTTGGCTCTAGCTCTGTTTGCCATGGGCTCTGGTTCCACCTACAATCACCCTCTCTCCCTTCTGCCCCAACAATTCCAACGGGCACCAGTCACTCCCAGTGCATTATCTAGAACAGTGTTTTTCAACCACTGTTCCGCGGCACACTAGTGTGCCGTGAGATGTTGCCTGGTGTGCCGTGGGAAAAATTGAAAAATTACTTTATATATAGTCAATATAGGCACAGAGTTAAATTTTTTAACATTTTCTAATGGTGGTGTGCCTCGTGATTTTTTTCATGAAACAAGTGTGCCTTTGCCCAAAAGAGGTTGAAAAACACTGATCTAGAACATGGCAATGTTTTCTGTACCATTTTATTTTTGCCTTAGCATTATTCTCTCTTCTGTTTAGTATAAGCTGTTAAATCAGGTTAGCTTATTTGTAGAGTTTTATACACTGGTGTATGGCTTGAATTTTTTTGAGGGGGGTACTTAATTTGATATTATTGATTGTTTCTAACATGTTTTTTGAATTGCTATACTTACTGCTCATTTGACATGTTGTGAGCCACTTTGGGGACAATTTTGGGGGAAAGCAGCATACAGATGGTGGTGGTATACAGATGATGGCCCAGTATACCTGAAGGAGCGTCTCCACCCCCATCGTTCTGCCCAGACACTGAGGTCCAACGCCGAGGGCCTTCTGGCGGTTCCCTCCTTGTGAGAAGCAAAGCTACAGGGAACCAGGCAGAGGGCCTTCTCGGTAGTGGCCCCCGCCCTGTGGAACGCCCTCCCATCTCATGTCAAAGAAATAAACAACTACCTTACATTCAGAAGACACCTGAAGGCAGCCCTGTTCAGGGAAGTTTTTAATGTGTGACATTTTAATGTATTTTTAATCTTTTTTGGAAGCCACCCAGAGTGGCTGGGGAAACCCAGCTAGATGGGCGGGGTACAAATAATAAATTATTATTATTATTATTATTTGCCTTTCATGCAGAATGGCAAGGGACGTAAAAGGGGAAAAGGTTATCCAGTGGTGTTGTTAAGTGCCAGAGTCAGATCCTCCACCAGACAATTAAATAAAGAGGTGGGTCATATTTGAAGCCTGGACTTCTTAGACTGACGGTTCCCCCACTGTGAGAAATGAAGCTACAGGGAACCAGGCAAAGAGCCTTCCCGGTAGTTACACCCGCCCTATGGAACACCCCCCCCCCCAATCAAATGTCAATGTCAAACAGATAAATATCTATATGACTTTTAAAGACACCTGAAGGCAAGTTTTTAATGGTTGATGTTTTATTGTGTTTTATATAGTTTGTTGGGAGCCCCCCAGAGTGGCTTCTTCTTCTTCCTCCTCTTCTTCTTCTTCTTCTTCTTCTTCTTCTTCTTCTTCTTCTTCTTCACACTTAACAATTAAACAACAACAACAGCAACAATGCTTCCAGATAGAACTTCGCTGCCGCTGCAGTACATGGGGTAAATACCTCTTTTTCTTATGCGAAGGAGTCAGCCAAGCTCCATTGCAATGCTGCCACCTGCTGTATATAGAGAAAGGAGGAGGGACAGGAAGTGCTTTTCCTAAATGGGGGGGAAATGTAATTTTAGTATGGATATCAACTAACTGAAGCTTGTTTATTGACCAATCAATTAATGAAAAGAATACTTGTAATTAATTGATCAGTTTGCTCTTTAATTATATTAATGGTATTTGCAAAGCTTAGGGCAGGATTCCTCTGGTGAGCCCTGCCTGTGGAAGCCTGGCACATTGGCACAAGGGCTTCCTCCGCTTGTGCATCATCAGGGCTTCCTTCCTCCTCTTTCTCCCCCCAAAATGACTTGGGCAGGTGCCAGGAGAACCCCAGAGCAGCATGTGGGGGAAGGAGAGGGGGAACTGTTCCATCTGGCGAGCTGAAATACTTGTGCAGACGGAACCTGAATCATAGTGCGACAAGGAATCCCAATCTTAAACAAAAAATTGAGGAGTCTGAAAGTTTGGGACAATTTCTAAAATGCAAGTGTAACAAAAACCAGCACTCTCTCGCTGAGCCTGTGAGGTAGGACAGGCTGCAAGATGTTGGCTGTGCTACCCAGGCTCTTGTTTACGTCTAGGCAGCCCTGAGGGTTGGTGACCCTTCTGAGTGCCACATGCCAGGTTGGGCACACCTGCACCACAGACAGACAACACACACCCAGGCAGGCAGGCACTTTCCACAAAGGGGGTATTTATCAACAACAACAACAACAACATTTATTTTTATTTTTTAACAAAAATTTATTGGTTTTCCACATCAAAACAAATACAAATACAATAGAAAAAACAACAACAACAAATCCAACAAGAAAAACAGAAATAAAGGGAACACCAACACTCCATACATTTAATTAAAATCTTATTTCGAATCTAATTAGGGGGACTTCCCCCGTTCTCTCCTCTGCTTCCAATTCTAATTTACTTTAGTAACTTTCTATCTATTTCAACAATTCATTCACCTAAATTCATAATCTTCATCTCAAAAATTTAAGTCATTTAACATCAAAATATCAAAATACAACTTCTTAATACAAATCTTAACTTCTTGTTACCTTATCTATCTCTTATTCCACTAAAACTGCTGCTGGTATTTCTAATTCAAACCTTATATAATATTAAACTATCCTTCTTTAAAAACAGTCCAAGTATCTCTTCTCTATTCCAAATCAAATTTTTTAACACTCTGACTTCGGGGTACCATGGTAAGCCTTCCTAATTACACATCTAGAATTTTCACCCTACCCCTCTTCTTACCATTTTTTCTCCCCACCTCGGAATCACCCACCAGACTTCCCTCCACCCCTTTCCAAAACCATTGTCCAGAATGTCCTCTTTTTCCTTATATCCAAGGGCCAAAGCCTTGTCCAGAAGCATCCTTGCAAAGCTCTTCAGGAAATATAATATGTCACCATCCAGCATCTCCATTTCAAACTTCCAATCAACTTTTAATTGTAATTCCCAAGATTGTTCCTTCATTTCTGGGCTCCCACCCCAGAAATCGGATATAGTATGTCTAAATTCAGCCCTGGGCCTCTCACACCAACAGGGTTTTTCTTCTTCTTGGAGTTGCATAGTCGCTGTATCTTGTTCTTCGGATATTTCCTCAAGTTCTTTAGCAAGGTTCTCCTCAAGTTCATTAGCAAAGTTCTCAGAAACCTTATCAATTCCAAAAAAACTTTTCATCGACATTCTGATTCAGCCGTTCTAATTTCTGGTTCAAGAGTTCTAGTTTCAAAAGAATTATTCTTTGTCCTTGGGTCATTCCCGGATCTAAAGTCATTTTAAAAGCGAAACCAAAAATGGCAGAAGCAGGCAGGAAATAACAAAGTTCAGTACTTTTCCATCTTTAGGTCTCAAGTTTCAGCCGCCATTTTCCCCTACTCAGGGTGCAAAAATTATATTCCACCGACTTTGAGAAGAAATGCTTTAAAAGTCTCAATCCTCCCCTAACAGGGGTTTTGACAGATCGTACTTGTCAGCGATACTCCAATAGATACATTGTATCAGCCAAATGCAGCAACAGTCAGATACATTGTTACTTCTTCCGATTTGGCAGGGAGAGGAATGGACTTCCTTTTGACATTCCTCCCCAAAAGCCAATTAAATTTTTTTTAAGGCCAATTAAACTCCGTACTTACAGCTTACGGGGTTCTTCTTTTTTGCTTCAATTAGGTAAGAACGATACGCTCATCGCCGGCGGCAGCCGCCACTTAGCTTCCCCGGCTGGGGCAAAACCTCCACAGCCCCGCGCCATTGCCCTTTCACTCCTGCGCCCCTTTTACAAGGGGAACGGAGAAAGGGTCAGCGCAATGGGGCCAGCTGGAAAGCCCACCCGCTGCGCGGTAGCGGAGCTCCTAGCCCCCGGGGAAGCCAGGGTCGTCTCGCTGCCGAGACAACCCTCGACCGCCGGCAATGGCGCATCATTTATAACCCACTCTCCCTCTCAAAGGGGTCCAGGCTGGCAAACACACAAATAGTAAAACAATAAAAACATGCAAAAAATTCGAAAGAATAATTCCAATACCAATGGAGACTAGGAAAGATCTCTACTTAAAAGGCTTGTTGGAAGAGGAAAGTCTTCAGCAGGCACTAAAAAGGTAACAGAGACGGTGCCTGTCTAATATTGAAAGGGAAGCGATTCCAAAGCATAGGTGCCACAACACGGAAGGCCGGATTCCTACATTGTGCAGAATGGACCCCCTAATACGATGACCACTGCAGAAGGGCTTCAGCTGCAAAATGCAGTGATGGGCTGGGTATAGAGAGAGTGAGGTGGTCTTTCAGGTAATCCTGCTGCCAAGCTGTGTTGGACTTAATACACCAAAAGTAGCTCCTTGAACTTAGCCGGATAGCTAATTGGCGACCAGTGTGATTCTTTCAGCAGGGGCATAAAGTGGTGGCAGAATCCTGCTCCTTGCTTCTTTCCTCTCCCTTCTGAGACCTTGTAGCAAAGGAGCCCTTCGCAACGATAAAGGGGGTGGGGGGTGGTGGTGGTGGATCCCCATAAATGGCTTTACAGGCTGAGCCCCAGGCTCACCACACCTGACTTAGGAGCCAATATGAGTAAGAGCAGGTCCTGTGGCTAAGTAAATAACTTAACCAGATTCTAACTTCAAATTTTTAAAAAACAAAGATTTATAAGTGAATGAAATCATCCCAGGTGATTCCTCAGAGGTATTCAAAGGACTGACCAGGAACACTGGAACCCTTACCTTTTTATCTTGAGAGATTTGATATAGGGTGGTGATCAGGGGGGAAATCCACCTCTCCTAGGAAGTCAGGTATCAACAGCATCTCTCAGCTCTCACGTGCCCAGTCCCAGAGGGATGTCAGTCACCTCCTTCATTTTTCAGAGCGAAAGGCTGTGAAGGGGAGTGGGGGGTGGTATGCTTCTTGTTCTCTCTTCATTAATGAAATGAGAGTTTCTGGGTACCACAGATCCTTTCAATAGGACACAGAGATAGGAGACGCTGATTACACCAACATGATCTGCAATTTAGAAGTTCCCCATTGTACTGGTGTGATGACTCTCCCGCAATGCAGATGATCCCTAGCGTGACTCAGGAATGCCACTTAGCCCACCTGATTGTTCTGGCATTGTGGGAGGAAACTGCTCATGATTTTAATGTTTAATAGACTATTGTATTTTAATATTTTGTTGGAAGCCACCCAGAGTGGCTGGAGAAACCCACGTAGATGGGCAGAGTATAAATAATAAAATTTATTATTATTATTATTATTATTATTATTATTATTATTATTATTATTATTAAAGCCACTTCCAGCCGTGAAGCACATTGTCATGGACTGGCTGGGTGCAGAGGAGCGGTGAGAGGCACCACCTGGGGAACCCCCAAGGGAAGAAGGCTGGGGGCAGGAGGTGTTGGAGGCAGAAGAGGTGACAGGGTTTGGTGAGCAGGAAGAGGCCGTGGCAGAGGGCAGTCCAGAGTCTGAGCCTGAAGCAGAGGATGGAGAGAAGGTTGGCCAACAGGCGGAGTGGAGACAGGCTGCTGAAGAATCCAGGGAGTCTCCCCCTCCTGCTGCAACCAGCTCCCCTCCCCACTGGCCTCCCAGAACTTGCAGAGAAATGCAAAGAGCAAAGCAGAGCAGAGATTGGCTGTGCACAGATGCAGCTGATGACTGTTTGGGAAAGAACCTGGAGGGGAGGAGCCTTAGGGAGTGGTGGGAAGGCCTCACAACTGGCTCATTGGGACAAGACCTACTGGGAAGAGTTGCTAGAATCACCAGGCCTGAGCTGTTCTGGTTTCTCTGAACAAATCGTTAACTGCACTGACACAATGCTTTTTTATTGCTGACCTATGCTTGACTCCAGGTCCTGACATACATGATCTGAACTTCTCCATGCCCACTTCCCTGAACCTTTGTAAACTTCTATTCCTTTGTACTCTCTCCCACTATCATATTTTAGAGTCCCTTTCCCCCCTTTTGATACATTGATGGGATGTCACAGATGTACTTGCCCCCCCCCCAAGCCTTTATCATTCTTGTAGTGCTTCCTGACTCCTCTCTAATCTGTTTACCTATGAACACAACCCTCACGTATGTGGTTGAGGCCTGACTCTGGTCCTTGCCTTCTTCCCCAGGGTGGCTTCTCTTACTCCAACTCGCCTCCCAGTCACATCATCTCCCTCTCCAACTACACCATCTCTCCTCGTGTTCTCTTCTTCAATCCTAGCCAAGAAAGCTCCTTGAGGTATGCACAAGGTTTTGCATGTTCTTAGTCTATAGCACATTAGAGGAGCCACACGCTTTCTCCCAAGGAATATGAGCTACCAATGGAGTTTTGGCCGCGGCAGTTTTGGAAACCATGACTGTCACGCATATGCCACCCACCTAGAAGACATGGTTCACGACTCACGCTTCCTTGTGAGTTCAGCCCCACAGTGGCTCTGTGCCATTCCAAGGTGATTGCAAGGGAGGGGGACTCTGTGGATGTTTTCTGCATCCCTGGATGGATGTCTAAATATTTGGCTTCTCTGACATTACATTATGTCACATCACACTTTTCCAGTTTAGGGCATTCCAGTGTAGCCCCCAGTAGAACTAGAATTAGGCTTGGTCACCGAAAGCTCCCCCCACTAGCATGCAAATTGGGGGCTATTACTTGGACATACTTGAACCATCACCTCACACCACCATCCCTGGCATGACAATGACATGTTAACATTTAATGGTTTGGGGATATGGAGATGCACTCCATCAACAGTGAAATAAATACTTCAATTATAAGTTAACCCAAGTCCCCCTCCTATGTTTTGCATTCAACTGGAAATGAAACCTCTGCCAGAGCTAGATATTTAGGGTTCTAGCCTTCAGGGCTTTCAGTGTCCCTCCTCCTCTTCCAGATTCAAGCACAAAGGCAGTTAAAATGTGGAAAATTCAGGAAATGCAGAACACATCATTAAATCATCTACTCAGGAAACCTTGGCAATCTTTACTTCAGCTCACATAAGGTCTACTATAAATGAAATCTGTATTTTAATTATTTCCAGTTTGGAGACTCCTGACGTGTGCTACGGAGCCGAAACTCTTCACCAAAGGACGAAAAAAAAATTGGGTGGTAGAAAAGAAGAATGTTGCGGCTAATGCGGAACAGTTGCTAGTTATATTCCACATTGCCCCAAGCAAACCTCTTCCTTTTATCTTGGAGAAAAAACCACCCATTTCCCCCCCCTCAGTGCAGCTTCTGGACTCACATTCTGTTTACTCATGAGTTCTGACAGGTTTAAGCAGAACAGCTTAGTGAAGGAGCCACTCTCCAAATAACCACTGAGGTTGCAATTCTTTTAAGTTCCAGGAGTAGCACAGAACGATATGCTGGCCTTTCATGATGCTGGGTAGGGAATGAAGGCTGTTGACACATGTTTTGCATGGCATTCCTGACTACAGAGAGTGGAAGAACCACAGACATTTTTCGCTGGTCCTCCACCTCTTTTGTTTTCTGCACAAATTGGAAGTAAGGCTGGTTGCAACCTGTGAAGGCACCTGCCTTCAACTTCTCCCAAACCCCACATGCTTACTGAGCAGTTTCCCATTGATATTTCTGAACTTTTGAGAGGACCAGGCTCTAGTTTCCAGAGAATAATGGGAAAGGGCTGGAAATACTTTTTCAGTTAAACTTCCATGATGCATGTTCATGTGAAGAACAGAAGTCCACCACATAGAAGGCTGTGCAGAATCTTTGTCTTTTGGAGCCACAATGACATGCTTGGTGACAGGCCTGGTTTGGGGAACCCAGGTCAGCTGCAGATCATCAGGGGGAAGGGAAATTTGCAGCGGAGAAATAGCATACTTAACCCTTCCCTCACCCACCACTTTCCTCTGCCCCAGCCATTTTTACTTACAAATCCCAATATGGCAAACCCACATCTGAACAGCAGCTGGGGTGGAAGTGGATTGGGGGAGGGAGTTGAAAGGGGAAAAATAAGCAGGCAGCAGATGGGCTAAGCATCCCTCTCCCACCTTCGTCTTTTTTGCAGCGAATCTCCCCCTTAGAAACATCACTTTGCAGCTGTGTGATGGTGACTTGGGATCTTACGCTCATATGATCTTGTTCTGGCAGAGGCAAGTAGATCTGTTTGGAGTTGAGATGGTTTAGGGCTAGAAATAGCCAGAGAATTTACCTTGATCAGTTATCTCACACAAATATTTCAGGCACCAGTGAACTATCATCCATACCTTTTGTCAAGAAAAAGCCTAGTCTCTAGGCCTTCCATTTTCCTCAAAGCAAGACCAGTACTTAAGCCTACCAGCTCCTGAATCTACATCGGCAGGATATATTCTCTGGCAGAAAAAAATGAGAAATCCCAGTTATGATTTACACCAGCAAAAACCATCCATGCCTACCTCAGAGGCTATCACCTTCCCATCTCCCAGCCAGGTGTCACACTATTTAGCTGCCAAATGTGGCAAAAGAAGAAGAAAAATAACTAGCATAGGTGCAAATTTAGGAATGATTGCTAAAATTTAAGTAGAAATGTAACACATCTCATATGGGAAAGAACTATATACCTTCTCAGTCTGCTGTTGTGGATGGTCAACTTCAAGGCCTTTGCTCTCCTTTCTTTAAATGAGATCTGGAGTGCACAGCCCTGCAAATTCATTGAAATAAGTATATAGTATAGAAAAGTGTATTGCCATCCTACTCACTTCTACAGTATACTGTTTAATACCCCTACTATCTCTTTCCTGGAGCTGAAAAATGTCTGTACTCTCATACCACGACTGCTAAGTTTACTCAAAAGCCTTTGGTGAGAAAGTTTGGCAAAAATGTTTTGGAAGTCCATGTATACACTGTATGGCTGCTTGTTGATACTCTTAAAGAGCTTCAAAATGATGGTGAAGCAGGATTTCCCTTTCCAACAGCCATGCTGATTTTTCCTCAGCCAGCTTATTCTTCTATATATTTAATAATTCTGAAATGAATACAGTGGTACCTCGGTTTAAGAACAGCCCTGTTTACGAACTATTCGGTATACAAACTCCTCAAACCCAGAAGTAGTGTTCCGGTTAGTGAACTTTACCTCAGTCTACGAACGGAAGCCAAACAGTGGAAGGGAACCGGTGGTGGGAGGCCTCATTAGGAAAAGCTCGCCTCGGTTTAAGAACGGCTTTGGTTTAAGAATGGACTTCTGGAACAGATTAAGTTTGTAAACTGAGGTACCACTGTAGTGCTTTCCACCAATTTATCTTGAACTGAGATGTAATTTGCAAGCTCCCTCCTAGATCCCCCCATTTTAAATAACCCCCCCCCCCCAGTGTTCATTACCTGTCAAAACTAAAGTTTGCAGATGTTAGTCTAGTGGATGAAAAGGTACCCAAACCTGACAAAGTATAAGGGTTGGCAACACTGATTACTATTTTGGTCAAAGGTAAGACGGCAGGTGAAAGCAAGCCAAATTACTATTTATAAGTGCACATGTGACCAAACAAAACATGGCAGGGTTTTGTGCCATTCACCCAAATTCCTTGCCTGTGGTCCTAGGTCAATGAGAAAATGTGTAGTGTAGCATTCTATGATAGGTTTCAGGAGGTGGAAGATACTACTTGGCCAGGTAAGAAGAGCAGGTGAGAAGTAACTTCTTTTATTTTTGGAAGAGGGCCATAGGCATCAGTTCAGAATTTCCCTAGCTTCCTTCACTTCCTCAAGGCATAACGTGCCTTCCAAAAGGGCAGGTTAACAACACCACCCCCTGGCCTCTTCTTCCATGAAAGGGACTACGCTGAAGGATTGGCATAATCCATCCACAGTCTTCCCCCTGAGCTATGGACTTTAACAATGATGGGCTTTATCTGCATTGACATTTAGAGAGACTGTTACCAACCCATAAGAAAATGACAGCTTTTTGGTATGAAATCAGACTATGAGTTAGAAATACCACAATCTTCTGTCTTTGCTCCTGCCTTTTGTTTTGTCATAGCACACCCCAACCCCAGCTACCGGGAAAAGCTGCTTGTTTCTTTGAATAAAGAGTTGAATTCACTGACACCATGTGAGTTATTACTGACCTGCTCCTGGCACCTGCCCATGACAACTGGCAGGAGGGGCACCATTTTGTGGTTCTCCTCAGGTGCCAAAAGATCTTGGGCTGGCCCCGGTCACACTCCAGTCTTTAACTAATTTGCTAAATCTGCTCTCCATAATGTTAGACATCGTTGTGACTGGCTGAAAAGTGGGAGCAGAATGGTGTCCCCCCCCCAAACAAATGAGAATAATAGTGCCTGCACATATCGCCTCATGTCTCAGATTTGACTCTTTAAAAAAAGAAAAAAGCCTGGAGCCTGGGGGGGGGTTATGGTTTATCTGGGGTGGGGTCTGCTCTGCTTGCTTCATCTGCAGATGCCCATGCTTCCTGCTCTACCAGGGCTGCTGGGCAGAAGAAGGAGCCTCAGGCTGTTGAAGCCAGGACACACAACTGAACAGAATTTTCCTGGATCTGGGAAACAGGTGATCCCAGAGGACCAATGACTGCAAACCTTCCAGCCAATGTGCTACTTGCTAGTCTAGCCTTTCCCAAGCTGGTGCTGTACAGATGTTTTGAACTGCAACTCCCACCAGATTCAGCCAGCATAGCCCCACTGGGACTGATGGGAGTTGTAGTCTAATATATCTAGAGGGCACCAGGTCAGGAAAGGCTGTGCTCCTTTATCTCAGCAGGTACTTCACAGCACTTAGACCTGATAGGATCTCACTGGTAGAAAGGCCAACTTTACTATTTCTAAAATTTCTTATTACAGCAACACATCAGAATAAATGGCCCAAACAATGAAAGTGTGCCATTAGCTGCCTAACAGTTAGTAGGTGGTATATTTCACCCCACCTCTTTCTCACTCTCGCACACAGTACAGTATTTACTTTTAACAAATACTGTATTATTAGCCTTATTAAAGATTTAGTTGATTAATCTTTCGATTTAAAGGTTGCAGGTCAAGTGTGATAGGGATCGCCCATCATTGTGTGCGAACTGATGTCACTGCACTTGTTGCATGGTCTTGTCTAAAAGTCAGACCCTTTTACAAAGAAGAAACGAGTCCTCCTGACTGAGTCTGGCATCTGTGCACATCTACCTCCCCCAACTTTTTCCTTGCCTCAGTTCTGAGTTCATGCAGTGAAGTAGGATTAACAGCTTGTTAACAATTCGGGAACAGAAGGAGGAGGTCCAGCAATGAAAAATTCAAGCTGTGAAAGCTGGAAACAGGCAACAGTTTAAGATTTGGAAGTTTTTAGAGAGGCTTTGTTTCCCATTGGATACATACACACATTTCTTTTAAAAACTGTTGCCTCTGGTCAAACAGGTTTGGCAGGGTTTAAAAACAATGTTAAAACCTGCCATACCTATTTGTCATATGCAAATACAGGATAGAGCTACCCACAAATAGTGACAGTTATATTTCTGTGATGTTATTTTAGCACTATGTTTATTGAGCAGGTTACATGGTCTCTCAAAGGTCTCACCGCCTCTCTTTTTAATCACTGTTGTTGCATGTAACGGGGCAGCATGTTTGCTAATTTGAAAAAGCTTATCAGCATCTTGTTTAGAATTCTGTAGCACTCTGGGCTGCATCATTTACCTCTTCCTCCAGTCGAATATGACAGACAAAATAATTAGGTGCAGTAATTGGTAGGATTGAAAAGGAAATGGAACAATTCTCATCCTTATCACAGTGATCCCGGAGAGTGGCACAATAAAACAATATAAAACCATTACAAAGCAATAAGCCATAAATCAATATTCAGTGAAACCATAAAAGCCCAGATAACAAATACTCGGGAACCAGGACAGCAAAAATGACAAGGGGCTTCAGATACCCTACAAATGCCTGGGCAAATAAATAGGTCTTCAGTCGGTGGCAAAACTTATCAGAGTTGGCACCAGTTGTCTCTTAGAAAGGACACTCCATAAACTGGGTGCCACCATGATTATAGTAGATCAGGGGACTTTAAATGTTTCACATACATGATCTTGCTATAATCACACCCACCCTGTAAGGTGGGTTGGCATTTTGATCTCTTGGAGCGACTGAAAGAATGGTTGATTGCTGGAGGCTGCCTTGGGGATTCAGGCAGGGGCAAGATCTGAACTAGGGACTTCCTGATTCACAGCTCTGTCTCTTCCACTACAGCACACCAGCTCCTTGCATTTGTTGGATTTCTCCATTATGATTAATATAAAGCTAAATATCTCACCAGACTGATACATAGCTAAGTGGAAATTCAACCAGCCCCTTCTTCAGTCTGCTCTCTAACCAGATGGAATACTGTTAGGGTTTACCGGTGATACAGGGCCCAGCTATTCTATAGCCTCCTGTGTGCAGCACTACCTTCGAGGGGATTTCTTGTGCCAATGCACCCCTCATCCCATGCCTGAGCAGAGTGTGGCCAGGCAGAGCTGTAGATATGCACTGCTATATGGAAGGTATAGATTGGATCACACCCATCATATTAATTACATACTCAAGAGTTCAGCATATGAGATCATGACCCTGTTTGCTGGAGAACAGAATTTCATAGGAATGTTCTCACATCAGAGAGTCAGAGAGCATGTATGCAACAATATTGCATCAACCCAAATTGAAAGATTGTTTAAAACATGATGAAAATGTTGTTTTTAAAGAAAAGCAATGATGATTAAGGGGAAAAAAATTCCAGGAGCAAGTCATATACAATGCACATGTCTGTTCTGTATATCTAACTTTTATATCAATGGCAGACTGAAATCATCGCTTAAAGTAAAGTCAAATGTCCATTTTTCAGATTTAATTAAGACATCATTTTGATGAAGGCTAAGCTAACATAAACAAGTTAGAGAAGCGGGATATGAAAAATGAACTGAACACAAAACCTGGAATGAGTTTGTATGCCTGAATTGCATGACTGGAGCAGAAAACGATATGAGCCCTGACATTTACTTACAAGGGAGTTTTGTTGTGCAAAAAACATAAAAAAGGAAATATCAAAAGTATTTGGCAAACACCCATGAGAAATGAACTTGTAGAAGTTAAACTAAGATTCCCTAAAACCGTGGTTTTCAAATTTTCTACCTTAATGGATCCCTTTCCACACTAGCATACTGTATTTGCTGGGGAACTTTTGCACGATGCAAAGGATTCTGGGAAATGTTCTAGGCTAGGGCACCCATCAAGTTTGCAAGGAGTTTCAGCAGTCAGCCTTGTTGTGCTCAACCTACACACAAGAACCAAACCAGCACTCCCCTGCAGCTGCATACAATATATTGGGCTCTTCCAAGAGGGAGGCTGCAGTACTGCACACACCTGAAAGCTAAGTCCATCAGAGAGGAGATAAGCATAAGATTGCACTGCAAGCTACTATTCCATCAAAACTGAAAATCCTGAATCCTGCTCTACCCAACCCTCAAAGATGTAACAGCACACATGCTTGGTTGTTAACTTGATTCAATGAAGAAGCCAGCATTTGTCTAATATGTGAGCAGGGGCGGACCTAGGGGTTGGCCAGATGGTGTGAAAAAATTGCACCTTTGCACTCTGACTCAGAGTGGCTAGGAACCTGCCCACCCACCTGCACTCCCTCCTTGCCAAGGGCGCAAAGGAGCCTACGTGTCCCTTTCTATGTGAGGAGGTATTCCAGAAACTTCTTCCCAGCCAGGAGAAGAAATAATCAGAACACAGAGACATCATAAGGACCAAGCGACATGTGATGCAAGAGATTTTCCTTTAAAAACAACAACAACCTATTTATTGGTTTTTCAATTGATTTACAGCCATCATTTTCACACATGTCAACATTTACAATAAATATTTGAGATCTCTCAACATTACACCATTGAGCATGTATGCGTAAACAAAAATGGAAAATAAAAATAATGTTACTTATCTACTTGTGTTTTCACTTTGTTTGCACCGGACTTCCTTCCACCTCTTACTTGGGCCCATAGAATTCTACGTTGTATGCCTTTCCAATTGTATCTCATCGTCTGTTTACCATCTTTTCTACTAGTTGTCTTTACAAGAGACATTCTAGCCCAGTCAAAATTTTTAAATCACCGCAGTAATCTTTCAGATATTTTTTACAATTACTCCAATTGTTGTTCATTTTTTGGTCTCTTAACTGCCCTGTCAGCTTGTCCATCTCTGCGTATTCCATCAGCTTCACTTGCCAATCCCTCTTCGGTGGAATTTGGTCTCCTTTCCAGTTTTGTGCTATCAATACTCTCGCTGCCATGGTGGCATACATGAATAATTTCTTCAAATCTTTGGGGATTTCATCCCCAATGATTCCTAAAAGGAAAGCTTCTGGCTTTTTGGGAAATGATAATTCAAACATTTTTTAAACTTGTTATAGATTGTATACAAGAATTCTCCTATTATTATTTTTTTACATCTCCACCATGCGTGATACATTGTTCCTTCTGCTTCGTTACATTTCCAGCACAAATTTGAATTTTTTAAATACACCATCGCCAGTTTGTTGTTGTTGTTCAGTCGTGTCTGACTCTTCGTGACCCCATGGACCAGAGCACGCCAGGCACGCCTATCCTCCACTGCCTCCCACGGGGATTCGAACCGCCAACCTTCTGATCGGCAAGCCCTAGGCTCTGTGGTTTAGACCACAGCGCCACCCGCTTCCCCTTGAAACCTCATGTAGTTGGTGGTATTGTATCCAGCCTGTCAATCTGCCTCTGATTTCCTTAAAATTCTTAGGTTTTAATTGATTACCTTCTTCAATCAGTAAATCTTTATAGGTTCCCCAGTCATGCTCCATATTTATTTTTTTAATTGTCATGGCCTCCAATGGCGACAACAACCAGGGTATTTTCTGTTCCAGAATATCCTTATATTTTATCCATACCGAATATAACGATCTTCTTACCACATGATTCATGAACTCTCTGTGTACTCTCGCCTTTTCATAACATAGGTAGGCACGCCACCCAAATCGGTTGTTGAAGCCCTAAATCTAGCAAATCTGTATTTTTCAAGATTATCCACTCTTTGATCCAAGAAAGGCATGCAGCTTCATAATACAATTCTAAATTTGGCAGAGCAAAACTGCCTCTTTTTAAAAATATCAGTTAATAACTTATGGTTAATTCTTTGCCTTTTCCCCGATGCAAGAGATTTTCCAACGTGCACGTGTGAGGCAGATTCCACCCCCACTTGCTTGGGAGTTCTAATATCTGCAAATATAACTCCAAGGCAGTAATGTAAGATGTGAGAACTGAGAAATAT
This sequence comes from Lacerta agilis, assembly GCF_009819535.1. Lineage (NCBI taxonomy): Eukaryota > Metazoa > Chordata > Lepidosauria > Squamata > Lacertidae > Lacerta > Lacerta agilis. The sequence continues at coordinate 1,468,414 of NC_046318.1, read as the reverse complement.
TATCCCAATTGGGAACAACTAATCATTCAGTGTTACAGGAATCTTGTTCCAGTTGGGATAATATTAGCTTCTAATGGAAAAGGTTTGAAATTTTGGACTCAAAAAGCACATTTCAGTTATTTTCTTTCTGACTTAATGAAAGGAAAGTAACACGCTGCAGCAGCATCCATTATTAGCAGCTTCTCTGAGGCTGTAGTAAGCAAAAACATTCAATGTTTCAGTGATCAGGAATACTACAGTTTATGTGTGTGTGCACACACGCGTGTGTTATACATACATACATACATACATACATACATCTCTATAGGCTTTTATGACTTTTACATGTTCTTGTTAGGATGGAAGTATTTAGTTCCTGTTCACATGGTTACACAAACCCATCAGCAAAGTGGCACTGAAAAGCTAAAGGACGCTTTGTATGAATCAGGATTGGTTTAAGAAAAGAAGACCATTAATTCTTGTTGATTTATGACATATCTTGGTAATAATATACAGGGTTGTAGCCTCTAGGGTCGCCATCCATCCCTAGAAAAAGTGTGATCATCCATTTTTGGAGAAAAGTGTCCCCTATCCTGTTTGGACTTGAAACAGGTTGGCTTTTTTCATGTACCCAAGCTCACCCTCATCCTCAAAACTATGCAGGTGGGAGGAGGAGAGTGAGAACCTGAGCGGGGGTTTGTGCAGGCAGAGGAGAGCCTAGAGTGAGAGCAAGAGTTATCGCAGGATGCAGGCAGAGGGTGGGGTGGGGCCAGGAGGAGGAGCTTGAAAGAGAGTTTTTGCGAGGTCAGAGAGTGGGTCACAGAGATCGAGAGAGTGGGGTGGCAGTGCACAGGACTGCCACTGTGGAGTCTCAGGTTTTGCGTAAGCAGAGGGGGCTAGGTGGGACTTGGAGAGTGAGAGGGTAGGTTTGCATGGACCTGGTGGAGAATGGAGGGGGGAAGAGTTTTTACTTGGGCAGAGACTGGTGGATCAGAGATGGTGACTTGGAGTCATAGCGCACACGAGAGTAACAGATTACTTTGAAGTAATTTCTGCATCAGGTAAAGTAATGTTTAGCCCCCCCCCCCATCCCTCCTGACCTGTCTTATATTTTGCCCTACTTGTCCATTATTTTGCCCGACCAAAGGTGGCAACCCTAACTCAGAGCAGAACTATTGAAATTAATGAGCAGAATTAACTTAGGTCTATTTTTTAATGCAACCTCCCCCACTCCCCTCTACAGGATCAGGTGTGCCCCCAGAGCAGCACACAGGAGAAGGAGACAGGGGACCATGCCATCTAGCAAGCAAAAATGCTTGCACTGATTTAACAACCAGAAGAGGGCAACATTGAATTCTACACTTATATAGTATCGTCTCGATGAATTTTGGAATAGTCTAACACAGGGGTCGGCAAACTTACTCGGCCTCAGGCCGGTTCCTCCAATACCGATTGCCCGGCGGGCCGGAGGGCAGGGGAGTGTGCGCCCCTACACGTGCGCACATGCTATTTCCGGCACACTTCTGGGTCAGCGGAGCACCGGAAAAAAGCTTGTGCGCTGGAAATGACACTTGTGCATGTGCACAAGATATTTCCAGTGCTCCGCTGACCCAGAAGTGGGCAGCTGCACTGCACTGGTAAGAGCGGGCAGTGGCAGCGGGTGGTGGTGGGTGCTGCGGGCTGGATAATTGAGTCCCTTGGGCCATATCCAGCCCGTGGACCTTAGTTTGGGGACCCCTGGTCTTACATTTAGGTCAAAGCACTTGTTCTTTCCAGAGCCCTGTAAAAATAATAATAATAATAATAATAATAATAATAATAATAATAATAATAATAATACTTTTATTATTTATACCCCGCCCATCTGGCTAGGTTTCCCCAGCCACTCTGGGCGGCTCCATATGCAGATGGGAGGAGGGTGGAGGCCTAATGCTGCTTCAGGTCTTGGTGTATTCAGGCCTGAAGTGAGAACGGGACAGGCCCAGTTCCAAAGCTGGGTTCAGACTCAACCACTTCAGACTGCAATTCAAAACTGATGTTATCCTTCGTTGTCAGATAAATAAATTGATAAAGATTAACAAATATCCCTGCACATAGAAAGGTAGCATGCCAGAGAGGCTAGGCTAGAACTCTACTTCCTGATTTGCTGGCTTGCAATGTGTAGTTATTCCCTCCCCCCAGAGCAACATTCAATCATGTGAGCGTATATTAGCAATTACAGGCCCCTCATTAACTACCTCAATGAGAATCAGGCTTTTGCAATTATGCTTAGATAATATTCATTTAGCTCACTTCCGGTGCCGGCGCCATTCTGTGCAGTCAGGAGCCGTTTTCGTGCTGAGACGGCTCCGGTGTTTTTCGGGTTTGGAGCTACCGCAACCGCGCTGTGGGCTCCTTAAAACCACTGGTGGAGCGTCCAGTGGACTGGGGTTCTAGCGGGCGCCAGACGTGCTGCCCCGGTTCTCAGGCAGCCCTTGTAAAAGGGAGGCTTGAGTGAACCGGGCAACGGCACGGCGCTGAAGAACCAATGCAGACCGAAGACACAAAGCAGCGGGATCTGCCAGTTTTGAGCGCTTGCATTTTCCTCGATTTGGATTTAAAGGAGGACTCTGTAAGTAAAAGAGCTTGATTCGGATTCTTAAATTCTTTTTAAAATTTGGCTTGCGGAGGGGGATTAAAGTGAGGAAGTCCATCTCTCTCCGTTGCGATAAGAGGACAGTAACGTCAAAGAAGCTGAAGCCGTTTAAAACTTGCTTTGAAGTTTAACTCTGATTTCGTGTAACTTAGAGTCCCCTGTTTCTGGGGTAAGATCAAGACTTTGATTGATTTCTTCCTGTGGATTATAAAGTACTACACTGATATTTTTAACCCTCTGGCTAAGGATTTGGTAATGGCGGCTGCTGACCGGCTGGCGCAGCTGGAAAAGTACTGAAACCTTATCACTTCCGCCCAACTAATTCCCACGGACTCTGTAAACCCAACAATGACACCAATCCAGGAGAGAATATTGTTGGAACTAAGACTACTTCAATCACTTCAGCAAAATCTTGCAGAAAAGTTTATCCAGATTGCAGCAACTTTGGAAAACTCTGCTTTATGCCCACTTGAAGGAGAGGAGGGAGTGAGAGTGGATCCTGTGGAATGTTTGGAGGATGATCTGGCACAGGCTTTTAAACAAGAGGGGCTTCCTTTGTGTAAGAGGCAGGGGGCCCCCAACGGGAACATTATAGCTGGCTTTTGGGGTGGCAGCCCAGAAGTTCAAGAAGTTCAAGAACAACAGGGAATCCAACAGAAACTTGAGAGTGGGCAAAGGAAACTTTGTTATGACTTTATTGAAACAAGTTATCAAGAAGAATGCTACACTCTGGAGAAGAAGCTACTTTTGAAGGGAAGAGCAGTAGAGAAAGGGAAAGAAGTTAAATCAACTTTGGATGAGATAATAGGAGAAGGAGAATCTGGACTGGTGGCATGTTGGGGGGGAGACTGTGGGTATGTGGGAAAGTTGAAGAATGGGAAACAAATGGGCAGGAGAGGGGTGGGGTAATGGGTGAATCAGTAGAAAGGAAGGATTGATCACGGTATCCGACACCAGAGGGAAAATGGAATATGAGATTGGAAGAAATATTTAGGTATAGATTAATTTGGGTTTTTAATAGATTGAGAATTGGAATCAGAAGAAATATAGGCTATAGCATAACAAAGTTAAGTTAAGAAAGGATATAAGAGGTAGTGAGGAGATTTGAGGTTTGTTTTATAGAATTTTTTTTTTATGAAGTTAAGATGTGCTGAAAAGAATAAGGATTAAGATTTAAGATATAATGAGTAGGATTGTATGATTAAGATGTGAGGGTGAAAAGTAGATATTACAATGTTACAAAGTTACTAAAAGAGGTTTGGAAATGAACGCAGAGGAGAGGACAGGTGGAGGTCCCAATGCAATGTTAAAAACTGGGAAAAGATAATGAGATTTTTGTTTTTTGTTTTTTGTAGTATAAGTTTGTATTTTTGCAGTTTGTAGTTTTGATATTTGTTTTTTTCTTGTTTGTTGACTTGTTATTGTATGTGTGATTGTGGTTTGTATTTGTTTCATTGGAAAATTTAATAAAAATTTTCAAAAAAAATAAATAAATATTCATTTAGCTTGAGGAGATGCATCTCCAGCAACAAACATAGAGAAAGCTGACACACTTCTCATGTTTTAGCCATTTGTGGTGGAAAAATTTTTTTTGAGCCTCCCCAGTTGCTCTAAGTAGTGTTCTTCCCTATCAAATCCAATGCAAAGGAAGGGGCAGATTATACAAGGAACAGAATTAGGTGGTAGTTTTCCCTGGAGGGTACTACACCAGCCTGCAGTTGATGGGGTTGAATATTTGAATGATTCTGAGAGGGGGTGGGTAATAAACCCTTACGCACATGGAAATTAGCATGCAAAGGAAATTCTAGCCAGAACTTACCACTGACAAGATAGTTTTCTATATGCAGTGAATGATTTGGTGAAACATTCAGACATGCAACCTTCATCCCTTGCAAGGTGCAGTGGGAAAGTTCAGAAGAAGCCTGTGGTGGTACAAACTGATCCTAAGATACCAAAATCAAGGGTTTAAGGTAATTTGTAAAAGGGTAAAGGCACCCCTGTGGGTTAAACCACAGAGTCTAGGGCTTGCTGATCAGAAGGTCGGCGGTTCGAATCCCTGACATGAAAACATGTCAAAGTGCAAGTAGATAAATAGGGACTGCTCCAGCAGGAAGGTAAAGGGCGTTTCCGTGCGCTGCTCTGGTTCGCCAGAAGTGGCTTTGTCATCCTGGCCACATGACCTGGAAGCTGTCTGTGGACAAATGCCAGCTCCCTCAGCCTATAGAGCGAGATGAGCGCTGCAACCCCAGAGTCGGACACGACTGGACCTGATGGTCAGGGGTCCCTTTACCTTTTTAAAGGGACCCCTGACCATTAGGTCCAGTCGCGGATGACTCTGGGGTTGCGGCACTCATCTTGCTTTACTGGCCAAGGGAGCCGGCACACAGCTTCCGAATCATGTGGCCAGCATGACTAAGCCAGAGCAGCACACGGAAACGCTGTTTACCTTCCTGCCAGAGTGGTACCGGGCAAGCTTGCTGGAGAAGGAATTCAAGATGGAGGACCCCACCAGAGTGAAGTCCCAGGGGCGGCTGTGATAAATTGGATTTTGGAGGTTGGCAAATAGTTCATCTGAAGTGGCCACATGGCCTTAAAACAGAGGAGTTCCGTAGAAGACAGGGCTTTCTTGGTAGAAAATAGCAGAAAGTTTTAAAACCTACTAGTCGGACTTAAACACTGTGGAACCTTCAAATGCAAACTTTTATTTTTGGTATGAACCAATGTTAGCATGTTTTGCTATTTAATGTTAAAAGAAGAAGAAGAAAGAAGCATTTTAATTTGTTCCAAGCCATGCACCCCATTTTAAAGGGTGCTATACATTCCCTTCAGTTGTGAAGTCTGTGCACCATGTTTGCCCTACAATATATTTTGGGTTTTTAGCCCTTTCTAACATTTCATTTTTCAGCCGGTATATTTTTCCAGTACTGGAGCTCTGCTTTTTTAAAGTCCTACCTAGAAAATTTTCAGTTACATCATTTGCACAAATATGTTGTTGTTAACATTGAAAAACCTCTTTGCTTGCAGTTGTATATTTTATTTGGCTAAAAAAGGTGCCCATGTCTAATACATCACATGGCCCTTTGGTGATACTATTTAAGCTAGGAATTCCAAAACTCACAAATACCGAATAGCCAAATGTTCCAAAGCTCTCCTCGTACCCTAAACATGCAATATATCTCCTCCTTCTCCAAACAGAAATAGATTTCTCTCTGATTGGTTTGATAAATTTGACCCAAGATTTCCATTTGGAGTTATTGGAGTTCCTACTGTTTTTCTGTGTGTTGGTGGGCCAACCCTAATCGCCCACATCTCCCAGGGAGACCATAAATTATGGCAATGAGATGGAGCTTTGTATTCCTTCTGCTCAGAAGAAGGCAAATCTGCAGCGGCATTATTTTGACAGCCCTGAATTTAATTCATTGTTTTATGACAGATGGGGAAAGCGTACATGCTCATAGTACTGATTTATGATCATTTGGGTCTGGAGGATTCTATAATTTGCAAGTAATGTGAAAACAGATGGATAGACAGACACTAAAGTGCAGGCTGACCTGTACATTCTCACTGTTCATTCCAAATGGCATCCATATGGCCCAAACCTCCTTCAAGGAGATCTTCATTAGCAGTCTTTGAGGTGGGGGGTTGTGTGTGTGTGTGTGTGTGTGTGTGTGTGTGTTTTACATAAAACCAGGTTCATTTGTTGTTGAGAGGACATTACTGATGTCTGATTTGTGGGAGTTTAATTAATGAAGCCCAGTGTGTCCTAAACTTGTCAGAGTGGAGGCACACAGTTTTAAAACGGTCAAATGGTGTGCTGTATGCAAATTCATGTCTTTAATCCCCAATGGCTGGTTATTAAAAAGCAGCTTTGGGAGGGAACAATTTTTGTTGGAAAAGCAGCAGGGAAGGGTTTATCCAACTCTTTCCCCTGCTTTTCCCAGGAACTCTCCACCCTGCTCCCTTCCTCCTATGTGGTTGTACGTGGTTGTAATGAAAAATATTTGTGGGGTGAAAGCAACTGTGTGTGTGTTTTGGGATGGATGAGGTTACAGCAGAAAAGTGGCAGGGGGCTGTGTACCACCTCCCCACTCTCATTTCTCACTGAAAACCATCTCCCCCCGAAGTTGCTTTTTGTTGCAGGAAGTCTCTGCTTATGTTTAAACTTTACATAAATGTGCTTGCATGCAACACATAGTTTGAATAGCCCATTGGGCCATTCACTGCCCACATTTCTGTGGGAATTACTGTTCTGACTGTGTCTCCTCAGCTCAGTGACTCATGCAGAGATTCACTCAGTAGCCTCCTCTGAAGCTAGGCAATTCTGCTGTGTGACTTTGGATTGAGAAATAGAATGATCCCCAAACAGAGAAAAATGGTCAAAAATTACCCCACCTCAGTGGAGGCAGATGAGAAAGAGGCAAAGGCAGAGCACTGAAACAAGCAGCGGTGGAGAGCAGAGCTTCCATGCTGAGGAAGGGATCTAGTCCAGCAGCAGAGCATCCCTGCCTGGAACTCTGGACAGCTACTGCCAGTCTGCGTAGACCAGGCATGTCCAAAGTCCATTTCGTCGGCCCTTTACTTCATCAAATCTGGCCCTCCTTGAAAAAAGTTTGGACACCACTAGTGTAGACGATACTGAGCTAGATGGACCAATGCTCTCAATTCGGTATAAGGCAGTTTCCTGCTTCTATGTTTAATTGACTAAACTGTTAGACATTCAGAAAATACCTGAAGGCAGCCCTGTTTAGGGAAGTTTTTAAACTGTGATATTTTAAATGTATTTTAATATTTGATGGAAGCTGCCCAGAGTGGCTGGGGAGACCCAGCCAGATGGGCGGGGTATAATAATAATAATAATAATAATAATAATAATAATAATAATATTCACTGACTTTTAAAACTTTTAATTAACTAAAATGGTTTCCTTGGGTTAGCCTGGCAGCATGTGTATACAGGTGAAACTTGAAAAATTAGAATGTCGTGGAAAAGTCTATTTATGTAAGCAATTATTTTCATTAGCTACTGGAGTTTAATATATGCGATAGACTCATGACATGCAAAGTGAGATATGTCAAGCCTTTGCTTGTTATAATTGTGAGGATTATGGCATACAGCTGATGAAAACCCCAAAGTTGAAATTGTTAATTTGGGGTTCTCATCAGCTGTACGCCATAATCAACACAATTATAACAAATAAAGGCTTGACATATCTCGCTTTGCATGTCATGAGTCTATCACATATATTAGTTTCACCTTTTAAGTTGAATTACTTAAAGAAATGAACCTTTCCACGATATTCTAATTTTTCGAGTTTCACCTGTATGTGAGTTTGTTTATAAGACTATCTCTGAACTATCAAGTCATTAAAATCATTAAAATATATTGTGGTGGTGTACAATAAAATCATTAAAACATAATGAAATATAGAACAAATGACCAACAAAGAATCAAATTTTGTGCACACACATGGATCTACTAGTGCTTATAAAAACTTCACATGGCCAGCATCACCTTAAAATAGGCTTCTCTTCTTTTCTCTCCCACAGGGAAATAATGTGTTATCTTTAGAAAAAGGAAACCTTTGGAACTGTTACCCACTGTGCAAATGAATGCAAATTTAACCACCAGATTAATTCGCTAAACTCATACAACTGATTAGCTGCATGGCAGAACCAATTCAGAGGCCAGCAGAGGAGTGTTTTGGATCCCCCTGGGGCCTCAGATTTCAGTGGCACCCTGTGCGATGCCAAAATTCATTGACCCTCCGCCTCTAGCACATAGCTGTCAACTTCCCCCCCTTTTTTGCAGGAAATTCCCTTATTCCAACGCCATTTCCCAATGCAAAAAAAGGAAGGTTGACAGCTCTGCTCTAGCACTCCAGGGCAACCAAAACAGTTGTGCTCCCCCATAATCTGCCTCTGGCCACACCTGCACCTGCGGAAAGCATGGGTTGTTGGGTAGAACACCAACAATGTTCTCACCAGCAGTAGTTAGCAGCCATGAATCCACCAGAATTTACACCAGTCCTGAAGAGGGATCCAATCCAATTCAGGCCCTTCTGCTGTATTAACTTGGAGATGTTACAGCAAAAAAGGGGGGGATACCCAGAGGCATACATAGGCTCCCTTGTGCCTTTGGCAAGGAGATGTCGGCTGTTTGGAGCAATGGAGAAGTGACCCAGGGAGTGTACAGACAGGCGAGTGGGCAGGCAGCCTCCTAGCCAGAGTGGAGGGGCATGGTTTTTGCACCTTCCCTGGGCCTGCACCCAGGGTTGGCCAACCCTGCCAACCCCGAGGTTCACCCCTGGAACACCCCACTTTTTGTTCCAACTGCCACAAGCTGCCAGGGCTTCCGATGCAGAAGTGGCTCCCAGCCCTCCTCAGCCCCTCCTTTGGATTGCTCTACCCCTTACCTCTGTGTAGAAATGTACTGGCTTCAGGTGTTCTTGAATAGTTTCTTAAAACACACCCACCCACCCACTTGTGATCTTATTCTTAACATCTTGCAACACATGGTCACCTTGAATGAGGCTGCTTTTTTAGGGATTGTTGACATAGAGGGGTATTATCTCTCCTAAAGATGTTCCAGGACTAAATTTTAAGCATTTCCAAAACAGTGATTTTCTAGCCTTTTTGCATATGGAGATGCAAGGAAAAACTTGCAGGCTGCCTTCTTTCCAGTTGTTTAGTAAGAAGGAACCTTCCTCTGCCACCCACTGTTTTGGCACTGAGTGCAAATATACTGAGATGAGTGACAACCATATGGGCACCTGGCATGTATTAATTTTATTTTATTACAGTATTTGCTAAATGAAATCAAATATTTTGCTACTTGTGTTACTTTTTTTTTGCTGTTTTGCATTAACTTGCAACATTGTTGTCTCCACCACTACTTCCCCAGAGCTTCTATTTTCATCTAATGCCCTAAGATTATTATTTTTTCCTTTTGGAAATGATGCCAAGTCTAAAAGGTTGTGATCTTCCAAATTCAAATGCCTTTCAACAGTTTGTTCAAGCTTGTTTGTTGTGATTGATGATTTATGAACTGGGTATCTGTAGTCCCGTTCCTCCCACCCCACTCCAACATACTGCATCTAAGATCTCTAGTCCTTTCAGAATTCTTCAGGTTTTAGCGCCCTTGTTTTTCTGGCTCTCTAGGGCACATGTGGGGAACTCCTGATCTTGCTGAATGACAACTCCCATCATCCCTGCCCATTGGCCATGCTTGCTAGGACTGACGTGAGTTGCAGTTCAGCAACACCTGGAGGGTCATGGGGAAGGAGCGAAGCCTCAGGGCAGGCTCAAGGTGCAGTCCATTTTCTTTCTAGCTTGAAAGCATTTCCTGTTCACTCCTAATATTTGCTTGACACAATGTCATCTAACTTCCCCACAAATAAATCAGGAAGGAAGCTCAACAAAGAGGTCACCTGGTAGTGATTGAGGAGACTCTGCCTACAACCCACTACAAACCATTATCTGCCCCCACCAGGGGATCATTAAACCCCCATGAGTCTCTATCCCACTGATTTACCAGGCATCACTTGCTACCTCAAAATAACATCCTTTCTCCCTCACCCCCAATATGAACCTGTTGCTACTAGGGAGATGACCTTTTCTGTGATGGCACCCAAGTTCTTGACTGGTCTCCCAAGAGACATCCACCTGACACCTGCTTTGAAGTAACTGCAGCAACAGGCAAAGATCTTTTTGTTTTCCTCCAGCCTTTAAAATACCTTAAGCTTTTTAAGGGGACAATTCTATGCTCCCTGGAAGGGTGGCTAAGGGGCCATAGCGGGCTGTGGCAGAGCAGGACATCCAAGGGAGCAGAGTTTCACTGCCAGGGGGAGAAATAGCAGCATCTCCTCTGTAGGGAAAATGGCATCTGGGTAGGGCATCTTAATCAGGAAAAAGTTAGAGGGAAAGGGTTAACTTCACCTCCTCAGCACTGCATGTCACAACCCACAACAACAAGAACAAGAGAAGTGATAAAGGATCTTTCAAGAAGAGTATCAGAAGCATCTCCCCTTTGGGCCTGTGACTTATTCCAGAATACACCCCTTCTGGTAAGGGTGAGGTCACACAACAGACCTCCGACCAAGTCTCACTCTCACTTACCACTCTAATGGGTGTTTTGCCGGCTGAAAGATGGTTGAGTCAAATGTTCCGTCATTAACAGTCAGAGTGCAAATAAATTATTTTTTCCTTGACAAGTGGACCTGGAGTTTATAAAACGGGTGCACTGAATGAGAAAGATAGTTAGGGAGAACTGGAAGTAAGCTAGCAGGCCAAGTCAGCTGTCATCAGTCTGGCTGCTGTTAAGAGACATGAAGTACTCATCAGAAGATCTTTGGAAAATTGCACCTGAAATATGATGACTGCTTTGCTTTGCTGAGGCACATTATGGTATTTTTTATGGGAGATGAAGGCATAGCTGTCAACTTTTCCCATTTTTTGCGGGAAATTCCCTTATTCCAAATAGGATTCCTCGCGAGAAAAGGGAGAGGTTGACAGCTATGGATGAAGGGTAGAAAGAAAATACTTTTTTTTGCAAGTTACAATTTCAGCAGAAAACAACAACTATGTCATCACCTCTGATGTATTACTCTACTAGAGGTTTGCAAATGTGTATCTCTTGTTCATTTTCTTTTGTCTCGTTTACTTCACCTGCTAGTGAATTTCCCATCAGGTAGGGCCAGGACCATTAGTCAGGAGGAAAGAACTGTTAGTCTGGGGCAGGGCTTAGGGCAGAATTAAAAATTTCACTCCACTAACTATATGCCAATATGCCAACAAAATTCAGTGCAAGCCAGTGAGCTTGCTCCGATTTATTTATTGCCATTATTTATACCCGGCCTTTCAGCACACAAATCCTTCCAACCTAGCTTACAAATAACATTGAGAGTTATTAATAAAATCACACTTAATAATATAAAAATAAGAAACTCTGCAGGATCCTTCCCAAAGGCAGCTAGTGGTAGATGTCTCTGTGGAGTCAAACAGGACGGGGTCAGGTGCCTGTTGTTGCTTCCGTCTATCTTCCTCTCTCTGTTGGAATCCTTTCCACCAGGGCAGCAGGTGGTAGGAGGCCCAGCTAAAACAGACCCTGGGAAATTCTTCGCCTGCACCTCTCTCCCTCTCTGTCCCGCTGGAACAGGAGCGGGTGCCTGGTCTTATCCCTTCTGGTTTCCATCTCTTTCCAAAATGTACATTCTGCTTTCCAATCTGTGGATGGTCCAAGGCAGCTTACAGAGTAAATGCTAAAAACCATCAAAAATGTATTAAAGCCACTTTAAAAAACAACCCACCAATTTTTTTTATTTTTTTTTATTTTGCAGAAGGGTTACAGACTAAAACAAATCCAAAACTAGTTAGCCAAACAAATTAAAACACCTGCTGGAATAGATACACTTTTTAACATTCAGAAAATACCTGAAGGCAGCCCTGTTTAGGGAAGTTTTTAACCTGTGATATTTTAATGTATTTTAATATCTGTTGGAGGCTGCCCAGAGTGGCTGGGGGAACCCAGCAAATAAATAATAAATAATAAATAATAACAAATAAATTATTATTATTATTATTATTATTATTATTATTATTATTATTATTAAAAACACGCTGGTTCCCAGACCAACCGTGGGCCGGACTGAGAAGGCGATTGGGCTGCATCCGGCCCCCGGGGCCTTAAGTTGCCTACCCCTGTATTAGAGGGCAGCAGCTTCATAAGGAAGGAGCTGGTCCTTTGGGTATCCAGGTCCCAAACCTTTTAGGGCTTTGGAGGCAGGAACCATTAATCGCTACCTTGTACGGGGCCAGAAGTGGAATGTGTAATCAGTGTAACCGGAACAGTAAATAAGTCATATGTTCCAGAGACATAGTGCTATCAAAACTTTAGCAGTAGCATTTTGCACTAGCAAAAGTTTCCAAACACTTTTAAAAAGCAGCCGTGCACTGAGAATGATATGCTAGTCCAAACAAGAGGTAACTAAGGGTTGCGAGTCCTACTCAAGAGTATAGCAGTTTAAATTAATGAAAATGACTAACGTTAAGTCCATTAATTTTAAAGTGTCTACTCTGAGTAAAATTTAGTTGGGAGACAACAATTTGTCATCGTCACAAGATCTGCCCTCTCTAGAAACGGTGTGCAAGTCCCTGCAAAGCGACAGCACACAACACTTGCAGGTCTCACGTGCTGCTTCTTGCGAGCCAGCTGCAAAAACACACGTTTCTGACCCCTACCCAAGTATGTGGTCATGTTCCACTCATAGTTACCAGCCATCAGAAACCATTGAAGAAGATATGTCTTTTAACCATTTCTACCCATTGAGGAAATATATTACAAATGTCTACGTAGAAGGCCACATTTTTACTTACCGGTATGTACATGAAAAATGCATGATGGTGGTTTGCTTTTATGTGGTGAAGACAGAAAGAGATACACATTATGAGTTTTTGTTTTATTCATAAGGTAGTTTTTATTATTATTTGTTAAATAAAGGGCATGTGAAAAAACAGAGGTTGGTTTCTTTCTTCTGGGTAGGACACAAGGTTTCTATAAACTTCCAAGCTCAGCTCCTCATTGAAAGGGCTTAAGTTTTCCCTCCTCTCTCTCCCTCCTTCACTCTCTCTTAATTCATGGGGTCATTAGGGTATTCCCATATAGCCCTAATTGAAGGAACTCATGTTTATTGAGTCATGAGGATTTGTAGCTGCATGCTTCTCCCAGGTAGCCTTTCGATTCTATATACCCAAGATATGAATTGAGTTAATTCTATTTTACTGTCTGAAATATAGTATTTTGATTAAGAGAAAAGACAGAGCAGATCTTTTAAAAAAGCCTTAAATTATGAAGACACTTTTCTGTATGCTGAATTTTTTTATTACTCTTTACAGATGATATTTATAACCCAGCCAGCCATATGTGGTTATAAAGATTTATTATGAGACTGTGGAATAAGTCCTGTTAATGTGTACAGTAAACGTCCGAGGTTTGACTTTGTAAGCCTTGGAGAGTTTTAATAATATGAAGCTATTTTGATAGAATGCCAACCAGGGTAGAGTTGGAACAGTGCCTTGTATTGACAAAGGGGGGGGGTATGCTATGTGCATAAGTCTGTAGGTACGGTGTGTGTGGTTTAGTTGAAAGTGCTGGAAACCTGCTTCCCTCTCTCTCTCTCTCTCTCTCTCTCTCTCTCTCTCTCTCTCTCTCTCTCTCTCTCTCTCTCCCCCCTTGACTGAAGTGATCCTAAATAGCTAGAAAATGGACAGGCTGAAAAGTAAAGTGCAAATATTTTTACAGTTCTGAATGTCTGCAATAGACGTCCTATTCCTCAGCCCAACACGCATGTGCTCTGAGATGAAATAGAGGCTGAGGAGTTGTTCACAGGCTGGAAGCTCAAAGACACACTGTGTTGCTCCCACTGACATGTCAGAACGGCTACGCAACATGGTGTTGCTCCTCAAAAATAAAAACTCCTTTTCTGAAAGTGTTCCAGTTCAGTTTATTAAGTAGCATGCTTAGGCTTGGGGAGTGCGGGGGGACGGGACGACGACGACTCATTTTTAAATGTTAGCATTAATCCTCAACTCACTAAGAGCCCAATTTCTAAATCAAATCATTTGCTTTACATATTTTAAGTATTAATATATTATTGAAAGGCTTTCAATTATAAAGAAATAACATGATGCAAAGAAAAAGAGAAGAAGAAAATAAATTTACATATTGACAAACTTTGATGAAGTGTTTTGAGTATCTGGCAACCTCGGCCCTCTGGCTGTCCAGGTCCCCTTGGGTCTCTTCAGATGCAAATGATGAGCAAACACTCCCGTTTACTCTGCATCAGCTGCACTCCCTCTGCGGTTGAGGGAAGTGGTGTGTACATGACATTAGTCACAATCCATGTCTATCCTGTACCTAACCTGTCATTTCTTAAGAAATATTGCATTTTGTTTCATTTTTGCTTTGGTCCAATTGAGAAAATGAGTGAGCTAGCTGCATTTTAAGGCAGCATCATTTGATGAAAGGGATCAAGGGCTTATTTTAAAGCCCTGGAGCAAGAGCTTCACAGGACACTCTACAGGCCATTTTGAAGCCCAACCCTTGCTTCTTCCCAGTTACAAATGACATGCAGGACATCATTAGCAGTCAGGGGTTGGGTGGAGGCAGGATGTGAGCCCCAATTTGAGTTAGGCCCAAATAAAAGTTTAGTGGACCTACTTTAATTGAGACTGGTCTCTTCAAGTAACAGAGAACATTTTGAGCTTCTCCCTCTCTCCATTATTCACCCAGCACATTTTTTGTCACATGAATGTAGTGGGGGTGGGACACTTGCATGGGAGACTTGGTGGAGGAGGGGCCTTCTCGTTTATTCTCTATTGCAGACACTTCATTTTTCACCAGCTGTGCTCTGGCTGGAAGTAAATTCAGGGGTGAGATTACAGTGGCAAATTGGTTGGTGGGGAAACGTTACCGGTAATTACCCCTCCTCTTGCCTGCTGTTTCTCACTTGCAGTTGCCCTCTCTTCCCTGCATTCATGTTATCTCAGCAAACATGGATTGCACACCCTCCAACATTCCTGAGATGAAAATAGGGACATTTCTTACTCCTCCTCAACTGATCCTCCTTGCCCCCCCCCCATTTTCGTGCCCCTCCTCCCCGGCAGAGCAGTCCTATCAGGAGAAAGGCAACCGCAGCCGCCACCACACCAACGGGAAACACTGTCCTGAGAAAACCCCTTAATCACAATTTTATATTATTTTATTTACAAAATGAAACGAACACACCACTAAAGGGGCAAGATGCACAAAGCATTTCTTTAAACCAAGACTCCTTGCCCTCCTCTCCTCGTCCACTTTCTTCCCTCCAAGGATGGTCTTGCTGTCTGCCTGGCATGTCACACAGCCTCTCCTCCTGCTTGCTTGCTGCTGGAGAATTTTTTCATTTGTTTTTTTAAATGCCTTGGGATGCTTTGACTGCAACCTACTCCCCAATATTACTTCCATATAGAGAGAGAGCTATGCAGTCCCAAGCGGGTCTGGTCTAGAGACAGTTTTACAGCTATACAGTATAATAGTGGCCAATGTGGGAGCCCAGAGACACGGAGCTTCCCTCCCAGCTGCAGAGTCCCTACAGCAAGGGTAGTCAGCGGTGTGCTCCAGATGTTTAGGCCTACAAACTCCCATCTGCATGCATGGCCTGGAGGACACAACATTGACCAACTCTGCACTACAGTGTATCCGGATGCAGCTGGGGGAGGGCAGTGGTCTAATTCAAAGGGTTGGAGGTAGTGGGTTAGCAGCTCAATAATGCTAAGATGTGGAGAAGCCCCTGGAAATAATAGATCTATGGAAATCTGTAAAGACTGTGTGCATTCATACTAGTCAGGCCCTTTTGGAAAGGAGTCTCAGGTACCTTGGAAGTAAAAATGTCAAATCAGTAGATCCCTTTTCAGTCTATACGTCTTGCAGCCTACTTTACTGTATTCCCCAGCTTACAATTTAATAGCTGTTTATGAGTTCCCGTCCAGGAAGAGAGGCATACCTGGAATCATCTAAATCTGGAACTCCATTTGCTAAATTGGTTTTTATAACAGCATTTAAGTTGTAGCACAATTAAAACCCTTCAGTTGGCTACTTGCCTTTAACTTTAAAACAAATGTGAGTGTAATAAATGTAAAATGAGGTAGACAGTGTTGCTTTTCTTAATAATGTGGGAGGACCCTGAGTGTGATTCCCCCTTGAAATATACTCAGAGTTGCATAGTGATTTCATGCTCTTTACTGCAGCTGGCAAAACTGAATGACTTCCCCCCCAAACCTCAGGCTTTATATACATTATTTACACAATGGCTTCCGTCTGACTGGCTGATTATGCTTCCCTCCTGGAGCCTGATTGGGCTGATCCTGCTGGCCAATCAGCTGTTGCATTCTAGGATCCTACCCGCCTATTGTTCTAGGATCCAAGCTTAGTACCCACATAACACCCCTGCTCCCCAGTTCTTGATAATTTGGAGAACAGACTAGTTTGGCTGGAACTTACACCAGAGATAAAAATACTGACAAAAGAATACCATAGATTTGAAAGAAGAAAACCCCATAGATTTCAGTCTCTGTTTTCTGTTTGCAGCCAACCAGAACTTCCATGAAATGAATTAAGAACTCTGTCATTGCCATCTTTTAGAAGTGGAATAAAAACACTTTTGTATAAGGCTTTGTTTTCACTGAGGTAGTAAATCTGTACTGGAGTTGCTTTACTTTAGGAATGTGCAGTGGATATGGGTGAATCCTGAATTGAAGGGGTCTGTGGAAACTGATTTTGGGCTTCTCTGAGTTGAAGCAGAATCTGTATAATGTGTCCCAAACTGAAGCTTAGACATCCCCTATAGCAGGGGTGGCCAACTTCCAAGAGACTTTGATCTACTCTAAAAACTGGCAGTGATCTGCCCAGTTCAGGTCAAAGTTGTTGAGCTTTTTTTAAGAAGGAAAGCCCTGTTTTGGGGGGTTCGTGTATAAGTTGCTGAGCTTCTTTAGGGAAGAGGAAAGCGACGTTGAGCTTTTTTAAGGGAGGAATGCCCTGTTTTTGGTGGTTCAGGTCATTTTAGGGGTGAAGGGCAAAGATGTTGAGATATTTTTTAGGGGAGCCAAAGTTTTTTAGCTTCTTTGGGGGGAGCCACTGATCTACTGGTGATCTACCACAGACGTCCAGTGATCTACCGGTAGATCACAATCTACCTGTTGGACATGCCTGCCCTATAGCGCTTAGTGGTGCTCTGGTGATTCAGATGACAAAAACCCTACAAGATGCTGTAGACAAAGTAAAGCAAAGCTACTGGTAATATCTATAGTAAAACTAATAGTATACAAAGTCTTTAATAAATTGGGACCAGTTTACCTGTCCTATGAGATCACTTCACCCCACATGTGACTAGCTGACCGTTTTGATCAATGGAATTGGCACTACTACAAGTGCTACATAAAGCCCAATCCTCATTTGTAAGAACTCGGTCATTTAGTGTGACAGCAGCTATACTTTGGAACTCCCTGCCTATTGAGATCAAGCAGGCGCATCCCTGTACTCTTTGGGGTATCTTCTAAAAACATTCCTGTTTAGATAAGTTTACCCAGATGCTTAGAAAGTTGAGATACTTTTTATCTGTTTTAGTATTTTAACATTTGTATACAGTATTTTAAAGTTGTGATTTTTTTCTTGATTTTAATGTTTTACCATATTTTTCTGTGTATAACACGATGCTTTTGCTAAAAAAAAATTAGGAAAAAATTGGGTGTCGTCTTATACATAGATAGTGAATGCAGAGGGGGGGAGTGCAATTAATGGCAGCAGCAAGCAGGAGATTGGCAGCGGTGATTGGGTGGGTGATTGGTGGCTACAGCAAGGCCTGCTGGTGATTGGCTGTGGCAAGTGGCGGGTGGGCTGTTGGTGGTGGTGAGTGGGCAGACAATTGGCGACTGTGGCGAGGTGTGTGATCAGCAGTGGCTGTGGCAAGCGATTGGCAGTGGCAGGCAGGCGGGTGAGCAATTGGCAGAAGTGACCTCCCCCCACCCCCCCAAAAAAGCTAAACAACTTTATTTCTTGATTTTGGGTTAAAAAGAAATAGGGCTCGTCTTATACATGAGGGCATCTTATACCCGGAAAAATACGCTATTTCTTGTAAACCTCTTTGAGGGACTTGTGTCTTTTTCTTTTTTTAACAATCAAGCCAAATATAAATTTTATGAAATACATAATCCAATACATCCAAATTTACCATATAAGAAAAGGACTGTGGGAAATGGGCAGCAAACACCAGGGTGTCAAGAGGGGAAAGGGGATCTCCATTGTGACTGACTGGTCAAGCCTGTAATTTGAGAGAATTATTATATCAGGACTCTCCACTCCCAGTGCCTTGGTGGAGGGATGGTGAAGTAAATAAACAACCTGGATCTCAACTGTAACATTATTAAAAGAGTTCCAATGGAACTCTTGTAGATTATTGTCTGTGCACACACTTAACTTATATATGGGCACTTGACTTCCACATCCAACCCAGTCTCTTTACTCACCTGTCCTTTCAAATCCTTAGTTCTTTTTCATTTTGTATTTTAATTTAATATAATATTGCGGTTGTTTGTATTTTTGAGTCTGAGTGCCTAAGTTTTTTTTCTTGTTCTTTATTACAGACAGGAATACCTGTGCACTTATTTATCTGCAGTTTATCTGTAAATTGACAGGGGAGACTACTGTGCCTGCAAATTTCACCCACTTCCGTCAAAAGCAAACAAAAAACTTAGTTATTTTCAGATGCTCCCATAATAATGAGGGAATGAATCCTCAGACCCTGAACTGAATCCAGAAAGCTCCAAAACACTTTGGATTAAGGCAGACTGCTTTCCAAGGTGCTGGATCAGGGTTGATTAGGCCATTGTTCCTGGTGTGCTAGCTTTCTATATATAGAGATACTGAGAGAGAGAGAGAGAGAGAGAGAGAGAGAGAGAGAGAGAGAGAGAGAGAGAGCATTCAATCATCTAAGCCTCAACTGCAGGCTGAAATTCTCCATTCCAGATACAAGTTTACCACATTTGTGCAAATGAGGCCCAAGAGCTTCTAAAGAGATTACAAAATGGAAATTTATGCAGATGCATTAGGAATTTAATACAGTGGTTTCAGTTTCAGTTGCATGTGAACATGCCAGTTTTAATTGCACGGACACATTGTCCTAAGATCTAGGGAAAGAAAAGAGGTATTGAAGGAAGGCCTTCGTGGTAAAGGGGCTGGTCACAGAAAACACCTCGAAACCACAGTAGGCTAATGAGTGATGAGGACTTAAAACTCCTTGCAACAGGTACATGCATAACACTTAGGCACTGAGATTCAGGGATGGTGTAGAGTTCCAAGACCACCCCCACGCCAGTTGACACCCTGCCTCAGTTATAAATCTACTAGGTTGCCTTAAGCAATCATTGCATCTCAACCTCAGCCCTCCTGACTAATATATATTATAGGGCTGCTGCAAAGATACTGGGTGGAATTCAACTAAGTTTTACTCACAGTAGACCCATCAAAAATAATGAACATTATTACAAACATATGTAGGGTTTTTTTTTTTGTATGTCAAACCATGGTCAAGGTGGCTCACAACATGAAAAAATACATATCTGCAGCATAACAAAAGTAGTCATAAACAATAAATTAAACAAAAAAAAATACAAAACCAAACTGAACATAAATCAATGCAGAAGGACTATTGTAGACTATTATAATATTGTTTAGAGAATCTTCCTTGGTCTTATTGCATAAAAGAATTAATGAACTGAATACTAATTTGGACTGATGAGGGGCGGCAGATCCCGACTCCAAGGAGCGCACCTCAGCTGTTGCTGCCACCACAGCAGTAGCAGCAGCGGCAGGCGATGCAGTCCTTGGAAACTGGACCTATTGCCTTTGTGGATCCTGCTGCCTGAGGCGGTCGCCTCCTCTTCTTGCCTGGGTGGGCTGGTCCTGTTCTAATCCCTGAACATGCGAGTCCTACACTGAGGCTGATATAAATATTAGGGAAGAAATAGTGCGGTGGTTAAATAGTCAACACACCAGACAGGAAGAAATTTAAAAGGGGGCTACACATTGTTTTCTCTTAGTTTAATGAACGCCCTGGATAGCAAATTTGTTTTTATTTTTTTTAGTTTGCTTAAGCAAGAGAAACCTCTATGTCCATTTTACTAGTATTCAGCCTCATGCCAAACTTGCACTCTACTACAATTTCCTTATTTTATACCTCTTGGGTCTCCTAAGTAGTTTTGGTAATCAACTACCTTCCATTTGGGCAAGTTAATATATATTTAAAAACCTAAGAAATTGAGGTGCGGTGGAGGTTGCCATAAAACATGTTCTTCCTTACCAGGAAATACAAATCCAAGCCCTAATCCTCCTTTCATTGAATATGTGGCCTTCCATTTCTGAAAGTCAAGAGCTACTGCTGCTGCCTAGGCTTCTCCCCTTTTATTTGATGTTTCAGAATGTGAACTATTACACACTACTCAGGTTCATTTTATATGAAATACTAAGATTTTATATAATTGGGCCTTAACCTTTATTTGCTGAAATGCTGAGTTTAAACCTGCCAGGAACCTAGACGCCTCATCCATTTGGGCATAATCAATCTACACTGGTAATTTTATTTCTCTATTTATGATTCACATATTGGAATCTAGTGTGACCCCACCCTGAGAGCTCATGACAGAAAATATCATGACAATAAATTAAAATAGACCAAACAACTTTCAGGACAACCCTGAAATAATTGGCAAAAAGAGACAACTCAGTATGAGTGGTTAAGGGCATTTCAATCATTAAACTAAGCATAAATTCAGCTGGGTATCTTACAGGCAAATGAGGTATTAAATGTAAATGTATGTAACATGCTTCAAATTTCCCTAGTGAAAAAGCTGCCTTGGGATTCACCAAAGAGGAGCGAAAGGGAAGAGGAGCAATGCTTTTCCATCCAGCGATTATCTGCATAACAAGGACTCTAGCTGCTTTTTGCAGTTGTGAGGAAAAGATTCAACGGGTGGTGGCTGGTGCCCAGTGCATCTGGTGGGGCTGCCATGAGGTCATCAAGGCCTGCGCAATGAGGTCACAGGGGCAGAGCTAAATTGTTCTCATTTTCTCCCCATCCTCCTCCCTTGCAAGGATATGGTAGGCACTAGAATGCTGTAGTATTGCAAACAATGGAATATTTTTTTTAATTGTTTAGCTTTTTTAATTGTTTGTTTCACTTGGTATGCCTAGGCCCTGGTTGCTCCCAAGGACCAGCTGCCACTGGATACAAGTGTGATGAGAGTGGGAGTTTGGGGGGTTTTAATGGGGAAATGGCCAGCAGAAAAAAGTTAAGCACCCTTCCTCTTGATATTTTTTTGCTTGCTTCTGGTCACAACCTCCTAAGGCTGCTTTTCATTAGAAAAAAATGGGAAGACTGCTGCACACATCTGCATGAAATATCAAGTTTGGCCCTCATCCAATTCCGTCTCTCTGATGAGTATACTTGTATGATACTCATGTTTCCAGACACATAGTTTCTAACAATCATTATCTAATTTTTGGTGGTCATTTTTTGAACTCTTATGTGTGTAGAGATTCTAATTTGATGTGGAAATCAACTGTAGGCTCACACACTCCAATTTAATTGGAAGGCTCTTTAAATCTTAATGTCTTAATTTACTGTAATTCTTTTATTGTGTCTTTCAGTTACGAATGCTTATATTAAATATATTGTTTTAATGTTTTTGTAACTGATTTTGATACTTTGTGATCTACTTAGAGGACTGTTTTGGAATTAAGCACTATATAAATGAACGGATCAATCAATAACTGTACCATTTCACTAGAGCTACGCAGTATCTTCACATCTGATTTGGATCCACAATGAATCAGAGGTGTTTCTCAATGATTTTAAAATACAGTGGGGGGGGGGGAGGAACCAAATGAAGCAGCTGGAATGGAAAAACTTTGGAATAAAGCTTTGTTGCTTAACAAAAGATTGTTTACATCTTTGCGTTGCCTGTACTTAACTGGAACTGTTTCCATGCAACTCTGGAGTTTTTCCTTATAAAGAAAATGCCAGGGTGTTTCTCCCCACAGAGGGTGGGGGCTTGAGGAAACATGCCTGAGAGCAGGCCAGCCCTGTAAGCGTAAGCCCCCTGCCAGTGGAATAGTGCCTGGCGCTGCTTGCAAGTTTGCAGTTCAAAGGTCCCTGTGAGTTGCTTCTGCTCCTCACAAATGTGGGTTTTTTGCAGCCTGCTCTGAATCATGCCAGGCAGGTGAAGAGCCCGGCAGCCCCCGCCATGTCCTCCCGTGGGGTGAGAGCAGACCAGCAGGGCCTCCTGGGCATTGGGAGGCTGCCGTAGAAGCAGCACGAGTGGCAAGGGCTGCCCAGGAGAGCACCAGCGCCGTTGGTGCCACTGCCCTTGTGGATCCTGCCGCCTGAGGCAATCACCTCACTTTGCCTCATGGGTGGGTGGGTCATCGCTGAAGTGAAGGCCTTTTCATTCATTTAGGTTTGTTCGTATGTTTTAATTGATGGTTATATCTGGTGGGAGGGCGGAGGGGGTGCCCCGCTTCTTTGTTACAATTGCCAATTGCATTTTAATTCTGGGTTTTTACTTTATTTTTCAATGGAAACTGCCTATGGAAGTTTACCTAAGCAGTGGAACAGACACTGAAAAACAATCAGTAAGTGCAACTTTAAATAATAACACAATAGCAGATTTATTTATTTTAAATTATTCAGCAGTCTTTTCAAAGGAATTATTCAGATTCTGAAAATTATATTTGTTGCAGTGGCATTCCCATTAGTGATAACCCCTAACCATTTTCAGGGGCGGATCCTGCTGAGAACCCAATATCAAGGAATGAGCGACGTCCCTCTGGATAGAGAAAAAAGCAGGCATTGTAACCATGTCAGACTAAACGCACTAGCAAGATTTGTCTTACATGCTGACCTTTCATTGATATATGAAGAAACATTAAAATGTTATCCAAAGTGCTCAGTTTCTATGTGAGAATATTCAGGCCAGTATCCCCTTGTTTCAGTTTTCCTGACTAATGCAGCCAGAGTCTCTGTGGATGAAGGTTTGTACTAGCATAAATGTCCTGACCATCTCAATTAATACTTCATGAAAAGTCGGGAAACGCTGTGGGAATGTCAATATTTGGCAATAAAGAGCCCTGGCAGTCTGAGGATTTACATCTTCTTGGACTACTTCTCACTGTGGTGATAAATCTGTGCCTGGGATGGACCAGTTTAGACTGCTGGAGGGGGTGGGGAAGGGAAGTGCTCACATGACCAAATGCTCTTTCATATGAAACAATTCCCTCCATGTGGAAATCTTGGTGTCAAGCAGAAGGGATTTATCTTAGCCTTCTCCCTAGCAAGGAAGGAGGCACTCAGCAGACTCTGATTCTATTCCTCATCCTCCAGGAGGCATGGAAAATTACACGTCCCAAGCTCCCCAACAAGCCGTGATACACCTGAGCTTGCCCATAAAAGTTGTGCCCACCCTGTCAATCTTTGGGGATCCTGGGTAGTCTAACCATTTGCAACTGTCCAATACAAGTTCTGAAGCTAAGCTCTTGCATTCCTCGGATCAGATAAAGTCTTTTTCTGGCTTTCCAAATCACTTTTTCCAGCACCAGCAGTAGGTAACTACATTAATGTAGCTGCGAAGGACTTCACTTCTATAGTGTTTGTATTGCTACTGGAGCAGGGAGCTGATTATGACTATTTTGTTGTGCTTTGGTTGAAAAACTACCTGGATACTATACAGTATGTGCACATGTGATGGGGCACAGCCATGGAACCACCTTCCCAACACTTGTGTTGCTGCTTGCTTACCTGGTCACAGCAGGTGTGGGGCCAGATTGAGGCCACACAGTTGGCAACCCAGCGCTTCTGCTGGTGCAGTTGTGTGGCTCCCAGCCTCACCAATGTGAGCAGCAGCAATGCTGTTGTCAAGAGCGCAATCCAGGGCCCTGCCAAGGACTGGCACCCAAGGCTTAATTTGTACCAGGACCAGGGCCGTCTCATCCATAGAGGCTAGTGGCGCGGTGCGCCAGAGCGCCGGGCCCCTCAGGGGCGCCCCGCGAGCATGTCGGCATACTGGGAGCCCCCCTCCCCAACCCGCCCCCGCCCCCACGGGCGGGCTGGCGGCCGGGCGCTCGCACGCCGGCAGCGCAGCCACTACCGCCCATGCCGCTCCCAGGCAGGCTGCGAGCTGGCCGCCCTCGCCTCCCATCCCGGGAACACTAGAAGGGCGCACAGAGCCCCGCGCCGCTCCAGCGCCACGCCCCTCATCCGCTGCTCGCCCGCCACCAGGGAGAAGGCAGGAGGAGGCGATCGGTGGCGGCGAGCCGTGCGCGCAGTGATCAGCCCTCCCTCCCTCTGTCCGCCCCTCTTCAGCTGGTGTGCGCGCCCTGCCTGGGAGACGGGCGTGATCCCCGGCGGCCGCCCCTCCTCTCAGCGCCGCAATTGGTCGTCGGGGCGCTTCTCCAGCCTGCTGCTTCCCGGGCAGCCAGGAAGGAGCCTGAGGGGTCCCGGGCTAGGCACGACGATCCCCAGCAGCCGCTGCTCCTTTGAGCGCTTCTCCAGCCTGCCGCTGCACAGGACTGGAGTAGGGCGCGGGGCGGCGGGAAGGAACCCGAGGGGTCCTGAGTGGGGCACGATCCCTGGCAGCCGCCGCTCCTCTGAGCGCTTCTCCAGCCTGCTGCTGGAGCACTTTTGCTTTTTATTTTGGAATCCCACCCAGCTCCATCAAAAAAGGGGGGACCGGTTTGTTTTAGATTAGACGCTTACCAAGGTCCCCTGCTGCACGTACACACGCACACACACACACACACCATGCTTGTTTTCCCCGAGTTTGTGGCAGAACTGGAGAGTTGGAAGTGACCCCACGGTGTCATCCAGCCCAACCCCGCGCAATTAAACGGGTGGCGTTCCACATTTTGTCCTGCAGCTTGCCCAGATGGTGGATCCTCTGGCCCCTTCCTGGCCCCCGAAAAACACTGCTTTTATTCTTGGGTGCTTAGAAGGGGTTTCTCGCGCCTTTGGGGGGGGGGGCTCCCAGTCCCAGCCGCCCTGCGCGCTTCCAGGTGCATCGGGGGTGCTGGAGAGGAGCAGGTATATTTGGGGTGCTCCCCCACCCCCGGAGGCTCCGGCTGGTTGGAGGGAGGGAGGGAGTTAGGGAGGCAGTACAGGGCACTGTTTGCCAAAGGATGGGGGGCGTGGGGGGCGCCGGACAGATCCCTGCACCACGGCGCCAGATAGGCTTAAGACGGCCCTGACCAGGACCCAGGTTATCTCTCTGTGTGGTGTTTCCAGACAAGCCGAAGTCCTGGCATCTCTTCTTTGCCCTCTAAAAATTTAGCCCCACTCTATCCCAAGAATTCTTTTACTCTGCCCAGAAGGAGCAGCGCAAAACTGCACTGGATCTTCCAGATGAAATCTAATAAGGCACCGCTTTTGGTCAGAGGCAAGCTGTACATAAGAGGGAGTACATCCAGACGGAGAACTAGCAGTCACATGCTCATTCAGATACAACCAAAATATTTTTCACTGCATTCATCTCATTGGTTTTTTTCATAACTTCCCTAGAACCTCAAATAATCAGCCAGTTCTAAAATCCAACTGCCACATGTTATTTACAAGGAGTCCATTTAAAATTGGCAAAGAAGAGAGAGTACAACCTGGCTGTATGTGTATCTGTTTACTCTCACTCTGATTCCCATTCCATCGCTCAAACAAACCAAAATAAGATTTACATCCAGTTTGGGTCCCAGGTACTATTCCTTTGTGAACAATCAACATTACTTTTCACATTTAGGGACAAGGACTTATGTATGTGTTTGCATTTATTTCTTTTTTAAAGTTTTTATCCTGCATTTTGGACCTCGAAGGCAGTAAACAAAACAGGAAATAAACAATTGGTAACGGCTACATTAAAACAGCACAAGTAAATGTGAAATGATTTAAAGCTATTAATAAAATTATTTCAAGTGAAAACATTGGGGTTTGATGATATACACTATCAGTCATCAGTCTTTTTGGATCCAGAACCCCACTATAACCCCCAGTGTCCAACACAGGGCCTCTTTTATTTCTGTCATATACATTGTCTTCCTCCATCATCCCTCTATATTCGTCGTCTATATTCATTCTGTAAAAATAAATGTAAAAAGGAAGGGTTGGCGGGGAATTGAGCCCAGGTATGACACGGGTGGCGTGGTGGTCTAAACCACAGAGCCCCGGGCTTGCCGATTGGAAGGTTGGTGGTTCGAATCCCCGCGACGGGGTGAGCTCCCATTGCTCGGTCCCAGCTCCTGCCCACCTAGCAGTTCGAAAGCACATCAAAGTGCAGGTAGATAAATAGATACCGCTCCGGCAGGAAGGTAAACAGTGTTTTCCGTGTGCTGCTCTGGTTTTGGCAGAAGTGGCTTTGTCATGCTGGGCACATGACCTGGAAGCTGTCTGCGGACAAACGCCGGCTCCCTTGGCCTATAGAGCGAGATGAGCGCCGCAACCCCAGAGTCGGACACGACTGGACCTAACGTCAGGGGTCCCTTTACCCTTTACCTTTATGACCCGTTGGTGCACATGCCAACCCATCCATTGAAGGCCAATAATGTAAATAAAAATGTTGCTGTGGCTAATCCTCAACATCAGTGCCAAGTCTCTTTTTGTATTTGTTTTGTAACTCTATGAAATAGAAATTCAATTCAATTTGGTGCTTGCAGAGCTGAAGGTATAGGCCAGATCCTTCTGAAGCTTTTGCTTACTGCTGACCCCTACTGTCAGACAGGAGACATGGCAGCTCTGAGCACACCATCAGGAACTGGTTACGAGGCTGCGGTTAGTGCTGCTGCCGCCGCCGCCGCTGTTATGAAGTGCAGTTTTCTTTTAAAAGGACAGCACCCATTTTTCGTATGACTGTGATTAGAGAGCCTTTAAATAAGCAGAATGTGACAGACGCTCTGAGTCATGCTCAAATGAGCTGTGCCCTGGTTTCTTGGCTGAAATGAATGTTCAATTGCAGAACATTGGAGACAGGGAAGAGACGCATGGCAGTGTCTCGCTAGATTGAGCTTTGTGGACCTTTCATAATAAAATAAGAAGGCAGGCAAAATTTGAAACAGGGTTTGTTCATTCTTCCCCACATTAGGCCTCAGGCTCCTGCTCCGTACTTGGTCTGTTGCCTTGCAAACTGTCTAACAAGGGGGGGAAGGGGGGAGGCCAGTGTATGCTTGCCCTTGCTCATCACTGAGCCCCATAATTTGTGGGATTTGCTTAAGAGCCGAAATATTTGGGTTTGGGATCTCCAGAGTATATGTGTCAGTCCCCCGTCCTCCCGAAGACTTGCTCTGCTTTCTTTAACATTCAGTCTTTGAGGGGCATTGAAGTGGTTGGTTCCTTTGTACAAGACAGGTGTTGCCTTGACAGAACAACCTTACTCTAGGTAAGGCGGAAAGATTTTAGTATTTCATATTCACATAAAAAGTTGAGCTATTGTTTTATATATACTGGACTGTGGTGTATATGTGTGTGTAGGAATATTATCTTTAGTTCCCTTCTGCCTAATTCTCTCCTGTCTTCAAATCTGCTGAGTTTTTTCATTATTTTCTTATATATAGTCCACAAAAGCTTACACAATAATAATAGATTTGTTAATCTTTAAGGTGCCATAAGACTCTTTGTTGTTTGGATTATATTTATCATCAAGGATCTTTTTAAAGGATCTGTGTTTATGAATGGATTTACATTATAATAATGCTTTTCTATGAAAAATTAGAAAAGATTTATGGTTTATTATCTGTTATATTTAGCAGTGTACAGAAAGTATGTTTGGTGTACTTAATGTCATTTTGTGTTATTAGATGAAATTTTAGGGTTTGTTCCATGCATAATGTTGTTGTTGTTGTTTAAATAAAAACAACCCACAGGTTCTTCTATTTTAATTAATGCCTATGTTTATAGTCATCTGGTAGACTTATTCAGTTAGAGCAGGGGTCAGCAAACTTTTTCAGCAGAGGGCCGGTCCACTGTCCCTCAGACCTTGTGGGGGGGGGCGGATTATTTTTTGGGGGGAAATGAACAAATTCCTATGCCCCACAAATAACCCAGAGATGCATTTGAAATAAAAGGGCACATTCTACTCATGTAAAAACATGCTGATTAAACCACAGAGCCTAGGGCTTGCTGATCAGAAGGTTGGTGGTTCAAATCCCCACGATGGGGTGAGCTCCTGTTGCTCGGTCCCAGCTCCTGCCAACCTAGCAGTTCGAAAGCATGTCAAAGTGCAAGTAGATAAATAGGTACCATTCCGGCGGGAAGGTAAACGCCATTTCTGTGGGCTGCTCTGGTTTGCCAGAAGCGGCTTAGTCATGCTGTCTGTGGACAAACGCCGGCTCCCTCAGCCAGTAAAGAGAGATGAGCGCCGC
The DNA here is from genome assembly GCF_009819535.1 of Lacerta agilis. NCBI lineage: Eukaryota > Metazoa > Chordata > Lepidosauria > Squamata > Lacertidae > Lacerta > Lacerta agilis. Next base: position 1,439,826 of record NC_046318.1, on the reverse strand, counting down.
AACCACAGAATCGTCTGTGACTGGACCTGATGGGTCCCTTTATCTTTAAGGAAAAGGGGGACATTCCAGGATCAAATCAGAAACTTGAATGGTTTCTATAAATCCAGGACTGTCCCTGGAAAATAGGGACATTTGAAAGGTCTGAAGGTGCTGCTTGAGTAACTTGCTATCACAGGAGGCTTCAGAGCAGATTCTGCTGCCTGTGTGACTAGAGCAGTAGCTTCAAGTTTGGATTTGATATAAAATGTGTATGAAATGTGCTCCCTGTTTCTGATTAGCACTGTTGCTAACCTTTTCCAGGCCATGCTGAAGCAGCTCTCATGGTGCTGTGAAAATGCATGAATCTTGCCTCAGAGGAATACTAGCATGAGCTATTTGCTCAAATTTAAAGCTGGAATTTTGAATCAATACTCAAGCTTTACCAACCTTAATGTCTAAAGGCCATAATCCAGTCCCCTGAAATTAATAGTGGGAGAACTCTTCTTGACTTGATTCAGAATCAAATCAGCAATTACAGGCATATCTGGATAATTCTTTGTTGCCTCAGAATTCTTCTCTTTGTGTTCCTGCTCCAGAACATATGTCTGCCCTCACAATTCACTGTAAGCTATATAATATGGAGGTTGGCAGAACGTGAATAAGGATAATCCATTTATCACAAAGAAACCCAATCTGCCGGGCTCACCCAAGACACACGCAGAAAAACAAAGGATGCCGTCCAGCAATCTGCCACATCGCCTGCATCCAGCCCCCAATGCCACCCTAAGGAGAGCTCAGATTTGGGCAAATCACTTGGCATTCCCTCCCTGCCTGAATATGTCATTTTCACATCATCTTCTGACTCCAGGGATGACTTTCCTGTAGCCTCTCTTGTTCCATGTCCATGCAGAAGCATGCATCTGAAGAATCACTGGAATGAAAAGCCCTGCCAGTTGTCTTAAGCTGAGATGGCGTTTTCCATAGGTCAGCCAGCTGGGCTCACTGGGAGCTATCTAGGGGCCTGGCCTGGGTGTGCGTTGTTTTAACCTGACCTGACTGAAAGAGGCTCCGGCATTACTGTTTCCCAGCTTTAGTAGAACAGGATGTAACTGTGAAAAACCCAGGACCATTCCATTAGTTGAGCAAGAGTGACTTTGAACTCCTCTAGAACTACCACTGCTCCAGATTGGGGCCTTTGTGCCAATCCAGGGTGGAATCTAGGTAAAGAGTAAAGGGACCCCTGACCATTAGGTCCAGTCATGTCCGACTCTGGGGTTGCGGCGTTCATCTCGAGTTACTGGCCGAGGGAGCCATCATACAGCTTCCAGATCATGTGGCCAGCATGACTAAGCCGCTTCTGGCGAACCAGAGCAGCGCACAGAAACGCCGTTTACCTTCCCGCCGGAGCGGGACCTATTTATCTACTTGCACTTTTGACGTGCTTTCGAACGGCTAGGTGGGCAGGAGCTGGGATTGAGCAAAAACTCTGTGAAAATGCTTTGTTTTAAAATGTTTAGAAAAATTTATTGAATTCTAGCGTCGTGTTTCTATATTGCACTTTACAACATATTTAAAATGTTTTATTTGCAGCTGTGTAGCCGAGTCCCTGGTTGACTGTTCTTGCTTAGGTAATGCAAGATGTGATTGGCCACCCTGCATGCTCAGGATCACGCTGCACATGGCCATGCTCAACTTTTTCAAATATGACAATTAGCAGTCAAAGAAAGTTACAGTCTCATTTTTAAAAATTATTCTACCCAATCAAGCACATTTTTATTGAAAGTGAGAGCTTAAAGTAATCTGCTTCTGAGCAAGCACCAAAAAAGCCCAGAGTGCCCAGAATGATGAATGCAGGCTGTGCAGGTACAAAATAATATTCATTTAAATTCATTAAGAATTTCAAGATAAAAGTACTTCCTCTGTAATAAAGCCAACAGTTATGAGCAGGGGAAATTTGTATTCTGAGCTTGGGTTATTTTCAAACTTCTGTTGCATCCCTTTCTGAAATAGCTGATTTGCAGTGGTAGGACCTGCAGAACTCTTGATGATGATGTGGTAGACTGTCCTGTTCTGCTGCCAGCTACAATTCCCAGAGTTCCTGGGAAGAGGGATTTGACTCTTAAGCCACTCTGAAAATTGTGGCTCAGTGAGCTGAATGAAGGTCTCCTAATAACTCCAAACACCCGTGACAAACTACAGTTCCCGGGATTCATTGAGGGAGGCAACGGCTATTTAAAGTTGCATAATAATGCTTCAAACGTATAGAGCAAATGGACCCTTTATATTTGCAGTGGGGATGGCAAGAGGAGGAGGAAGACAGATGGTTATGGCATGAGAGACAAGGGCACGAGCTGAACAGGCCTTTTCTGTGGTGGCTCTCCGTTTGAGGAATGCTCTCCCCAGGGAGGCTCTACTAGTGTCTTCATTACGTATCTTTAGATAGCAGTTGAAAACATTTCTCTAAAACCATGCCTTGGGCTGATTAATTTATGGCCTTAATCTATGGTTAATCTGGTTAATCTATGGTTTGGGGGGTTATTGGCTTGTCTTTGTTAGGCATTTTGTTCTCATTTTGCATTTTTATGTTGTGAACCACCCTGTGATTTTCAGATAAAGGGTGGTATACAAATTTAATGAATAATAATTATAATAATAATAAATACAAGGAATAGCAGCTACACATAATACAGTAAAACTTGGCTACAGATGAGAAGTAAGAATTTGAGTCAAAGTATAGCATATTAATATTTTTGTTCAATAATGTTTGATTACAAGGTAAAAGCAGCAAAGCGGTATACAGTATATCAATCATTTGGAAATTGGGTGCATGCAGACGTTTTGGCAAGTAAAAGTAGGAAGTAGCAGCAGGAGGTGTGCTGCAGGTAGGCGGTGGGTCAAAGACCAGCTAGTGAATATTGAGAAAGGAAGATCACCGCAGAGCTACACCTATTAAAAAACTTAACTACAGATGAGAAGCAAGAATTTGAGCCAAAGTGTTACATAGTCAATATCATCCTTGCCAATAGATGACAAGAGACAAAGTTATACAGTATTCGTTCACTTAGCAAAGACATTACCGGAGATAAACAAATGAATGTAGAAGTGTCAGAATTCTCCAACCTTTCCTAAAAGCCTCCTAAAATGTTAAGAAATACTGGTAAATCTCAGCATTGACCAAGTTTCTGACTGCAGTACACACGCTTCTCTGTACCTATCTTAAATTATGTGCAATTATATGCAGACAAATTCTGTGGGTCACCTAGATTATAGTTTTATAGATATTAGAGACTTTAAGCAATATTTGAAGTTACTTCAGGTGCAATGTTTAACTAGTTTCTTAACACTGTAGTGAGACATTTTATTTTATTTCCTCAGCCTGTGGATGTTATAAATTCAGAATTTGACAGAAAGAGGAATGTGTTCATCTGTGTGGCTTGTGTGAAACAGTTCCTTATTACATCACCATAATTTGATCTTTCAGCAGGACAGTGACAGTTATGCCACTCTAGCCGTGTAGTAAAACAGATTCAAATCACATCATGTAAAATCATTTGTTTGGGGGGCTTCTTTTGTTAGTGACCACCCATGACTGTTGGCAACGTTCCCGATGATGAGTTTTCCAAACCCTGCTGTTTGGCTAGCAGCTGACTGATCAGCCCTCGCTTTCAGTTGGCCTTTTCTTTAAAAAACAAAACAAAACCCTTGGTAATTTGGATGTTTATTCTTCTTCACCTTGATTCCTAAAAGAGTCAGACATCTGATAGTCAGGTCAAGACTTCAGGAAATGGCTATTCCAGCTGAAGACAGTACGTTTGCTGTTTTATTTTTCGTACCCTCATTTTAGCTTCTTTACTGAAGGAAAATCATATTCAAATAAATGTAGCAGCAGAAAAAGCTTAGGTTATAAAAACAATTCTGTCATTGCAATGGAAGATCAGTGAAGATCACTCCGATCTAATTTAACAGAAATGGTAACTATAAAAGGATACACTTTCATAAATCCCTTTTTTTGTCACAACAATTTTAGATGCTTCTAGTTTTAGGTTTTAAAAGAACATGCCATAAACAATTTGCAGTGCAATTTTACGCATTTCTACTCAAAAGTAACTTCCATGGATTTCACTAGAGCTTACTTCCAGGTAAGTGGATAAATGACTTTATGCTATGTATGCAAGGAAACCTCCATTTTGAAATCCATCCAACATCAAAATGATATGAAATGTATGTGTATCAGGTGTTTCCAGAATATATAGTATCCATCTTTTGAGGTGTCATAAATGAATGAGTGAGTGAATGAAAATGTTCTTACTTGCTACCTTCACGTATTTAGAAGATATGTAGCCACAGCGAATGTTTTCAGTGCTTAATAACTGTATAAGAAGTGACATGTGATCTCAAAAGATAGTATTTTGTTAATTTGTTATTTTTTTAAAAAAACAAACACCTAAATAATCAAAAGGCACAATTTGACATAAAGTAAAAAAACAAAAACCCTCCACAGTTAATGAAAGGTTCCTGTTTGTGACTCTGAAGACTTTGGCTTTGAAGTCCAAACCTCCCAAACCGAACCAGGAATTTGCTAGTGATTTATTACTATTTAGACAAGTGGTGAACAGAGAGTTACTATATGGGAATTCTGCATACCATACCTGTCATGGAGCACCACAGAAACCCAGGAGACAATCTCCCCTTTCTCCTCTGGCTGATGTCTCCTGTTCCCTTTTATAGGGGTCCCACGTCTTAACATTTTCTTCAAGGCAATATCTGCCTCCTGAGTCGTGTGGGAATTGGTAGAGATCACATGAAGGATGCAGGTGTCTTGACAGGTTGCATTATCCAAATAAGCAGAAGATGGCCTTGAGTTATTTATTATCACAAGATATAGAAGAATCTTTGGATCCCCTGCTGAATGTGCCCAGTCTATGACACCCGAGGGATTTGCCACCTTAAATCACTGCAGGATATTTGATTTTTAAAAAGCCAGCAGGGTGGAGCAAGGAACTGCAAGACCCTTGTGTTCTGCATGGCTATTTCAACCCACTGGAAAATGAGTGTGGTGCAATTGAGTGTTGAGACTTGAACCCCTAAGAGATGTGTTCAAATCCTCATTCAACCATGATGTTCAGTGGGTGAGCTAGTCAACTGTTTGTTCAAACCCATAGGGTTGTTGTTAAAATAAAGTGGGATAGATCCAGGTTTGCCCATTTGGAAGAAAGGTCAGTTATGTAAAAAAAAAAGTGAATTCATAGTGGTTGGAAGTGACATGCCTACATTTTTTGGGCCCTGAAGATTGAACTTTCAGTTGCAACCAACAATGAGGTCTGGGCAACCACTGTTAACTTCTTCAATGGGGTTGTTCCATGACATGTCACCACCCCTTTACAACATCTGTGCTACTGACAAAACAAACAAAAATCACAACAAAAATCAATCAATTTGAGTCATGTGAGTCAAACTGGGTCTACTAGACCCAACATTTTTAAGCAATGTGGATTAGAGTCACTTCTAGGGTCTCTCCGATATTAGGGGCCCTGAAGCTTAAGCTTCATTTGTTTCCTAGTAGATCTGCCCCTGGTGGTTGAAGCAGGTTTCCCCACTATTGGTTTCCAATTACTTGTGCTCTTAGTATGCAGGAGCACCTAAAGTGATGCCCATAGCCAAGATAAGGTTCTCGCTACATATAGTTCATGCAGTATCTGAAGGGCTGAGGAGCACATAGCTGAGCTTCTGGGACCTGCAATTGATTTGGAGAAGTAAGTGTGCCATAGGTCAACACTCACATACATCTGGTCTGCACCTGAGGAAACCTGAGAATTTCTCTTGCCCCTTCAGTAAATATAAATCCTGAATCTTGCCTGCTGCCTCTTTGATTCTTTGTGGAAACGTAGCCAGCGACTGTGGAATTTTTAAATTAAAACATTTTTTATGCATGAAGAAGGATCCAAACAAATATATGTAAAGAGAAAGGAAAGAAGCTCAGAGTGGAGTTGCTAGCACATTGTCACACCCCCTAACTCACCTTGTCTAGTGGTAATTGGAGAGCGTTTATCATTCCACTCCGTCTCTGAAGACACTCTGCCTCAGAGTGTTCCCAGTTGCCAGAGGTGGAGTTTCTCCCCTCCTTGCTTGCCTCTCCCAATGACTATGAGACAGAGAATTAGGCAAATGAGCCATTGTTCATCAAAACGGCATAATTTATTCAATTTGCAAAATTAAGCCTTCTGAAAGTAGAACCGGGACAGAAAGTAGTGTTGCTATTATTTCTTTACGGTATATAAATAAATTGAGGGAACTCTTTACTAGAGCTGGTGAGAAACAGATTCAACCAGCCATTTGTGAAATTGACTCAGTAATTTGAGGGAAATAGCTTTGTAAAATTGTCCTCCACCAACTTTGTCCTCCCCAGGGTGTCATCACATTATTTTGACATATTTGCTTGAGAGCAGGTTGCATTCAACTCAGGGAGCTTATTTCTATGAGACATGCATAAGACTATGCTATTATTAATCTCCAATTCATCCTCGCCCCTGTTTTTTGTTTTTTTAAAAAAGGAGCATGGGATACCTTTTAAATCTTTTGAATAGAGAATTTTTGTCCTGCAATTCTTTAACATCCCAATTAAAAAAGAAGAAATAAAGTGAATAGCAGTGGCAAAAGGTTTTCCTTAACATTTCAAGCTTTAAAAATAGGCTGCATGGATCAGTACACAATAACTGCATATTTTTGACAATATAATTTCTTTGGACCCAGTTAATGAATCAAATCAGAACAAAACAAAACAGAGCATGGCTGAAACATACAGGACTGCTTCCAAATTCTACATCTTGCCATCGCTGCACACCTTAGCAGGGCCAGCCCAAGACATATTGACACCTGAGGCGAACCACAAAACGGCACTCCCCTCACCGTCAGAAAAGAAGGGGCGAGTGAAGATCACCATCAGGAACAAGGGGGAATAAAGCTCAACATCAGGAAGTAAGTATTTTATTTATGACCAGAGGCCCACAATGAAGCTCAACATCAGGATCTGCTGCCCATGTGGATCTTGCCCCCCAAGGCAGTTACCTCACCTTGCCTCATGGGTGGGCTGGCTCTGACCCTAGGTTTTTAACCACAGCATCTCTTCAATAAAAAGAGCTTCTGAAGAAATGAACCACCCATTCTTGAAAAGTGTCTGCTTCTTTGTAGATGAGATTCAGCTGCTATCAGGGCTGCCAACTTGAATAAAATATTGGGGGGAGGAACCCCTGCCCCACATAATCAATCGCATGATGCAGCACACACACACTATTTGAATGGCAATGTCCATCAACTTTAGGTGGGCCCAGCCCCCTCAAATATTTTATGAGGGAGGCCCCTAGCAGTTGGCTCCTATGGTGGCTAGCCACTATAATTGTGGCCCCCAGTGAATAGCAAAGAAGGCAGCCGTTGCCCCTTCCCCCCATTTTTTTTATAAAACCACACACATCAAACAGGGCTTTCATGGGGGAACAAAATGGCCCCACCCCCCATTTAATTCCTGTCCCCAAAAGGAATTTCACCTCATTAAAACAAATCGGCCAATCTTTCAGGGTGAAATGGGTCAGAAATGGTTGCATGTGGTAGATAATATTTTCATGGTTGGCATTAACTGCTGATCCTGTCTCATTGATCAATTTTTTAATATTGTTTTTACAAAACTGAAAGTTTGAGTGCTGCTTTTGAACCAAAAGGGCGGGATGTAAGTGTTATATTAAATAAATTAAGATGCTGTCATGAAGACTCTAGCTCCCAGCCTAGGAATGCAGCCGGTAGCAGACCACAGTTTGCAACCGACAGGATCAGATTTCTCTCAGAGAGAGGGCAGAAGGCAGATGCGGACCCCCCCCTCCTCTTGACCTTGAGAGGCAGCCAGATAAGGCTGGAGCGGAGACTGTGCTGGAAAGCGGTCCTGGCTTGCAAGAGGCACGGACAGGCACAAAAGAGAAGACTGACAGCCTGTCATCTCAGGAAGAAGTTGGAGAGTGTCCAATGAACCCACGAAGTCGTCGCTGGGGGAGGGTGTTTGACAGGAAACAAAATAAGAAACGCAAGGGTCATAGGTTCAGTTCATTCTGCCGGAAATGGAAGGATTCTTTAGAAGGGTCAACTGAGTGATGATGCCAGAGGCTTGGCTAGAGCCGTCCAGAGCTCATTGCTTGTTTTTGCAATAAATCCTGCTATTTAATTACGTACGTTTACTGTGTTATCAAGTCGGGAACCTGGAATCCTAACAGATGCATAGACTTGCACTACTAGGTTTCCCCCCCAACTACGGTACCTTCCCACTCACCCCGAGTGCTTCAGCACATGGAGAACATTTCCTAATCCCTTGATGATTTCAGTTGACCTCATCGCCCTTTACCAGCTCTGCAATACCTATTTTCAGAAGGGGTGATCAGAGGTTCTAGGCAAAATTGGAAGCATTACAAAACCATAACTGGGGATATTTTTGTGCAGCATCATCCCTATATTTGAATGGGGCTTGTGTGACAAAACTAGCTAGTGGATTGTGTCCATAGTCTCTTTTACAAATACCTTTCCAGCTGATTTTTAGATCTGTGGGCAGATCTGTCTCAGGTGAATTGCCTGAAGCTAGGGATGGGTTCCTCTCAGTTTCTACCTTTCCCAATCTTCAATTCAATTCATTTCCACATCAGTTTGCTATAAATAATCTTGAAAAACCAAAGCATGACTGTACATTTAAAGGCTGTTTGTAGAGTAGACTTGAATTTGTTCTCTCTCTCTCTCTCTCTCTCTCTCTCTCTCTCAGTGTGTGTGTGTGTGTGTGTGTGTCACAGACAGAAAAACACAGGAATGGAAGACCAAGAAAGAAAGAAAGAAAGAAAGAAAGAAAGAAAGAAAGAAAGAAAGAAAGAAAGAACGAACCATGGCTCGGGATAGGGCAAACCTTCTAGACAAAACTATCCCTGTGGTTTTTCAGACTGTGTTTGAGGGAATCCTGAAATTCCTTGGAAGCTGATCAGGGATTCTTCAACGAAGAGCCCAGTAAGGATAGATGCATCCCTAAAATGTACCTTGCTTGCCAATACTACTCTTCTCCTGCAATGTGCAGGATGGGAGGGTAGATGGTGTCATAGAATCATAGAATTGTGGAGTTGAAAGAGATCATGAGGATAATGTAGGCCAACTCCATGCAATGCAGGAATATTTTGCACAACATGGGGCTTGAACCTACAGCCCTGAGATTAAGAATTTCACGTTCTACCGAGTGAGCTAAACCTCATCCTAAGTCATATTGTTTGGCCAAGTGAACTGCTCTAGAACATGCCCCATAACCCTCTGGCTCTGTTGCAGATGCTCATGGCTCCTTTGGTGGACAATTCTGGCTTTTCTGATGTTCAAACACTGTGCACACTGTAACCAAGAGCCTGGTTTGAGTTGAAGGCTGGCCACCTGGAATGCTACGCCAATGACGCCATTATGCTTCTCCTGTTTCCTTTACTGTATGTCCCAAACCTTGTGTTTAAGTTGGGTCAGAATTAATGTCTGCAAGTGGTTCAATTGCTTGAAATGTACTTCTATCAATGTTGTTATTTTATCCGAAATCGTGACTTGTGCTTAATACCAAGCAACTCAGCAGAGAGCTGGCAGGCATTTGTAACATAATGTATAGGAAGCAACTGATAGCAAATGAACTTGAGTAAGTGCTGAGTATGATGCAGGTGAGGTTTATCCCATTGCCATGATCATGCATCTCAGGATCAGATGACCCCATTGCTGAATACAGGAAGATATGGGACCTGGGATATGGGATATGGGACAAGTCCAGGGCGGGGAGTGGCATTTAATCCATGCTATCATAGGGAATACGTGGGAGCAGGTGGGGTAACAGGAAATCTTTGGGAAGTGTGCCACTTACTTCTCATTGCTTTTTGTACCTGGGTGTATGTTTTGCATACATGTTTTATAATTTGCCTAATTTTTGCTCTGTTTTCCAATCTTTTGCAGTGGTTATTTTCTATGCCCTGCCCACGTATTGCATCCTATGGGCAGTAGGGTATGCATATTGGTCTTTGTGTCTGCCACTGTACAGAACCTTGGAGTTATAAATGCAGAACTGGTCAATTTACCTCTTTCTTTCTTTTTCTTTTTTTAAGAAAGAAGGATTAGGGAAAATGGGCGTGCACATTAGTTTTTATGTGATGTGCCAGGCAAACACAATCTTGAGGTCCATTCCCAGTTGCTTGTATTGAGTGTGGCCAAAGCTGTGTATACCGGTATGTTGTGCTTAAACAAGCAAACTGAGGAACTCAATTTGGTGGCCCACATATTTTGTCCAAATTGAAGCAATTTGAGGCAATTTGCACAAATTATCACTGACATAATTTTGGCTGCATTTAAAAAAAGTTTGTTTCATCATGGGGATGGGCACTGATGCCATGCTCCCAACCACCAGAAGCCTTGTTCAGCCGCCTTCCTCTAATCTGATTTTTCAGGCAGCATTCACTGAAACGTTCTCAAGCTTGTTTTGCACCCATAAGAGGTTTTCAGGTGGTACTCAAGGGTACGCAGTACTGGCACCTCTTTTATTTTGTTCTTTAAAAGTGTGGCACTTAGTTACTGCAACAACTTCATGCTGAGTACCAGCACCTATTTTTCTAGAAAAAAAGCACTGGCTAGAATCTTGCTTTTTGTATAAAATAAGGGCCAAAACTCTATGGAACTTAAATTCTGGTCGAAAACCACATTTTGTGCCTTTCCTGACTTCTCACTCATCAAGCACAGTCACTGAAGCAAAGTAGATGTTCCTATTTGAAATGATCAGGCTGGGTGAGAAGTAACAAGTAGGTCCGAGTTAGATGTTGCAAAATACCTGTGCTCATCTCTGTGGGGGCAGGTGGCTGCACTGTACAATTTTTCCTAATTAGGCGGTCTTTTCCCCATGTCTCCTGTTCTGTGTTAGAGAATGAGAGCTGTAAAAATTTATGGTGCTCACTCTTTACTCAGTGAACTAGAAATGGCTATTCCTAGAATCATATGTTCATGTTTCACTTTCAAGAAAATGTGGATACTTCTGAGCATAACAGTGATATCTTCCAAACCAATTTTTAGGGACCCAAGTAGCATCTCAGCATGCCACACCTGATGCTGCCACCTAGTGGGGTTATGTCAGCATAGCTTCTTCTTCTTGTTGTTCTTCTTGTTCTTCTTTTTCAAAAAGTTGCCTTTTGATAACCTTACACATACTGAGCCCAAAAATCTTTTACTCATACCTTTGGCACTGTATATACAAACATATACAATACATTGTAAACAATGAAAATGTTGCTCATATTTGATGCTGAGATGAAAAACAACACACATACACACACACACATTTTGGTAAAGATTTCTCAGAAAGTGGATTTTCTGGAAACGTATTGGGAGCCAGCCAGCTTCTTTAGCACCTGCCTTTGTTTGTTTGCTTGTTTCTGGCTAGAGATGGAGAAAATTCGATTAAGTTCACATTTAAAGGCAAATTACCAATTCCACACTTTCTGAAACAATATGAGAACTGAAACACAGCTGTCCTTTGAAACTCGCACTTATCTGAATTTTGTGATACAGTTCTCTAATGAGGTAATGTTTACCCAAGAAATGCATAAAAGTGACTATATTACTTAAAATAACATACAAAATGCATTATGTTGGGGGAAATTGCTTGTAAAAATGTGTACATTATTCAAAACTGCATACAAAAATGTGTTTATTTGGAATTGGTACTGCAATGCTGATGAATTTTCATGAGTTTTTAAAAATGCAAATTGCTGCAGAAATGTGGGGAAGTTAAGATTGGAAAATTGGTGATCTGAGAGAACCATACTTCACAGATCCTTCCATCCCTGTTTCTGACTTCTAGAATTGCTTTTGATCCTCTCCATAGTGCAAAAAGTGTTTACTCGTTCAGATTAAGGGCAGGAATCATCACTTTAAATTGGTTACTTGAGCTCACCTGGTTGGCTCTCTCGTGTCTCCGTGGCATTGTGGCATCACTGTCTGGCTACATTGTCCATGACTGGGTGACTGTGGCGGAGCACCGGCAAAAAGTTTCCAACATCCAGCAGTCCATGAAAAAGGCTGAAACAATGACCTTTCATGCATTGAGGATAAATAATTTTTGAAAGGAATTTCAAAACTTAGGGTTACACACTTAGTGTTTCTGCATCTACTATAAGATTTGGAGACTGTTCCCTGTGCATTTGGACATACAGTATCTCCTTCATTACCAAATTTTACCTGAGGGTTCCTGAGGTCAAGGAACAGGTTTTGATCTATGTTTGGATATAATTGGATGCCATTTAGAATCAAGATGGCAGACTGAACCTTTCAAATCTGTAATGATTGGCTTTGGTTTCTTATAATTCCCAAGTGATGTTAGGCACGAAGCTACTGGAATAGGCAGTCTTGTCTTGTCTTGTCTTTTCTTCTGTTGTTCCCCTTGCCAAGGAACATAGTCAGTGTTTCATCTTGGTTGCCCCTTTCTCAAAATTAATGAGCTGCTAAAAGTACTCCCTCCACAATTACAATGAAATATGCCCCTTCCGTATCATTACCCCATCAGAGAACTTCCCAGATATTCTTCATTCAACCAATCACCAAAGGTAGCTGTAGTTTATGACACAGCAGTAGCTAAGTCCATATTGTACTACACAGAAGTAAATGCAAGGGCTGTCTATACATGTGTGTTGATTGTAGGAAAACACCATCCTTTTTGGTTCACTAACAATTTAAATTACTAACAGTAACTGAATATAAACATATAATAAAGATTGTAACTGTATGTAGCCACAAAATTGTGTGTGTGTGTGAATCTAATCTGATGCTCATCCAACCTTTGATTGCTGGTGCAACACTATTTTCCTTTAACCATCAGAATGACTGTACCCTTAGTTTGTTCTGCACAGATGCAGACAGAGAATTGCCCAGATTTTGCAATAAAAACAAGGTTGGCTGTGGGAGCACCTGCTTTTCATTGCTTAATAAAACAGAGCTCCCTTCTTGCCTGCTCATCTGTTTACTCTTGCACAAATTATTTTTTGTTCTCCATTGACAAAGATAAATGATGGGATTAATATATATTGGAGGAGTCCCTGCGAACAGTTTGCAAGCCGAGAGAAAGGATTGCTATTATTTCCCACAGGTAACATAGCACAGACAAACTGGATTAAGACTCATTTGCTGTGGGGCTTAGATGTGATCAGGCCCCATTAGCGGGACGCCATTTAGGGAAATTGCTTTTTCTGAAATGAAAATGAGACTGACTTTCATTACCTTGCTCATTCCCTCACAAGGGAAAGAAAACATTTTCTTTTCAATGGGAGAGCAAACTTCCAAGTGATGGTGCAGCGGTGAAGTCTGCTATGCAGAAATGTATGAATGTTGATGATACTCCATGCTTAAATCAACTCTTTCTCTTTGTCCAAATACATTTTGACATTTTTCTGTCATGCACTGAAATGGTCGCCTACAACTAGAGATGGGTGATTTTGTCAAGCGCATACAGCAGTACAGCTGTTCTGGATCTGACCAAAGGCCCATCTTTTCCAACATCCTGTTCTCACACTGGCCAACCAGATGCCCATGGGAAGCCTGGAAGCAAGATCTGAGTCCAACAGCATTGCCCCCAACTGTAATCTCCAGCACTTGGCATTCAGAGGCATACTTCCTCCAACACTGGAGGCAGTAGGTAGCCATCTTGACTAGTAGCGTTGACAACCTTATCCTCCATGAATTTGTCTAACCCCCCTTTTAAAGCTGTTCAGGTTGGTAGCCATCACTACATCCTATGCAAGTTCTACTGTGGACAGAGTAAAGAGTCATTTTGTCTGCTGTACATCTTCCAATATTCATCTACATCGGATGACCCCAATTTCTAATATAGAGAAAGGAAAGAAAAAATTCTTTCCAATTTCTCTGCATCATACATAATTTTATACACCTCTATTTTTTCTCTCATTACTCACCTTTTTCCAAAATAAAAAGCCCCCAAACTTGGAACCTTTCTTTTTTTAAAAAAAAAACCAAAATGAACTGCAGAGTCCTCTGTCAAAGGTAGTTGTATCGCACAGAAAGTGGTGGACCCTCCCAGTTCTCACCTGGGGGCTTTCTTTTCTTCTCCCAGTCTCTCACCCTGGGAGGTCTTCCCTTCTCTGCCTCTCATTCAGGGTATTGATATAGAAGAAGAGTTTGGACTTGATATCCCGCTTTATCACTTCCTGAAGGAGTCTCAAAGCGGCTCACATTCTCCTTTCCCTTCCTCCCCCACAACAAACACTCTGTGAGGTGAGTGGGGCTGAGAGACTTCAGAGAAGTGTGACTAGACCAAGGTCACCCAGCAGCTGCATGTGGAGGAGAGGAGACACGGACCCGGTTCTCCAGATTAAGAGTCCACCGCTCTTAACCACTACACCATGCTGGCACATAAGAAGGGCCTGCAGGATCAGGCCAAAGGCCCATCTAGCCCAGCATCCTGTTCTCACAGTGCAAAACACCTGTGGAAAGCCCACAAGCAGGGCAGGGGTTCACATTTTAATGCAAATCTACCAAATTCACACTTCCTAAATCAATATGGAGACTGAGATGCAGCTATGCCTCACTGATGTCACTCGCTGTTCCAAGTCTGATAGTGCAGGCTTCCCCTTTGCGTGGCGGATTCCAAGTGCATACAGCCAGGTACACAAATAATCTCCCTTCAGAGCTCCCTGCTCAACACAGGAATATTGTGGGCAGGGCCAGCATTATGGGGACATGGGGTGGGCAGAGATTGTGTGGGCAGGGCAGCCTTGCTCCTCTCTACACAGATTTGAGCAATGGTGCCTGAGTGTGGTCATTGCATACTATCCACACTCCAAAGTGAAGAAGTGAACAGCTACATTTTATTTTCTGTTTGCCTACTATTCAAGTTGCAAGGCAGTTGTGTGATACGTTTATTAAATTGGAAGGAGGGAACCCTTTTTTCACACAAATACAATTTGTGCAGGGATTAACTAAACATGGGACGTGTGCTGCTAACCACATATGGTACTGATATCTTTTCAGACATTTAGGAGTTTCATTCTCCATTTTAATTTAAAACAGAAAAAACAAGATGTCAGCATCTCTATATCTGTATGCTCCAGTATTTCCTTGCCAATTCTAACAGCGCACACCCTTCTCGTTTCTGCAGACCTGGTTTTCATAAACCTTTTATGTCAACAGTGGTTTCAGTCTGAAGTTCTGAAGTTGTTAGATGTTGCTAAGGCCCTTGGTGGTGAGGGCTGCCCGCTTTCCCTTCTTGTTTTGCAGTTATTTTTTCTTGGTGTTGGGGTACGTGCCCCTTCCTGTTCTGCCCACAGTTTCCAGGGAGAGAAATGCCTGGGGATCCACAGGCTATTTAGAAAAGAGAAATCCCATGGTGTGATGGCTTGCACTTGCTTGGAGCATATGTCCTCTTCTCCCTCTTACATATTCTGGGGAATGGAACAGAAAAGAAGGAACCACGCTGCCCCATTCAGTCTAACCTTTCAGGGTTGATTACAGAGCGTTCCAACATAAAAAAAAACACACACATGCCTTTGTTTCTTTCCCCACTGGTTTTGGAAGAGCCTTGGAAGGGAGCAGGGGACCTTTCAGCGGCCGACAAGGCTCCTCAGAATGGTCTACCCCAATATCATACCTTCCAAGTGTCCCTATTTTCCAAGGACTCCTGGAATTAGAAAAGTCACCCTGGCTTCTGATTTGATGCCGGAATGTACCAGTTTCCCCCGCTCAGGAAGCAGGATGTGTCGGCACTTGTCCCGAGCGGCAGCTGTGGCGGCAGCTGTGAGGGAGCATCTCATTGCCTCTCCAGCTGCTGCCACCAAGGTCCAGCCTTGCATGAAGTGCCATCTCTCAGGTGGAGGCAGGCGGCAGGCCGGCTCTGGGTGGGGAGAAAGGAGGAGTGGAATGGAACACTAGGAGTCTGGGTTTTTGTGCTTCTGCATCTAATCTTGCCCATTTTATTTATTGGTGTGTTTCTTTTCCTTTCTTTTTGTAAATCAACCAAAGAATAAAATATAATAAAATTGGGATGAAGGGGTTTCCTCAGGACGGTGGAGGGCGTGTGTGCTGTGTCCCGTTGGTGTCATGCTGGTGGCACTCGCCCTTCCTCTGATAGGAAATGCTCTGACCAAGGGTGGGGGAACGAAGCAGACAAAAATGGGGAGTCGAGGAGGGTCTGTTGTGGGGAGTGAGAAATGTCCCTAATTTCATCTGAGGAATGTTGGAGGGTATGCATCATGGGTTGCCAATACAGTGCCCAAAGGCACTTGCAAGGTTCCACCCTGTGCTGCCCAGAAAATAGGCTTGGAAGAAGCTTTATATTGTAGAAGCGTTTCCTCCCATTAATTGTGGTACAGGGGGCAATTTCAAGTGCGGGAGGAGGAGTTACATCTGGGGAGAAGAGACCTAACTCCTTCTCAGCTGCAAACCTTCCTCTGAAAACACCCTCCTTACAGCAATCAGGCTAGAAAAAAAGACTTCTATTGGTGACAATATTTTCAGTTTGTAACACTTCACAGCATTATGAGCTGAACATATTCTTACTCTGAATCGGGTAATGATGGACATGAAGTCACCCCCAGCCATACCTCTAAATACACTGTGGCTGTGGGTTCCTCTAGAAACCACGCCAGCCACCAGCCTCTCTCCAACACTTCAGGGGCACTTCAGTTGTCTTACGCAAACTGAAATCATTTCAGGCAATTTGTATGCAGGTCAGTCAGAAATGCATAAATGAAGAGCTGCTCTTCTCCAAAGCAATCTTGGAAGTTATATAAGAAAGCATTTACTGACTTATTACTTTTGGCTCTAATATTTCCATAATGGATTTGGAAGAATTTCTAATTCAGCTGAGCTCCAAATACTTGGATCAAATTACCAGGGAAAGGCTGCATGTCACACTCTCAGTGCTCTGCCATAGGGAGACAAAGAGACACTGCAGAAAGGAAAATTATCCTGCACAATATCTCTGTGAATGAATGGGAGCCACAGAAGAGAGCTACCATACTGTTACATAGATCCACGAAGATCACACAGGACTTCATCTTGCAATGCTGCTATGGCTTAACATGTATATAAACACCATTAACTGATGTGCTAGGGGCGCAGGTGGCGCTGTGGGTTAAACCACAGAGCCTAGGGCTTGCCAATCAGAAGGTTGGCAGTTCGAATCCCCGCAACGGGGTGAGCTCCCGTTGCTCGGTCCCTGCTCCTGCCAACCTAGCAGTTCAAAAGCACGTCAGAGTGCAAGTAGATAAATAGGTACCGCTCCAGAAGAAAGGTAAATGGCGTTTCCGTGCGCTGCTCTGGTTTGCCAGAAGCAGCTTTGTCATGCTGGCCACATGACCTGGAAGCTTTATGCCAGCTCCCTTGGCCAATAAAACGAGATGAGCACTGCAACCCCAGAGTCATCAGTGACTGGACCTAACGGTCAGGTATCCCTTTACCTTTACCTAACTGATGTGCTCGGGGCTGAATGGCACAGTCCCTTTCTGAAAGGCTTAAAAATCTAAGCAGATGGAAGACTACGATCCTAAAACACTGCTGCCTTCTCACTCATTCATGAGAAAGGCTTCGGGAGGAACAATCTGTACCCTCTGCCTTGTGGGACACCTTTGGGAGAAGAAAAAGCTAAGGAGTAAACCCAACACAAATCCAGAGTAGGTTCCCTGAGAGAGTTGGATGGTTTCTTGTACGCCTCCTTCACACCTTCCAAGATTTCTCCAATGAAAATAGGGATGTCCTATTCCATGATAAAAATAATTTTAATATTTATACCCCGCCCATCTGACTGGGTTGCTCCAGCCACTCTGGGTGGTTTCCAACAGCTATGAAAACATAATATAACATTAAACATTAAAGAAAGCTTCCCTATACCAGACTGCCTTTTGATGTCTTCTAAAGGCTGTATAGTTATTTATCTCCTTGGCTGGGGGGGGGGCTCCTGCAGCCCAGCTGGTGCCAAATGTATTACTGTGCTTTCCTTTGGAGCACATCAGCGAGGCTGAGAGGAGGGTCTTGTCATCTGGGCAGCTCAGGACCTCCAGACACACGGCCCAGCCTTGCGCCCCAGGGAGATCTCTTTGGTGCTGCTAATGCAGCATAAACAAGGTGGGAGGCAGCAATTACAAGTTATGTGTCTCTGCAGCCACAATGGGCACTGTGATTCTCCAAGAGTTTGACTTTGCCCTTGGAGGCGCACTCCATTGTCTCACGAGACAGACAGATGTTAACAACAAAGCCAAGCCATGAGACACTTCTATGGGAAAATAAATGGTGTGCACACTGATTACAGCAGGCATAGGCAAACTTGGCCCTCCAGATGTTTTTGTACTACAACTCCCATCATCCCTGACCACTGGTCCTGTTAGCTAGGGATCATGGGAGTTGTAGTCCCAAAACATGTGGAGGGCTGAGTTTGCCTATGCCTGGATTACACCATTGGGTTGGGTGTTAAATGTGGTCCCTGCCTTTCGAGAAGGAATGCAAGCCTTTTCCTAGGTGTATCCTCAGGTGCATCCTGAGTTCTGTTCTTGGCTGTAAGAAAGTCATGGCATTCTTGGAACTGCTTAATATCTAGCGAGATGCTGGTGGCTGGGCTGGAGATTTATTTCCTCCCTAAAGGCCCCAAGGAATTTAAAAAAAATAAAACCTGATGATAGTGATGAGTCCCATTGCAACTCCCCTAAAAGACACACAATTAAAAGAACAGCAATGTCATAATTAGAAGGGTCCTAATTCTGCAAAGCACTTGGTGACTTAACTCAGAATCAGCATTGATCCAGCAAACTTTTTTTTAAGGAAATAATATTATTTGCTTAAAGAATATTCCATTGGTTGTGCCTCACTTTGTCCACTTGGTGGCTCCATAAAACAAGTTGTGCCTTTTCCCAGACTGAAGCAAAACTCAAGTGTCTGAAAAGCAGAAACCTCTGTGAATACTCAACTTTCCAGAGGGCACCTTGGTCAGCATTATGACTGGTATATGTAACTGCCTTGGATGTGAACATCTGTTTCATTAATATGAGAGCTACTGGGGTGTGGGGAATTGAATGACTTGGAACAAAGGACCTTGGTTGGAAATCTCTGCCAGCTGTGAAGATCACTGGGTGGCTGTGCTGAAGCCACCTGCTCTCAGAATAACCTTTGGGTGGGGCATTTTTAGAGGATAAAATGGGACAGTCATGTGAACACTATTCTGGGGACATTTGGGGAAGGAGGGCTACGTACACAGCACACATTTAAAGCACCCCAAGAATTCTGGGAACGCTGGTTTTTTTTTAAAGAGGTTGGGAATTGTTACTCTGTGAGGGATAAACTACTTGTGTGAACTGGCCATCACAGATCTATGCCAGAGACAAAAAGTCCTGGCAGCATGCCTCTCTGTCAGTGGCATCACAGGTTCAGTGTCCAGTCATCAGCCTGTATTTTCATCACTTGATGACTCCAACATCAAACGATAACCTGCATCTGTATAAATCTGTATAAATGAATCTAGTAGGGTGGCGCTGTGGTCGGCAGTTCGAATCCCTGCGATGGAGTGAGCTCCCATTGTTCGGTCCCAGCTGCTGCCCACCTAGCAGTTCGAAAGCACGTCAAAGTGCAAGTAGATAAATAGGTACCACTCCGGCGGGAAGGTAAATGGCATTTCTGTGCGCTGCTCTGGTTAGCCAGAAGCGGCTTAGTCATGCTGGTCACATGACCTGGAAGCTGTCTGCGGACAAACGCCGGCTCCCTCAGCCAGCAAAACGAGATGAGCGCCAGAACCCCAGAGTCGTCCGCAAGTGGACCTAACTGTCAGGGGTCCTTTACCTTTAGGTCATTAGTATGATCCTTAGCAGAAAATATAGCATAAAGGTAATTAGGAAGCAAAAGAAAAAAGCATTTTACAGTGAGCAAAGAACTTCTGAAGACAGCAAAAAATGTAATCAAGAAATCTGGAGGATGCTGCAACACATACACAATGTGGAGCATGCCATACAAATAGTTTATAAGAATGCTATTGCTAACAATAACATTAAAGGATTAATAGATATAAATTATATTGTAAAGTGAGGTTGCTATTGTGTAAATACTGAGAGTATTTATCCTGTGGGCATTCTGCCCTTTTGTGTGGGCTTTTGGCATCTGTGTGCTGCCAGTGTGTGTGAGTGTGTGTGTGTGTGTGTGTGTGAGAGAGAGAGAGAGAGAGAGAGAGAGAGAGAGAGAGAGAGAGAGAGAGAATGAATGGCTAGGGGAGCCATATTGAGTTGGGTGGTAACTTGAGGGGAAGCATACATACATAATGGACAAGGGGTGCAGGTAACACAGAGAGACTCTGGGAACACAGAGTCAGGCATGCCTGTTCCTTTCCAGACCTGAGCTTGAGGGAAATGAGTTTTGCAGAGTTAGAAACAGATTCTGGC
The DNA here is from genome assembly GCF_009819535.1 of Lacerta agilis. NCBI lineage: Eukaryota > Metazoa > Chordata > Lepidosauria > Squamata > Lacertidae > Lacerta > Lacerta agilis. The sequence continues at coordinate 1,419,403 of NC_046318.1, read as the reverse complement.
TCAGTACAACACTGACTAACTAAGTGAATCCCAAAGTGGGCAGTACTGCCCCCTGGGGGGCCCAGATTACCTAGCTAGGTGCTAAGAGGCAAACGAGTGTTGGGGTGTGTGTGCTAAAGGTGTAAATGACTATCATACCTTGAAAAGTTGGCATCCTTAGATCAGGTTCATCAGTTAATTATACCAAATAATTTTAATTAGATCTTGCAATTAATTTATTACTATTTGAATTTTATGGTGTTCTTATCTTCTTTTGTGGTTGGTGCAGGCCACTAGTCTGAATAATGCTTTGGTAGGGGGTGGGGCACTGTGGATGAGTTTACAGAACCAAGGGGATAGTGACCCCAAAACATTTGGGAACCTCAGGACTCATGTGATGCCAAGGTTCCACCATCACCCTTTACCCAGAGCAGTTAAAAGGGTAGATTAGTTGTTGCTGCTGCTGTTTCTGTATGAATTTCTAATCACATAAATAAATGAAATAATAACTAAATGTGCAAGGAGCATTTAAATAATTTAAACAAAGTTGTGCATATATTTCTTGTAGGGTAGGGGCAAATCAACAACTATTTCAGCATTCAGAAGGGAAACAGCTACACCAGCTCCTGGTTTGCTGTTGGGTACACCCAAAGACACAGGTGTGATATTTACAGCTGATTTGCAGAAAGGAACCACAACTTTCTAGGGCTTCAGAGGCATGGTGCTTTATTTGGATACCTAATTTTGTTTTGTAGATGTTGGGATGCTTGCTCCTTGCTCCTTAGCTTGAATATTGGAGTGTGTGTGTTTCGGGGGGGGGGCACAGAGAGAAGAAACACCATGGCGCACCTGTTGCAACAAAACCAGATGCCTTCATTTGCCCCACCTGCAGTAGAACATGTCTCTCCCGTATTGGTCTCTACAGGCACAGCAGACGCTGTAACTCTGACAGTTTTACGTTGTCCCCAAAGATACACTCTTCCATTGTTTCCTGAGACACACACACACACACACACACACAGAGAGAGAGAGAGAGAGAGAGAGAGAGAGAGAGAGAGAGAGAGAGAGAGAGAGAGAAATTCAGGCTACAGTCTCTCAGCTGGGAGAAAGCGCCATTGAAAACAACAGGGCTGACTTTTGACTAGAAACATATAGGATTGTGTGAATCTTGCAGGGATGGCCCTGGAACTTTTCATATTGCAAGGATGTGAATGTCCACATGCTGCTCATGCGTAGTGAGCGCCTTCATCGAACCACAGAGTATCATTCGCTGAGTGATACGAGCCCATCAGGCATAAAACATTTTCTTTGGTCATGCCCTTGCTTCTGACACCTTACTTAACTTGCTGACAACTTTCCCTTTCTTATTTCCACCGTATTCCAATGCTCTTCTTGCTGAAGTGGCACCAGCCAAGAGAGAACCCTGTGACTAGTGCAGGGGTAGGAGCAGCTCAAAGTCACCAGCAGGCAGTACCTGAGGTAATCCCTTGATCTCCTTCTAATCCACAATAATTGCTTTGGGGCTTAATTGGACAACATAATTTTCTTACTTAAGGATTGGTAATACTTTTTCCCTCCCAGAAATGGATGCAGGTGGCATTAGGGTTAACTCCTGGCCTGCAAGCTATATATATATATATATATATATATATATATATATATACACACACACACACACACACACACACACACACACACTTTCAATTTTTCAATAAATTGACTGCTCCTCTGGGTCCCCTTCTGTGATGCCATGATGCTTGGAGGGCTGCATTTCACCCTATGGCCTGAGGTTCTTCGCCCTTGATCTGCACCTCTGTGCCCTCCAACTTATTCTCCAGAAGCACTGGGATCAGGACAATTAGAAAACTCCATAAATATTTGCGGAGAGAGTTTCTGTGCCTCCTCCTTGTTCTATCTCTCCAAGTAGGAAGATTGTGTGAAGGTGCCAAAAGAATGAATTGGGTGGTTTGAATTAGCTTGAAAGCTGCTTTTGGCTGGCAGGAAATAGGTCACTGTGCTCCAGCTTCCTCCCCACAACACTGAGAAGCACATTGACAAGGCACATTCTCTCTGACTGATCTCCAGAACTGCCAAACAATGGTTCCCCCATTGTTCATTAACTAAAGGCTTGGGCTAATTTTGTATTGTAATGCATAAGATGGAGATCTAGAAGGCACAGGAAAAGGGAGAAGAAATGCATATCAAAGGCAGAGCTAAAACAAATTTGCTCCCCACATTTATCCTCTAGGAATTTGATGTGGTTAAAGGCCTGCCCTCAATTACTTTCTCCACCGGGAGGTGGTACATGACAGGCAGTTAAATATGTATTCAAAGAGTCCCCCAGTTATTTGCAAACAAGTAGGAAGTGAATGCTAGGAGGAAGTTGGCTTTTCCTAGAAGCTACTAAAGAATGGGCTGGTAACAACTCGGAATTACTATTATTTCTTAAATAAGGAAACTTAATCATGAATACTTTTTAAAATGTAGGTAAGCACTGGTGTGTGATTCTGAACCACTCCTAGCAACTTCACACCATGCAATAAAACTGTTGGAAATTACCTAAAGCACATTCCAGTGGTAGGTTCTTCTGCATAAGCACCATTAAATGCAATGCTCTTACACAGCTCCCATTCCTTTCAATGGCACTTGCACAGGATCAAACCTGTTATCAGCTTAACTTTTTTCCAGTTATCCCCACCGCACCCCACACCCCAGCTCAGTTACCATTGCATGAGGAGGAGACAGCAGAAGTAGAGGTGGCACCGTGTGAGTGTTGTGGGCGGGGATTCTGCACCTAAGCAGCAGCATGGAAGAAAAGGAGGTCATTTCAGAATCCAGGGGGTGTTGAGCAGCTGAGAGCAGGGAGCTTGAGTAGCAAAGGTCATCATAGGCCCTATAAGTAGGAAAGAAAGGCAGAGAAAAAGATGAGGCAAAGCCTTGGAAACCTTTTAAGACAGGGGCAAGGAAAGTGTTCTGAATGCAGAAAGGAATCAAGTAGCAGCCGATAGTATATTTCCCTTGCTGAAATATTCCTCGTCTCTCCATCTTCTCTCTTGATCGTAATTTTCATATACTTTACTTCTCAAACACAGATCAGGAACAGAATTCCCTTGCAACCTAGTTTCAAGACTCAAAGCCCCACCAGCAGAGTCATTGTGGACAACCCTAACTACTGTTCCAACGCAAACGCAAACACTATTTCGGCCCAAGAACCCAAGACAGGATGTAAAGCTGACATTGCGGAGGCATGACAAAGACATTGCAGGCAAATTTGCTGGTGCCAAATGTTCTGAATTTAAGCACCCATCAAATTGGTCTATCAATTATTAAGCAGAACTCTGCATAATTGTCGCTCACTTTATATAGATTTCTGGTAAACAAGAGTCTGATTGATTTGATTTTTTTTTTTTTTACAATCATGCTGCTAAGGACCAAAAACAAACACAATCACACTTCTCTGCTCAGCAGAGAATCACAGTTGCCAGAGGCAAGAGCAGCTTCATAAGTGTGCATATTCGGGCTGTATGAGAAATCTTGGAGAAATCTTAATGAGCTGCCTGGAAGAACTGTGCAGAGCTAAGCCTCAGAGCCCCTTTCAGGAGAGGAAGAGAACTGGGGCAGCCAAGCTGGAAGGGAGGACCCCTTGACTAGCTCTGGCAATCACTTCAATTGCAAGCTAGAAATAGTTCTGAAAATGTGGGAAAAGCATAAAAGACTCCTAAAACCTAAGACCCCCAAATGGTTATCTCCTATTCAAATATTAATGGTAAAAAAGTAAATACAGAAGGAAATTGGGGGAAATACCAAGATCTTATAGAACAAAAAGAAGGGGAATGGAAAATAAAACATTACTTGACGGGGTGGATCCAGTATCACCAATTAAATAGTAAATTTAATAAGGATAAAAGACAAAAGGGCTTCTTGAGTGATCCCTCCCTGTTGGAAATACACCTATTGCAAAGCAAAAATAAAATAATCTCCAATATGTACAATGTATTAGTGGAATGGGAAGTAAAAAATGAAATGGTAAAGGAAACAATGATCAAATGGCCAAGGGATCTGGGAAGGATGATAAATTTAGAAAAATGGGGGAAATTATGGGAGAAATCTTGGAAATTCACGGCAGCAGAAGGGATCAGAGAAAATATTATTAAAATGTTCTACCATTCGTACATGACTCCGAGTAAATTACATAAAATGTATCGAACGAAAGATAATTTTTGTTGGAAATGTTGAAAGGAGGTGGGGACTTTCATGCACATGTGGTGGCATTTCATGCACATGTGGTGGCATTGCAGAGAAATTAAAAATTTCTGGAATCAGGTTTTTGAAGAAATAAAAAAGATTCTGAAATATAATATAAAGAAGAACCCAGAATCTTTCTTATTGGGGATAATAGAAGGCAAATAAATGAACAGGATGAAAAACTATTTTTATACACAATTGCTGTGGCAAGAATTCTGATTGGAAAAAACAGGAGGTGCCAAAAATTAAAGAATGGCAAGAGAAAGTATTTAGTTATATAGAACTAGAAAAATTAATAGATTCGATCAGAGGACGCAGCAATCAAAAATTTCAAAAAAGTTGGGGAAAAGCAATGCCCCACACTTGGATCTATTTCTGAATTTCCAGCATTGAAAATATGAATGACATAAGACAGCTTTAATAGGTGAAATATAAAAAAGGATAAAAAACAGGAATAAGAGCTATTAACGCAGTCAATGTTAAGAGAAACTTTAATATCCCGGTGGAAGCCAATTGGGATGAGTGGAATAGTCGAGTGGTTTTGAATATATTTATAGAGATAAATAAAATAGAATAAGAGAAATAGATAGACGGTAAAAGGGATAAGCTAGTTGTAATATGGATAAACATTAAGTTTTGGGGTTATTTTTTAATAGGCTTTATATATGCTTTATATGTTGATTTGTTAAGTTTGTTTTGATATGATTTGATATGATCTGATCTGATTTGATTGATGATGTCTGGAAAAGATTAGGTATGATTCGATTTGATTTGATTTATTATATGCTTGTTTGGTTTTTCAGATTTTTTCTTTTTTATCTATTCTTCTGTTTTTGTTTGACGATTATGTCTGTTTTAATTTGAAACTTCAATAAAGATTATATAAAAGAAAAAAGAAAAAGAAGAAATAGTTCTCTGCATTTGGTGGATTTCCTCATAGAAAACTCAGTGGAGAAGGGTTCTAGCCCTGATGTGCATAAAATTATTCTCTATTGTGGAGCACTTAGTCATGAGGTTGTAAAACCGAGATAAGAGGTTTATCCACCTCAGGAAGAAGAAAAACCCTTCATCACAACTTAGTGTTTTCCCCTGGATTATGCTGTATGGGTTGTGATATGAGCGAAGAATACCAGTACATTTTCCCTTGGAGGAAATTGGCCCCTAATAAATATATAATCTTGATTTTAGCCAGGATTACTTGGATGGAATTCAGAATTCCCTGGATGGTATCCTTCTCTGAATTTGTTGATTATGAACAATTATGAGCTGTACAATTATGAGAGAAGAGAGATACAATATTTCTCCTTTTCTTATGATACAGAGAATGTTAGGCTGGATTCCAATTCTTTGTCATATTAGAGTGTGACTTTATATTGTGATAGACAGGCAGGTAGTGATAGATAGATAGATGATAGATAGTCAGACAGACAGATAGATTTTAAAGGAAAATACAACTTGACTAAATCCTAGAAAGTATTAAAATGTGCAGCCTCAGAATGCAAAAACAAAAGATTTGGTTTCTATCCTGAGGAAGCCATGAAGAGGGCTGAAATAAAAGACAATTGTCTGCAATTTTCTTAGGCAAATGGTTTGTCCATTTGCTCAGCCCACCTGCTATGCGGCTGTATGGCGGCTTTGGCTGCAACAGGGCCATGTATTGATGCCATTTTAAGTCAATGGAGTTCTGCCAATGATTTCAATTGCAAGTAATATTGGGGTCATTGTAAGTGCGAGTTCATATAAAAACAACATCCTGAAACCGTCTCAAATAATCCCATCATAATGACAGCCATAATTTTCATCTAAATAACAACGAGGCCATAGAAACCCTTCCGCAATCAAATCAGCAGTCAAATAACCAACGGCAATTGGAAAATCAGTTAACATACTAATTCTTTTGTTAGGTTTAAATATAATAATTGGGGAAGGGAATGTATAGTTTCACATGAATCGTCCTGTTGACATGTATGGGAAAACAGGATTTTAAAGAACAAGCTACTCACTTAGTCTACTGAGTTCTTAACAAAATGACATGAAATCTAACAGACAAAAATGTGTAGAAACATGTAAAATAAGTGGATCCCTCAATATTACTTGGAGGCATCCCCTTCAACGATGGATGACCCCCTCCAAGATTAGGCCCATAAGAATGACTTGGAGTGCCGACTGAGAGTGCCCTGACTGTGGCAAGCTCATTTAGCCTTGCTAATCACAAGGGGCAGTAACAGAAGCTGTTTCTTTTGGCCTTCTCTTCCAATGAGAGAGTGAACACAAGGCCAATTCTTCATATGTGCTGGAGCTGGATAAAAAACATTGTCACTAACTCCAGCATAAGATACTCCAAGGCTGACCAGTCTGAGGCCACTAATTGGCTGCAAATATGTCCCTCAAACAGAGTTGTGTGGGCTTATGTAAGAGAGTGGCAGGTTCCCCCTCACCTCCAGCCAGGGCTGGCCAACCCATGAGGCAAGGTGAGATGACCGTCTGAGGCAGCAGCATCCACAGGAGCACCAGGTACCAAGGAATGCATTGGCGGCGGCTGCTGCTGTGGACAGCTGCAGCACACTCCTTGGAGGCCAGATGTGCTGCCTCCATGACAGCGCCCTCTCCAATGCTGCCTCTACAACAGCCTCTTGGTGAATAGGAGGCGCTGCTGGTCTTCTTCCACCCTTGTTCCTAATGCAGAGCTTCACTCAACCCTTCTTCCCTGGTGGAGGGAGCACCATTTTGTGGTTCACCTCAGGTGCCAAAAGGTTTTGGACCAGCCCTGCTTCCAGCCCAACACACTCAGACTCCTTCCTAGTCAGAAATTATCCCCAGAAGACACTGCCTATATGTACTACAAGGGATGGAAATATCGTTTTTATCCTATTAGATCTTCTTTCTGCTTCTTTTCTAACATATACCCTGACAACCTCAGGCTGACCTTTTTACTTCATAACTTTCTTTCTTAATTACTTTTTTTTATAGAAAGCTCAGCATCTCTCTCTCACACACACACACACACACTGCCCGAGGACACCAATGAAGGCATTTGTGGGCATGGCATATCCTCCAACCTTTCTCAGTTGAGAAGAGAGATATCCTATTCTACAGCAGAAAGCTTCTCCCAAGTTTGATCTCGCCACACACATACGTAATATACACATATACATCTCTAAACAAGAATAATTTAACAAGAATACTTTAAGAACAGTAGTAAAGCACAGTAGGTAGAAGCTCAACAGTGCAGCACAATGACATATTACACCCATCTGCTTAGAAGACTTCGTAAAGCCGGGGGAAATAAGAAGGGCACCTGGAGCCAAAATGGCATCAGGGTAGGCACCAGGTGAACTACCTGAGGGAACAATTTCCAGAGCCCACCCAAAAAGATCTCTTTCTGGGAGGCACCCATCTTACGTCAGAAGGTCAGGGCAGCTGGGGAAGAGCCGCAGAGTATGACCTCTGTGGATAGGAGGTCTAGTACATGAAAAGATGGCCCAACAAATACCTGAGTCCCAAACTGGCAGGCACCAGTTCTGAATATCAGGTCTTGGGGAGAGACTTCTGGGCAGGGCTTTTTGCCTTCACAGCTTCCCAAGTGCACGTGACTTGCTACTGTTGGAAATAGGACACTGGTGTGATCCAGCAAAATCCACTCCCACCTATTTCTCGACAAAATGGGAAGACTTCTCAGCAGGTGGAAACAACATAGTAAAGAGAGTTATTGGGGGCATCCATCTACATCTTGGAACTGGTTTATAACTTATTTCACAGAGACTGCTTGCCTGAAGTTCTGTGTAGAATAAATGAATATAATAAACACAGGTGCAGACTAGAGGGCAGTTTATGGTGTGTGGAGGGGGGGAGGGAGGGAGGGAGGGAGGGAGAGAGAGAGAGAGAGAGAGAGAGAGAGAGAGAGAGAGAGAGAGAGAGAAATCGGGTTCTACCCTGAGTAAGAGCACGTGTTGCGGTCGGGGCCTGGCAAGACACTAAATTGACCTGTAGGGAGTGGCTGGACGCTGGCCTTAGTCAGGATTGGTCAGGCGGAGTTACTGGGCAAAGTGAGATGTAGCAATTTGTGATGGACAGGTCAGCGTCCTTTATAATCCTCTGCACGCAGGGTGATCCCTCTCTTGGCTTCGAGCTTCGGATCACACCGGTCGCTGAGCTAAGACTACGGTCGTATTACTTTCGCTTTCATTATCTGCTAATCCCTTTTACTGTTTGCCTTATCTTAGCCTCCTTGCTGTTTAATTCCCCACCGCCCCGTTATTTCCCTGCTCTTTGAATTTATTTATCCCCCCTTCGTCTCCCTCCCCCCTTCCCCCACACCCCCAACCCCCACATCCCTTCTCCTTAGTTAGCTAGGGCAGTTTTGCAGCCCCATTTATCGAGCCCGGCTCCCTCTTCCCAGCCCAGCCGTCCCTCTGAGCCCTCGCCGTTCGCAGGGCACCCGCGTGGCCTCCTCGCGAGGAGGCCGCATTACCGGCTTCCCCCTCCTGGGCCTTAGTCACCCGGGGGGGCTATTGGGGCTGTACAGCGGGAGGAGTGACGGCCGTTTGGGCTGCCCCTGGCTGCCGGCGGGCCGCGAGGACTCCCCTCCTCCCGTGCCCATTGTTGTGCAGGGGATCTTGTGGCCACCCAGCCCGTAGGGGAAACGGCCGGCTGTGCCGCCCCTGGCTGTAGGCAGCCATTTAGGAGCCGCTGCAGTCCCGGCGGCTCTCACCAGCCTTGCAGCGGCCGCGGCGCAGTTCTGCTTCCCCCCCCACTCCAAAAGGGCCGCCCGTCGCACCCCGCGAGGCTCACCTGGCGCGGGGAGGGTCGGTCTCGGCGGGAGGGAGCCGGAGGACGCTTCGCCTTGCCCCGGTGGCTCTCCCCCCTCCTTTTGCGAGGCCCTGCGCTCGGCGGCGGGCCGTTTCCTTCGGCCTCCTGCCCGGCCGTTCGCGGGCCGTGCCGCGCGCCGACGCTGCGGCTGCGGCCCCGGAGCCCGACGCGCGGGCTTCCTGGTGCCCTCCGGGTGCCTGAAAGGGAGGCCTAGCCCGCTTGCCGCCAGCCCCGCTCTTAGCGGTTTCGCGGGTGGAGAGGCGGGGTGCGCCTCCTCGGCCCCTGTGCCTCGGCAGCGCCCCACAGTCCCTGACGGGGCCCTCAGTGGCCGAAACAGATTTATTGGCGCCATTTTGCCTGGGCGCTTTGGCCCCTTCCTCTCCCTACTTCAGCTAGTTCCGAGTGCATCTCACTGGTGCCCCCGGTGGCCGCCTTGGGATTGCACTCTTCTTAAGCCTGACTGAGTCAGACAGCTGCCACCTGGTGGCTGCATAGTTTACTGCAGCCACTGTTTTATTTGGAGATTCCTGCTTTTCACTGGTGCCCCTAGTGGACGTTCAGAGATTGCACTACCTCACATTTAATTTGGCCAAGGAATCGCAGTAGCAGGTAGTCTCCTGACCATTCAGGAACGATGGCGGAAACGGAGGCCGCCACCCAAGTGGAGGCTGAGGTGACCTTAAAACGTAAGATCCGTGGCCCATCGCAGGCCTTGCGCTCCCCCACGCCTAGCGCTACTTTAGGTCGCGTAGAGGCGTTTATGGCCACTTTGGCCAGTGATCCTGCGGCGTTGGCCCGCTTCGAATTGGGTATGGAAGGTCTCATGCGTAGCTCAACCCCGCAGGGTACCTCCCAGGGGGGCTTTAGCCCCCCGCCTGATGAGCGGCAGTCCCAAACCACGTCTGCTTCTAGCGGCGATGATGACTTTGTCCCCCCATCGGGGGTGGTGTCAGGGATAGCCAAGCCCCCCTTGGTCATGGCCCCGCCCACGGTGCAAGTTCACGCTCAGGACACAGTGGTCCCCAGCCAAGAGTTGGTGGGCGGTTCACAGCCCACTCAGAAGCGGGGTAAGCAGCCCAGAATACGGAAAAAGGGAGCATCTGCTACCTCACGCCTTTCTGTTGGTTCAGTTGTTGCAGGTCCAGCTACCCAGGGCTCGCAGCCGGTGGACTCCACAGCGGTCGTCCAGTCATCGCAACCGAGGGTGGCACCGGCCAGAAAGTGTCGACAAAAATCGGTTGCTGGCAGGCGTGCCGGGAGGAGCCAGAGCAACCCCCTTCCGCTAGGGCCGGATTCGGCAGCCCCAGTCCAACTCGCTCCAGCACCTGCGGTCGTGGGAGTTCCTCAACTAGAGCCAGCTTCCGACTCCTCAGTGGAAGACAGCCTTCCAGTGCGGCCCAAGACATCGGCCAGAGGGAAGCGTCGGCGCAAGCGCTGTTGCGGGCACCGTGGTAAGAAGAGTCGGGATGCGGATTCCTCGTCTACTTCAGGTACGACCTCTTCCAGTTCTGATGGGGAACAGGGGGTGGACAGCAGGCTTTACTGGGGCTTTGGCGAGTCGACCCCAGGCCTCCCCAGCTGGGCCCTGCAGAGGCGGGCCAATTCTCATAGGGCGAAGTATGGGGCCCCATTGGAGTACCAGGGAGGCGTCCCAGTACCGGATCCCATCGGATCAACCAATAGGGCAAAGGACATTATTCCTGGCAGTCACCTGTCATCAAAAATCAGGAATAGGATTCTTGAGGGTCGATATGTCGACATCTTCAAGTTGGACCCACCCGAAGATGGGCGCCCGGATCTGGAGAGAACAGTTGTTCCATCCAGAAAACAGGCGGGGGCGGCCAGGACAGAGCGGACTTTTGAGCGCTGGCTTGACTGCTTCCAAGTCTTTGCGGGGATTGTTTCGGCCTCTTATCCGCGGAGAGCACTCCATCTTCTAGTCTACCAGTCCATCGTGCGCATGGCGTACGCGATGGCTGGCGAGACGGCGGCCATCACTTATGACAAGAAATTTAGGACCAGGGCTCATCGGATCCCGTCGGCCCGCTGGGATCGCAGGGACATAGACATCTGGTCCACCTATGTAGCGCCCCATATTCTTGAGAAGGCCCCCGAGCAGGGCAAGACTCAGCAGCCCACAATTCAGTCGGGCCGAAGGTTTTGCTGCTGGGCATTCAACAAAGGGACGTGCCAGCGTCCTGCCTGCACCTTCCCTCACATTTGTGAAAGGTGCGCGGGGCCGCACCCGATAAACTCGTGCTTTCGGGGCGGGCGGCCCTCCCGGGGGGGGAAAGGAGGCGCCCAGCAGGCCGCTAAGTCCACCCCGCAGCCCCTGCCCGCCGCCTCCAATTGATGCCCTCCCTGAATTGGCGTCCACCACGGTTCGCCTTCAGCCCCCCCTTCTAATTTCCCCCCTGTTGGTTGTCCCTTTACCCTGATTGATCAGCTGGGCGTACCGTTGGCAGCGGCTGGACCGAGGGCCCGACTACCCGGCTGGTCTAATGGGCATTTTGCTAGACACAGTCGCCCAGACGTCTAGCCTGCCAGCGGAGAAAATCGCCACCAGCAGTGAGGTGATAGAGGATGTCCTTCCACTTCCCACATTAATTCTGTGGCACCTCCAGTCACTGCTGGGCCATTGGAACTTTGCCACAGCAGCGCAGGTCCTCCTGTACCTGGCTTTCCTTTTTAGCAGGGTAGGGCCCCTAAGACTCTTCGAATTCAGGCGGCAGCCGTTTCCTTTTGCAAAATCCTTTTTGAGGTGGACTCCTGTGCGTCCACTTTGGCACGACAGGCCCACAAGGGTTGGGGTAGGATGGGCCCACCAAGGGCCCCTGGGAAGCTCCCAATTTCCTTCAACCTGTTGACCAGCATGCGTTCACCATTGAAGTGCAGTTGCTGGTCAAGGTTTGAGGCCCAGCTGTTCGCAGAGGCATTTTCTTTATCGTTATTTGGTGCGTTGAGGGTAGGTGAAGTTGTCTCGGAAGCCACTCCAGCTGGCCATAGGGGTTGGCACTGCCTGACGTATCTCTTTCGCCAACTGAGGTAGTCATTTCCATCTGATATGCTAAGACTGACCAGCTGGGTAGGGGGACCCTCGTTCGCTTGCCTGCAGCGGGGCACCTAGGCCCCTGCCCAGTCCGTGTTACACGTAAGTACTTGGCGATTCGGCCGTTGGGGGGATGGCCCATTTTTGTGCTTGCCAATTCCCTTCCTTTCACCAGACACCTATTCTCTGGGGGCATGCGCAAGGCCATTGCCGCCTGCGGCATCCCGGCCAACAATTACGCCCTTCATTCGTTGAATTGGGGCAGCGACCAATCGGAAGGTGGAGGTCCGCAGCCTTTAAGGGGTATGTGAGACCTCAGCCCTAATGTTGAATTTGATGCTGCTTGTATTCTGTTTCCAGGTCCTGTTCCCATCCGTGTCTGGATTTTTTGGACACAGCATCATGCACTGGGCCAGCGCCAGAGCACGGGAGTTGGGGTTTTTTCAGCATCTTGGACTTTCTCCCCGGGTCCGGGTAACTTGGTCGGGCAAGCGGGGCATGCTTTGGGAGGAGCTCATTCCCCTGGTTGAGAATAGGGTCTTTTGGTTGGGTCCCCCTGACGTTCTGCTCTTGCAATTGGGAGGGAATGATTTGCCCAGGACGGATTGCCGCACCTTGTGCCGGCTCATCCACGGCGACTTGCGGACCCTGAGGGCTGGCCTGCCTGACGCTATTTTGGTGTGGTCGCACCTTTTTGCAACGTTTTTCCTGGCAGGGAGCACGATCCCCGGCAGCGGTTGAGAGGGCACGCAAGCGGGTCAATGGTTTAGCGGTCCAAACGGTCCGTGCCCTGGGAGGTTGAGACATTCCGCACCCTGGCATCATTATTCAGTCTGCCTCCCTGTTTCGGAGGGATGGCGTCCACCTTTCCCCTGAGGGGAACGTTTGTGGTTGGCGGCAATAGTTGAGGGCCTTACGGTTGGGCTTGGTTTGTGAGTGGTTTTGGCGGGAGCCGGTGGCTCTGTGGCGGTTAGGCATTGGTTATGTTTTGGATTGCTCGGATGGTGAGGCCCCACCTCCACAATCATGTTTATGTTGGTACAGGGAATTCCGTTAAAGGAATCCGGCGGCTCTTTTGCTTTGTCCGAACCCCAGGTCTGGGGCTAGGGCCATAGGCAGAGCCCCCGGGACCGCTGGTGAGGGGGAGGCTTCGTCCCCAGCCTCCTTAACTCTCCCCAGCTGCATTCTCCCGACGCTGACTGAAGTCAGCAGCTGTCCCGTTTGGACAGATAGTCTGAACCAATGCCTACGCAACCACTCACCAAATTTGTATTTTAATAAAGTTGTGGCCCTAAATTATTTGCCAAAAACCCAAACCAAAATTTATGTCTCTGTGTTTAATCATTGGGGGGTGGCTTGAGGACCTCGACACGCAAATCGGGTTCTACCCTGAGTAAGAGCACGTGTTGCGGTCGGGGCCTGGCAAGACACTAAATTGACCTGTAGGGAGTGGCTGGACGCTGGCCTTAGTCAGGATTGGTCAGGCGGAGTTACTGGGCAAAGTGAGATGTAGCAATTTGTGATGGACAGGTCAGCGTCCTTTATAATCCTCTGCACGCAGGGTGATCCCTCTCTTGGCTTCGAGCTTCGGATCACCCACCCGCCCCCCCCCATTGTTTTCTTAGGCCTCTGCTTTGACCTTGCAACTGCCTGTCATGGGGTCGTCTGCTTTGTAGCAGGGGCCCAGTAGGAATTTTTCCATCTGGCTGATTAGTGGTTGCCTTATGGTTTTCGCCTACTGCAGTAGCAACTTGTCACAACTTGTAAGGTTGGCGGTTAGGCATTGGTTATGTTTTGGATTGCTCGGATGGTGAGGCCCCACCTCCACAATCATGTTTATGTTGGTACAGGGAATTCCGTTAAAGGAATCCGGCGGCTCTTTTGCTTTGTCCGAACCCCAGGTCTGGGGCTAGGGCCATAGGCAGAGCCCCCGGGACCGCTGGTGAGGGGGAGGCTTCGTCCCCAGCCTCCTTAACTCTCCCCAGCTGCATTCTCCCGACGCTGACTGAAGTCAGCAGCTGTCCCGTTTGGACAGATAGTCTGAACCAATGCCTACGCAACCACTCACCAAATTTGTATTTTAATAAAGTTGTGGCCCTAAATTATTTGCCAAAAACCCAAACCAAAATTTATGTCTCTGTGTTTAATCATTGGGGGGTGGCTTGAGGACCTCGACACGCAATGACCTTAAAGGTTTCTGTTTGTTTGTTTGTTTCAGCTCACACTGCATTGTTTCTAAACAGAAGACCAGCTTACTCAAATAACTTTTGACCTTTGTCTTTTTCACTTGTGACCCAGTTTTGTTCCAGAACCCATTTGTTTTCGGCTGTGTTACACCACCCCTCTTTGTGTATGTGTGCCAAGATTGTGACTATGGGGCTGTCTCAACACGGACTCAGTATCACTGCTGTGTCTTCCTTTGTGACTGACTCCTTTTTTTTCAAATGCAAAGGGAGAGAATGGATGATGTGACTGCCATGAAAAGAAAGACTTTTCTTCCTGCACTATGGCAAAAGTCTTTGCTGAAACAAGACTGCCTGGTCTTTTTATATCTTCTAGCCTATTAAAATTGTTATAAAATTACTTTGTCAACCCAATCCCATGTTCGCTCTATAGATCTTGCTGGAATTTTCTATATACAGGGAACCAGGTTGTGTCACACTTAATGGTGACCAAGAAGTGAAACTCAAGGTGACTGGAAGGGGCTGCGTTAACACAGAGGATGCCTCTATACCCAGTGTCTTACGCAAGCTGCCACCTGGGTGCTTCCACCCAGAACAGCATCAACAAGCTCTTTCTGTACCAGTTCTTCTACAGGGGAAAGTGCAGCACTTAAATCCATAAGAACATAAGGAGAGCCCTGTTGCATCACTGGAAGGGTCCGTCTAGTTCAGCATTAGGTTTCCAACAGGTCAGCCAGATGTTTTCAGGAAGCAGGAGGAAAACAGTTCTCCCTGGGTGCTGCGTGGACAGTTCCATTAAGTTACTCCCTGCTACCTCTGAAACTATGTATGTCGACTTTCTGTTAAAAGGGTCCTCCTCCTCACCTCTCCCCAACATGATGGGCATTTATTAATCAATACCTATTTATTTTGGCATTTAACAATGGCCTCTGAGTGGTTCACACATCTGAATTCAATAACATGCGAATAATAAGCACGGTGAGCACCTTGCCAGGCTTCTGAACTGCAGAGCCACTTCTCTGCTGCTGGGATCCAGTTCTGCTGTACTGGGCATCACCATTGTGTCCTGGAGCCAGCCCCATGTTTTGACTGGGTGCTTAGTGGGTGTAACTCAGCAAAATATTTGAGCTGATAGAGGCATGTGCTAGCTATCATAGTAAAATACAGCACGTTAGTTTTTGTGAGGCTGAATGCAGGATATGGCCCAGCACACTAGTCTGCTTTGCCCTTTATTTGTTTTAAATGATTTTGTAATATTTAAAACATTCCAATTCTTAGTAGAACTGTAGCACGGTTCATATATTTTCTCAGCTGGCAAAAAAACCCTCCATATTACCAAATCAAGAGTGCTATGTGAATATTGCTCATTGAGAATCACATCACAAACATTTTGTGTGAAAGGATCTTGTTGCTTCTCTGACTTCATGGGCCTTTGGAAATCCACAGGTGTAACGCGATGCCACCTGGGCAGCTACACTGTCCCTCCTCCAGCATGTAGCAGGAGGATGTGAAAGCTGTGGAGGGTTCTTTGGTGGACACAGCTGCCATTTGAACCGAAAGGGAACAAAGGCTGCATTCGGAGCATATATTGTTCTAGGCTTTCAAAGGGCAGAATATGCAGAGGAAGCACAAAGACTGTTGTATGTCACAGCTGTTCTTATGTGTCAAAAATGGACAATATTCATAATACACTTGGTTGCTTAGGGGGTTCAAAGTGCTCTGCTGGCAGCTGCCCTGAAGGCTCTTCTGAATCATGTTGATGGGATATAAATCTCAAAAATGAATAAATAAGATAGTGAAGAGAGGAGAAGAAGTGACCGGTTAACACCTGCACATATTCACACTAAGAGAAGTGCAAAGTGATGGCCACTGGGCCAAAACAAATCGTAATTTTCACATACCGTTTTAGAACCTGAGCTGGTCATGATTGACCAGGAAAGAGATCTTGGATCTCAATGGAAATGCCAGCTCATTGTGTGGCAGCTGTGAAGGAGGCCAATTCCATATGAAAGGTTCTGAAAATAAAATGTTGTTATACACATATATGGTATGACTGCATTTGGAATGCTCTGTACAGAAAGATGCTCGCTTCAGAAATGATATTGTAGAGCTGGGGAAGGTTCTGAAAAGAACACCTAAAATGATCAAGGGACAGAAGCAGCTCCTCTACAATGAAATGTTTTTAAATTTGGGGCTTTTTAGTTTAGAGGGAAAGTGTGTGAGGGGGAACTATGTGGAGAAAATGGTTTGGGAGGTGTGTTTCTCCTGCTCTCATAACACTAGAACCTGGAGCCTTCCAATGAAGCTCAGTGTTGGACGATTCAGAAAAGGCAAAAGGAAGTACTTCTTCAATAGTACATAGTCAAAACCATGGAATTTTCTGCCACAAGGTGCAGGAATGGCCAGCAATTCTGATGTCTTTAGAATGGGTTAGACAAATTCCTGGAGGTTAAGGCTTTCAATGGCTACTAGCCTTGATGTCTGTGTATATATTCATACCGTGTGTCTACATGGGGTGTGTCATGTCATATCATTTCAGAGGCAATATGCCCCTCCACAACTGTGGTTGGGAATCACCAGGGGAGAGGATGCTGTTGGTCTTGGTCCTGCTTGTGGGGTTCCCATAGATTTTTCATAGGTTCCCATAGGTTTTCAACGGTGAGAACAGGAGGCTGGACTAGATGGGCCTTTGGCCTGACCCAGCAGAGCTTTTCTTATGAGTAGCTTCGTTATAAAAGCGTAATGCTTGGTAGTTCTCCTGTGCACATGCTGTGTTTTTGCCTGCATCCCATTAATTTCTTTGCACTGAGTGTGCTCAAGACCCCCTCCTCCTCAAGAACCAAAACACCACCCCTGGAATGCAGACGCAGGTCCCCTTTCCTATCTTCCTCCATCACAACTTCCCTAGCTGGATTCAGGAGAGCCACCGTGTAAAATTATTTGCATAGTACAGGAAAATAAAAATTATTTCATAAAAGTCAGACCTGTTTGATTCTTTGAGCCTTTGAAGACAGTGAAACTGCATTGTGCAATTATACTGTGTTTAATACTCAGATTATGGAACAATGAAAGATGTATGTTTGCATTTTGTAAAATTAAACTGTATGCAGTTATTTATCTTTCACCTTAATTGTTTGAGCTTGTTTCTAATGTAAACTGTTGTAATTTTAAATAAATATAATAGAAAAAACTTTCCTAGGTATCGGAAATCCAGAGCAAATTTACTTTGCAAATAGGCTTTGTAGGTCTGCTCTGTGTCGAGGGTCTTAAACTGACACTTCCATTCAAAAATATTTTGAATAACTTTACAGTACTGCAAACAGCTTCTGAAGGAGGTGACTACTGATATTTTGTGAAGAATCACATGCAAATTCATTTTATTTTAGAGCCAAGACCAAAGTCAAAAAGAAAAGGCTGTAATCCAAGCCATAATTTCTTATTCTGTTGATTTCAGGGAGGAGAAGTGAAGCCTGTGTGTTTAACTTTCCCAAAGTCATACTGCTCAAAAGGGCTTGATTTGCCTGAAACATCCCCAAAACTCACACCTGTTGTCTACCCCAAAAATAATCATATTGCAGGTAAGGAAGTCCACTAGGAAAGGGCTGAAATGATTTGTATATCTGTATTTGCATCAAGATGCATGTGCCTGAAATGAAGCTTAAACACAATTAACTGCACTTGCTCTTCTTCATCCAGTGTTCTTGCTGCCTCTCCCTCTTTCTTTCTTTCCTTCTTTCCTTCTTCTGTTGTCATCTTTCTGTTGCACACCCAATCCCCAAGCAGTGCAAGGTTCCAGGGTTTTCAAACTCTTATCCAGGGTTCATATTTCCTTGTGGCAGTGAGACACAGTGGAGACTGTGGTGTCTTTATGACATATGGTCTATTTACACATATAGACAACCTGAGCCTGCAATGGAGGGGTTCACAGCACCAATGCCCCAAGAGTATCTTGTTTTTTCCTTAGCTGCAGCCTTGGGTTCAAACAGACATCAAACATCATGCTCTGCCTCTCTGACTTTTAGCCTGCAGCTTTACTGCTAGGTCACATTACACCCAGTTCCCAACTCCCGAAACAGGACTTGTCCTTCCAACTACCTAAGAGCTGAAGGAAGGGGCTCACCCCACCCATTTGTCATGTAGCACAGAGGCTCCTTCCTTTTGCTCTGTTAATTGCTTAACACCATTCCTTTGTTCTCTTAATGGTCTGTCACCCAGACAATTATCTCATGAGGAAGCTAACTTGGCTTCTATTTTAACACTTGCTGAATCCAGGGGGTCAGAAGACATGATTAAATTCTAACACTTACTGGATCCATGAATTTAGATTGGTCTGGCACCTCACAAACTCGTAACATTTCCTTTGAAAATTAGCTCATAGGCTTCTTTGGGTGATTTGGGGCAAAGTCTCACATTCTTGAGTCAGATTGTGCCATTAACAAGGCATCTGGAGGTGAATTAGACGCACCCACAACTATGTTGACTGGGGAGATGCTGAGCATTCAAGCTGAGGAAAGTGTAGAGAACTGAGAGAAGCCAAATAGTAAAGTCTGCCATGCTTGCTGTTTGCCTTAAACTCTGGCAGAAAATAAAAATATTTAAAGACCTTTCCTTAAAAAATAAAGAAATCCATGCACAAAACATCCTGAATATATGTGCCTGAAATTCAGTGTGCTTTATTCACTCTGGAGTAGCTTCTTTGCCTGCAAATTTCATCCACTTATCTTCTTCTTCTTTTTCGGCGATCCTTCGTAGCTGAGTAAGATTGTCTTCCATAAATACGGTTTTAACAATGAGCCTGTGAGTGACTGTGGAGGCCAATTCTGGATCCACAAGTCCTTCCACAGTGGGGACATAGGTTTCCGGGCGGGAGTTGATCACGGTGTGGATTTGCCAAGCGTGCCTTCCTCTTAGCATGTTTCTCCCTTGCGTCCTGAGTTCGAGTGTCTTCAAAGCCCATGACCCCTTTGGTAAAGGCTGTTCTCCAACCGGAGCGCTCACAGGCTAGTGTTTTCCAGTTGTCAGTATTTATACTACATTTTTTTAGATTTGCCTTGAGACAGTCTTTAAATCTCTTTTGTTGACCACCAGCATTACGCTTTCCATTTTTAAGTTCGGAATTGAGTAGATGCTTTGGAAGACGGTCATCAGGCATCTGCACAACATGACCAGTCCAACGAAGTTGATGGGGGGGGAATAGTATAGCCATTTTTAGCTTCCCAATTATAATCCATGTGGGCAAAACAGAGCTTCAGATTTAGTGGATCAGATTTGGACCTGAATAATTGTTAGAGTAACTGGTCATAAGATGGGTTAATTCCCTTCATGAGCATAAACCACCCCGTGGATGAGCTAATTGCAAGTGCAAGTTTAGCCAAGCAAATTGCTTATGGCCCAGTGCTCTGATTATATCTGTGATTAAGATATACCAGCTCAGTTAGTCTGTGAGCCATCAGTCTGTTGACATTAGTGGTCGAGTGTTATGTCTTGAATTGCTCAACGTATTTAGAGCAACAAAGATACTTTGTACTTGTACATATCTATATATGTATCTGCAAAAGCCCTCAAGCTGTATATATCTTCTTCCAGAACTGTCTTACTAAGCCTTGTCTTCTGCAACAGGAAACTATTTGGACCTTACTCTGGTTCTGTGTGGTGACTGGTGCTGGGAGCAGCTTCCTCTGCATGTGTATCTCATATCAGATTCCCAACAATAACAAGCCAAATCTGAAACAGATTGCGCTGCTTCCAAATGTTACAGCTATAAGGTGAATCATGTGTCTCTGCACACCTCTACATCAGAATAATAAAATGCATACAGCCAATAAAGCCACAAATAACAATTGTGTGTGAATATGGAATTTTGCTGTAGGCAAACCCTTGCTTCCCATTAGAAGTTTGTATTCCTAAATGTTTATGTGGAGTGAAAAGCTAAAAGCTTGAACCATCTGTAACATAATGATCCCAGTAATCAGAATTACATATACAGCCTTGTAAGCTGGAAGCAAGAATCCAGTTCTAGAACACAGAACCAGGGGCATCGCTAGGGGGGTGGTGGTGGTGGTCCGCACCGTGTTCCAGGGGAGGGGGTGACTCTCAGCCTGCCCACCCCACAACTCATAAGTTGCTCAGTGCAGCAGCTGGCTTACACAGCACACACTTTGCTTTTTCCTCCCTGCTGGGAAGAGCCACAGAAGCACAGCTCTGCCCAGCCAGGGCTCCAGCCAGCAGCCTGGCACATTTCACCAGGGCACTGCCCTCTCAGGGGGCACAAGGGTGCCATCTTCAAGGGGTGACATTTGGCACCTCCACCTAGAGCCTCAAGCACAAGCCAGAGCAAACCCAGTGGCTTTGGGCTTAGGACTCACCACAGCACTGCAGAAGCGTTAGCTGTGCTTGCTTTACTCAGTCCACCTGCACCTGGGGTACCATCCGCCCACACCCCTTCAGGTCACAGCGAGCGTTTTGCGTCTCCCCCCAATGAGGCACCTCATTTGCCACAAAGCATTGTGGGGGAACGCAAAATGTTCACTGTGACTTGAAGGGGTGTGGGCAGATTGTGTGTGGGGGGGTGACAAAAAAAAATCCGCACCAGGTGCTTGCTACGCCTCTGCACAGAACTGTCCTGCAGAAGGAAGTTGAGGATGAAGCTAGGGTGGCTACAAAGAAGCCCCCTATCTGAAATCTAGCTTAAAGATAAAAAACCAGAAGAAGGGAGAGCAGCAAGGGCCTTGAAGTTGGCCATCAATAATTGGCACCTGGCTAGCAGATGGAACAGGCACCCTGGTCACCTGGTCACAGTCTTCTCCACTTTTTGCATATACAGTATGTGCAAATATTATGCAAATCTATACCCTCTCCTTCCATAATTTCAGGTGAACCATTTCCTCTTCTTCAGTGATGCATAAGTGACCACCATTGCCAAGCCCTCTTCAACAACCAGGACGGTCACATTTGAATTGCAGAGGTCCAGGGCCACCAACAGGTCTTTCTGGGGCCCTCAACCCCACTCACAGAAGAGAACACAGTATTGCATACACTTTGTGTCATTTGCAAAATTGTATCCTCTCTTGTGTGGTGGAGAGTCCAAAAATAAATTAAGCACCAATATGCATGACACTGGGCAGGTAGAATGTCAACAAGTGAATTGTATTTCCACACTAGAAAAGGCTTAACTTGCTGAAGTTTCCTTGACACACTGCTGTTGAAGGTGCAAGAACTCTTCTGCCAACCCCAAACCATGCAAAGAACTTGAGTTGCACGAGCTCTAAACCAGTTATATTTTTGTAGGTCTTTTATCGAGTGATCTTAAGCTGGCAATACTACATTGTGCAAGGCTAGGCATGGTATTTCAGATAAATGGGATGGATGATTTGAAAAGAGATTTAATATTTCAGCAACCAAGGTTCATATACCCATGCTTGGATAAATTCAAGATTAAACTGTTTAAAAGCAAGCAATGTATTCCAAGAGCATTTGTTGTGGATATTTATTATTTATACCTCATAATAACTACAGCACTGTTATCAGCACAAGTCAAGCTGCCAGATTTCCTTTCTTTTCAGCGAAAAGAATTTTAGTCATTGACATGAATATAGTCATTTAAGGGTTTATACCAGCAGCAACTGCTCATGCCCCAAGAATTCCCTATTCCTCCCCATGGGAATAAAGAATATAGGACACTACCAGGATATTCAGACCAAAAACATTGGACTCTACATGCCTGCCTTCAAGAAATCTGATGTGTGGCTGTCACAAGCTTGCTTGGGCAGGGTGCGATGCCCTCTCCTCAAAGACACATAGTCTCTGAACACTGAGCTCCCATCTGAGCCATCCTCTGCACAGCCTACTATTTGTAACAGCATTTGCCAATTAGCTGAATGACAAGGAAAAGGTGGAGGCAATTTTTGACCATTCAAAATGTGATGCAGCCGAAAAGTTTAACTATTTGCACCACCGACTTCTCACAAACCACCGCCCTGTCTCACAGAGGAGAGATAATTAGGAACTGTAAGCTTTGTAACACAGAGTTGGTCTGCCAAGGGACATGGTGCCTGAATGGACATGGTCCCCATAGAGCACGTCCTTGGGGATCCTGGCATCTTCCATTCTGTGGACAAGACCAAGCCAGGGTACATGTCGCCGAGACAAGAGTGTGAACCTGACAAGTCTGGCATTCTCTTTAATCAGCTTCTTAATCAGTTCTCTTATCTCTGGAACACAAGACAGTGTAGGGACTGGCACTCTGCCTGGACACCATTAGCAGTTTTATTTCTTTAAATTTAATAATAGGTAGCCAGGCAGTAATAGGGCACAGAGTCTGGTTAGAGGACCACTGAATTCAGAATGCCATCATTATCACTTTGGGTGGGCTGGACTCCAAAGGGAAGCTGTAAACAGTGTGAGTCCTTTGATTTCCCTTTTTACAAATTATTTTAATTTTTGAAATTGCCTAATGCAAAGCTGGAAGTGTTCGCAAAAGACTGGGGGGAGGATGAAGATGGAGGACTTTTAATGCTCTAACATTGAGGGGCTGAGCCCCACTCAGTGCACCGCACTGGGTCATTCTCTGTTTGCAAACTCCATGATTACTATAGTTTTCTCCACTTCCCAATTATAGGAGGCAACCAAAGCCCAGAGCCAGCCCGATACATTTTGGCATCTGAAGTGAACTGCAAAATGGTGCCCCCTCCC
The DNA here is from genome assembly GCF_009819535.1 of Lacerta agilis. Lineage (NCBI taxonomy): Eukaryota > Metazoa > Chordata > Lepidosauria > Squamata > Lacertidae > Lacerta > Lacerta agilis. The sequence continues at coordinate 1,396,447 of NC_046318.1, read as the reverse complement.
ATTCAGGAAAGAAAGGGGTGAATGAAGATCCACATCAGGAACAAGGAGGGAATGAAGATCTACAGCAGGATCTGCTGCCCCTGTGGATCCTGGCGCCTAAGGCAGTCGTGGGTTGCCTCATGGGTGGGCCGGCCCTGCAAAGGCCAGCTTAAGAATATGATTCTGACGTGAAGATGGCAACTTTCTCCTCTCAATAAGATTTCTGGCTCCTACATGTGCAGTTTTTAGAAGGCTAGTGAACACCAACGCAGGCCAGAGAATTCACATAGGCTAATTTATATGTTAATATAGAAATATATGCCACAAATTAAATAGAAATACAATACATCTCACCAGTAGCAGACAATGGGGAGGGGCAGCACAGCCTTCCTGACCTCCCATCAGCAGAGCCGCTGCTGCTTATGGGGAAGAAGAGTTGGAGGGTCAAGATGCTGGGGAGGTTGGCGCTGGGCAAACACACCAGCAGGAACGCTGTATTGGTTCTGCCAGACCATTTGCCCAGCACTGACCTCCCTTCCTCCTTGCTGCTCCCACTCTTCTTCTCAGTAAGCAGCACCAACTTCATTGACGGAAGGTCAGGTAAGCTCCGCTGTCTATTCTGCGGTATGGGAACTGCCTGCTCTGTCTACTGTCCAAATGCTAACTGTTGAAGACCAAACATCAAGGCCCTTGCTGCTCTCCCTTCTTAGCGTTCTTCAGGCTCTCTCAGTGAGAAGCGTAAATTGGGCTCCAACATCTCTTGCCAGTCACCACAATCCTGGAGCCAGCCTTCAAACCCTGCAAACCGCCGCCCCCCCATCCCATCATTTCTCTTGTCCCAGGGTGAGCCCCAGCAGCGTCATTTTGAGCAGCAGGGCTCTGTAAACAGGCTCTGGCTTGCCTTCCAGCTGCTATCAGAGATCTAAACTCTCATTTGAAAGCCAATGACTTAACTTGCAGAGCATACTAAGCATGTGACAATGTTAAGATAACAGGAGATCACATCCATCATCATGCCTGTATATAATGCGAATTATTTGAATCATCTCTGTTTCTTTGTTGTGTTTTAAAGGCTTTCAATGCTAAGTCAGCAATGTTAAGCAAAGAAGCATGTATAGCTGTTGACACAGCCCAAAGGGGCTGTTATAAAATGTGCGTGTTTATTCTACTAGTAATAAAACACAAGAGGCAAATAGAGAAAGTGCATTGGTATGAAAGGTAATTGAAGTGATTAATGGCACATGCACAGCACAGTATCTTTCTCTAGGGGTGGTCTCACCAGGGCAAAGGTGGGCAAAAGGGAAAGTGTCTGTGGGACCAGAATACACATGCAAAACAAAACAAAAAAGTAAAATTTTGAAATTATCTTTTCTGGCACTTTTGTGTGAACATGTCTTTTAAAGCTCTTTCAGAAATGCTTCAGATTAGGTGGCTCATTTCTTCATGCAAACAGGACTCAAGAATGGTTACATTCCTTTTTTATGAGTTACGAAACAAAATTGGGGTCAGTCTGTGTGAAGGGAGGACTTGTATATTGCAAGGACATCTGGGGCAGCAGGATAAAATGTGTCACTGAGCAAAGACCCATTGCACCTTTCTGCAGGTTCCTGGCCTGTGGGATCTGGCCAGACCTCAGAGCACTACACAGAAAGCAAAGGGGTGTATTTAGGGATCCCACTGCACACTAAGAATCCATCCCTCTCCTATCTGCATGAGTAACCAAACACGGGAAGGAGCAAGGTAGAGGCTGCAATGAGAAAAAGGAAGATAGACTGAAAAAAGATGTAACAAAATAGGAAATTCTTTCCAGTAGCACCTTAGAGACCAACTGAGTTTGTTCTTGGTATGAGCTTTCGTGTGCATGCACACTTCTTCAGATACACTGAAAGAGAAGTCACCAGACCCTTATATATAGTGGGGGAGTGGGGAGGGGTATTACTCAGAAGGGTGGTGGGAATGGGTGATAGGCTGATAAGTGTGGAAAACCTGTTGACGACTCTAAACGGCTGCAATAGTCTTGCAGGGAAAGGCAAGGGGTGAGATGGCTAAAGATAGCTTTGTCATGTATAATGAGATAAGAATCCAATGTCTTTGTTCAGACCAGGCCACTCCATAGTTTTAAGTTTGGTAATAAGTTGCAGTTCAGCAACTTCTCTTTCCAGTCTATTTCTGAAATTCCTTTGTAATAAGACAGCTACTTTCAGATCTTGTATAGAATGTCCTGGGAGACTGAAGTGTTCTCCTACTGGTTTCTCTGTCTTGTGATTCCTGATATCAGATTTATGTCCATTTATCCTTTGGCGTAGGGTTTGGCCTGTTTGTCCAATCAGGGGCGTACCCAGGATCAAAACTGGGGGGGGGGGAGCCATGGTCGTTCAGGTTGTGACATTTCAGCACGGAAAGGTGAATGAAACCAAAATTTTAGGAAATTTATATATAATCATAGCAGTGCTTTATTACGGTAGTTATTACAATTATTTGCTTGATTTTTTTTTAATTTTTATTCTAGTTACATGTCTTATACCAGGGGTGGCCAACTCCCAAGAGACTGTGATCTACTTTCAGAATTAAAATCTGGCAGTGATCTACCCCCATTTTTGGGGGTTCAGCTCAAAGTTGTTGACCTTTTTTGGGGATGAGGAGTGCCCCGTTTTTTTAGGGGTTCGGTTCATTTTTAGTTGTTGAGCTTTTTGGGGGGACTAGACCTTCTGAAATAATTGATTTAAAAACTAACTCAGCAAGACAGAAGACTGCCTGCTTTGTAAAGTGTGTCAACCTTTGAGGTACAAAACACCCAGACAAGGAAAACCAACTCAGCTAACTAGTTTACACAGATCTGAGGAGCCAGTTGATGCGTGCCAGGCCTTCGATTTCACATATGGCGCCCAAACAACTGTACCAACACCACACTACCTCCAAAGTAAACCAAAAAGCTAAAAGCAAATGCAGTAGCAAACATCAGAACTGAACTTAAAACAAAATCTGTATTCCCCGGCAACTGCACAGGCAAACCACATAGAAATCAAACCTTGCTACAAAACAATGCCACCCCCAATGGAGGCTGGATCCTGCCCCACAAAAGGAACCTGGGACAAGCTGAAGCACCAATGGCTCAATTACCCTCTTTGATAACATAAAATGCACAATGATTATTTAAAAAAATATTTATTCCTTTTAATTAATTTTCTAAGTAGAAACTTTAGCAAGAGCACACTAAATCCTGAATTATTTGATTACTGACCACATTATGTAAACAGCAAACAAAAACAGCTTCAAAAAACAGAAAAACTCCCCCCCCAAACAGAAAGCCCCAAATGGCTGAAAAACTCAGTTTCCCAGGATCCTCAGCCCTCGCAAAGGAACTACTCACCATGCAAGGGAACTCAGTTTCCAAAGCTCCCTTGCAACAATCAGCCGGCGCAACACACACACACACACACACACACACACACACACACACACACACAGTGTGGACGGAAGAGCTCAATTGTTATTGAGATTTTGGGAGGGGAAGAAAGACCAGTAGTTGAGCTTTTTTAGGAGGAGAGCTTTTTTCCCTTTTAGGCTGCCGATAACCATTTAAAATTATTATTATTTTGCTTCAGGGGGGGCAGCTGCCCCCCCTGGGTACGCCCATGTGTCCAATATAGATGTCTCATTATACATGACAAAGCTATCTTTAGCCATCTCACCCCTTGCTTTTTCCCTGTAAGACCAATTGCAGTCGTTAACAGTCATCAACAGGTTTTCCACACCTATCAGCCAATCCCCCATTCCCACCACCCTTCTGAGTAATACCCCTCCTCACTCTCTCACTATATATAAGGATCTGGTGACTTCTATTTCAGTGTATCTGAAGAAGTGTGCATGCACACGAAAGCTCATACCAAGAACAAACTCAGTTGGTCTCTAAGGTGCTACTGGAAAGAATTTCCTATTTTGTTTCGACTATGGCAGACCAACACGGCTACCCAACTGTATCTGAAAAAAGATGTGCAAGAGAAAGAAAAAACACCTTGTTACACTTGAGAGGCAGGATAAAGCATGACTCAGTGGTCCTACAATAGGTGGCTTTCTGCAATGAGCTTTCACGGTTCCTGGGGCATGGTTGATTCCCAGCTCCTGGTCAGGAGCTACTGTATTCTATGTGGTCTCTCTCACCTAGAATACTAGGATCAGCAGTTGTTGCAGAGTCACTGGGTATCCTAGGGTTTCCCAGAGCTTGGGCACCTACATTGAGCAACAGTCATGCCTTCCCCATTGAGTTTCACCAATGAAACTCCTTGTCACACACTGTGAGAGACTATGTACTGGTTCTCTGCTGGCTTCTTCTCTATCATGCTTATGACTTAATTCTCTGTTAATATGCACAGAGTATTGAAGCTTTGTCCGGATGTCCAAAAGTCGGTGAGCATCAGCAAATATTGGCAAGACCCAATTAATCTGGAAAATATCCAGACACTTAAGAGAGAGATACACTGGTGCATGCTTCAAAGAGAGCATCAGCATTCACCAAAGTATTCCATACCAGTGAATGCGGCCATTCAAAAAGCAATCAATGTTCAGATGCTTGAATGCCAATATTCGCCACAGCTCAGGCAAATTTAGCCATTAACATATAAATCTCTGGAAATGTGTGGGCTTCAAAATGCTGGCTTCTGGAGCAATTAGAGGACTGAAAAGGAAAAAGGAGAAGGCGTTGCTTTCATGCGATGTCAAGATTATATCGCTTCCTTTCCTTTAGATGGCACCATTCCACCATTCTGCTGTTTTCGGCACAACCTGACTTTTCCCCATGTGGCAATTAGTATGCATTGTACAAAGAGCAGAAAATTCCTTTGTTACACAAGGGCTCAGGAGCACCAAGAGAATTGAGATGGTGTCAGCATTTCCATTAGAAGTAATGTTTTTAACAGCATAGTTGTTCTATCCTTGCGAATAAGCACTTATAAAGCCACAACAAGCCTACAAAACCATTATAATTCCTTTAAAGTCAGATATGTAAGAAATGTCAAATTTTGTGAAGCAACTGAAGAAAGTGCACTCTTAAAACACATACAAAACACATCTAAATCTGCAGAGCTTTGTTGTAGGCAGTAGCATAGTATAATGTCTCTAAGGGTTGAGTCACACATGTATCAATGTCACCAGTGTGGTGCAGGGGTTGGAGTGTTGGATTAGGACTGGGCAGACAACTGTTCAAAGCCCTACTCGGCCACGAAGTCCACATGGGGTGACCTTGGGCCAGTCACTATCTCTTATCCTCACCTACCTCACAAGGTTGTTGTGAGGATAAAAACGGAGAGGAGAGAAGTGTGCGCGCCACCTTGAGCTCCTTGGAGGGTAAAAAGGTAAAGGCAAAGGACCCCTGGGCGATTAAGGCCAGTTATGGAGTGCGGAGCTCATCTCACTTTTCAGGCCAAGCGAGCCAGTATTTGTCCGCAAACAGCTTTCCAGGTCGTGGCCAGCATGACTAAACCACTACTGGCACATGGAGGACTGTGACGAGGGCCAGAGCGCATGGAAACACTGTTTACCTTCCCATTGCAGGGGTACTCGTTTATCCAGTTGCAGTGGTAAGATGGGATGTAAATGTAACGGCTATTTTTCATCCCTGCATGAGCCACATTGGACTATGCGAGCTTTGTCACAGGAGAGAATCATTTTGAAGTGAAGTGACAGGGCAGTTCCTTCTGTAGTGTTTGGCAATGGGACAGCCCACTGCAGATGTGGTGGGCTCTCCTTGACTGGAGTTGCTGCAGAACAGGCTGGGCAGCCATCTGCCAGGGATGCCGTGGTTGCATCCTTCATTGCAACTCCTATAGGGAGTTGGGTTGGTTATGAGAAGCCCTCCAAGATCCCATCCCGACTCTATGATCCTGTGCTTGCTCTGTTTCAGATCTCTGAATCATTGGACAACATTGTAACCATGCATGTTTGAATTCACCCACATTAAACTGGACGTGAAAACACAATGAAAGCACACAGGGTGGGTGTGTTGGAAGGGGGGAAATGTAGTGTGAAATGAGACTGAAATGAATTTGTTCCCCCAAATTTCCCTCCGTGAATTATTCTGGCAAATATTGGAAGCCATGGCAGAGCACATGGTTTGCGTGCAGAAAGTCCCGGTTTCCATCCTTGGCACCTGCAACTGTACAGCTCCGTTAGCAGGTGCAGGGAAAGAGTCTCTGCTGAAGAGCCACTGGTAGCTGCAGCAGACGACACTGGGCTAAATGCATCAATAGTCTGACGTGATATAATGCAGTTTCATATGTTCCAGTATTCACTGCGCAGTCTCTGAGCACTTGCCAAATATTTGGCAGTAGGTGGTAGCTGACAGGCAATAGCATTTCATGTCAAACAGTATTTAGTAGCTAACAAACAATGGTGTTTTGCATATGACAGCTAACAGATGATGAGATTTCCTCTCTGACATAGTAAAAAATCAAAAGAATCAAGAAAGCCAATGTCTAAAGTGCTCATTCTTTGCCAAGTTTCAAATATTCAGACATACGCATTTCAGCTCCAATTTCAGAACAGAATATGCCATTTTTGGAGAGTAAGGTTCTGAGTTTAAGGAGAGATCTGAGGCACCCTTGGCGTGTTTCCAGGATTGATATAACTTTATAACAGAGAGAGAAAACATTGCTTCTTGTGATATCTCTGTATGCTAAAAATAATAATTCAAAAAGCTTCTACCAATTGGTGGGAAATGTATTTAGCATTTTCCTATTGTCTCTAACATCAAGATGAGATCCCAAAATTAAATAAATCATTTGTAATTGGTGTTTTTGTCTTGATACTAGTCATTGACCATAATAAAACAACTTGACTTGACTTGACATAGACAGGTTTCTTCTTGTTTCAAAAATTTTGCTTGAATGATTCTCACTCCCACAACCTTATTTATATGCAACAACCACTTTATGTTGACCTCTTGCATCAGGCTGCCTTTCATGTCTCATTATTATGAGATGAAAATGCCCCTCCCCCCCAAAAAATTCTTTTGCTTTCAAGAACGTCCATCCCAAGTGAATGAAATTGTGTGAACTGCACTTCCAAACCATTCACACAGTGGTATACACAGACAAGTTATGAAACATGCCATGCCTCAGCTATCAAAATGTGTGTGCGTGCATTTTATCACATGCATCTTATTTGCACTTTTAGAGCTCAATCACATGCTCAGAAGGAAGTTCCAGTACATTCTACAGGGTGTGTTCATACTTCTGGGTAAGTATGTATAGGATTGCAACCTTGCAAGTATTTTTTGCCCAACAGGTTGTCAAGAAACATAAATTACAAACTCTAAAAGCCAAACACCAACAATAAAGAAAAACACATACAGTGTTTGAAAATCCTCACAATCCTAAACTATTGACAGAATTTAAGAGCCAAACTAAACACGGACATGTTTATTGAACACATGCTAACTCACAAAGAGTGGCAACGTATCTATTTTTGACATCAAAAGGAGTGAAACCTGCCCTGCTCCACTTGGATTCAGGCGGCCACCCGATGCCCGGTAAGCCCAGCTGGGCTCATTGGGATTTACTTATGAGTGGATATTTGTAAGAGTGTGCATGAGCTGCTTTTCCCCCAGGCCAACTTCGTTACTAGAAGGGAGCCAGATAATTCAGGTGCAGCAGTTCAAGATGAGGGAGGCGTGTGCCTTTCCTTGGTGAACTCCTTTTGATGTCAACAGGAGGCTCCACCAGCACTTTAAAGGCAAACAGGTTAGTGCATGTTTAATAAGCAGGTGTAATAAGATACTGGATGTGTCGATTTCCCAAAGGTTGGTAACAGCAGGCATAGGGCAAGGAGAGACATACTGTGAAACAGAGATTTGGGATTGTAGCAGCAGGATGAAAGTGCTGCAACACAGCAGCCTGGATCTCATTTGAGGACAACAGGGGCACCTCTCAAATTTTGTTAGGTTTCCATCGTCCACCCTACCCTCTAATGATTATTATTGTTAATAATAATACAGTAATAATAATAATAATAATAATAATAATAATAATAATAATAATAATAATAATAATAATAATGTACACTGTAACTGCTTCCTTTGGCCACTTCTGTGCTTGTTCTTTCTGTTGAGCAAAATCCTAGACAATTTTCATGTGCCTTTCTGATTTCCATTCCCTAAGGTGCTCTGAAGCTTTTCTTCACAACCAAACAACCTTTATAATATGATTTTCTAGGAGTAAGAAACACCATTGGAGGGACATCACACACTGTTAAAGCTATCCTCCTCAGTGCCCACTTCGCACATAGCTGCCTCTTTCAGAGAGCTGCTTCCCATGGCACTTTCAGATGCAGCTTTGGTATGTCTGGGGCTCCTGCAGCCATGCAGGGGGTCAAATGCATAGGTCTTTCCCACCTGGTCATTACCCTGTGATCTTGCAGGGTGGTGATTGAGTAGGAAAGATCCACATGATTGCTTTCATTGACATGGCGGCTGTATTCACACACATGCCACAGCTGCAAGGGAGAGCACCATGGGGATAGCCGCTCCTGGTGTAGAGGAAGGGCCCCCGAATGGAAAGAAACACAGATGTTCATCTTGCTAGCATTATTGGTCAAGCAGCTATATCAAAATGTGGCTCAATAATGCTCTTTTCTGCATTTTAAAAATGCACTTACATTGTAACTCTTTATTTCCAATCCATCTTGATCAACGAGGCCATTCCAAGTGCTGTTGAGTACATGGTAAAATAGCTTACTGGAACTTGGGATAGAATTGTAGAATTGGACAGGATCCCAAGGGTCCTCTAGTCCAACCCCCTGCAGTGCAGGAATCTCAACTAAAGCATATGCAAGTCAGATGGCTGTTGTGCTCTGCGGCAAAGCAGGAGTCTGGCAAGATTTTATTTATTTTATTTATTGTATTTCTACCCCACCTTTTCCTCTAAGGAGCTTGAGGTGGTGTGCATGGTTCTCCCCCTCCTCCTTTAATTCCCACAACAATCCTGTAAGGTAGGTTAGGCTAAGAGGAAGTGACTTGCCCAAGATCACCTAGTGAGCTCCATGGCTGAGTGGGATTTGAACCTTGGTCTCCCAGATCCAAGTCCAACACTCTTTAGCACCACACCTCACTGGCTGTCAAGATGCTACTGGGATGAGATGGCAGCAGTTCTAACCATGATGAGGTAAAGCTGCCGCCTGTGCCAATAACCCCACCATCACAACTGTGAAGACACAGCCACAAAGACTCGTGAAAGCCAGGATCCTGTGAAATGTCAGCATATGCAATCCAACCAAGCATGTGCTTTATGCATGCCTCCCTTTAAGCGGCTGGAAGGAGGGGGGGGTAGCAAATGTGAGATGGAGCAATAGGCTTCTGGCTTCTAACAGTCCAGACAAGAGAAGGTGTGACTTTTCTCAAGCTGAGGATATTGTGTGGAAAGAACAGTGGAAGCCCATGGTTGTCCTTCCTGAATTTGAATTTGCCCAAATCACTAACCGATGCCTTGTCTACACATACGGCACAATGAGGCAATAGAACGGACTGTATCACTAGAGACTCCATCTGGGCAATATAGTTTTTGCGTGTACCTTCATTGAAAAACAACCATCACATGAAAATAAACTTCCCTGCACAAATTGCAAAGGAGTATATCAAGTTTAAAGGTTCTAGCTTAGCCCATGTCCTGCTGTGCTAATGTTCTATTTCATGGGGAGTTTAATCATAAATTACCCTTTTTCCAAAGTTCTGGTTACAGGTAGGTAGCCGTGTTGGTCTGCCATAGTCGAAACAAAGAAGTGTATCTGAAGAAGTGTGCATGCACACGAAAGCTCATACCAAGAACAAACTTAGTTGGTCTCTAAGGTGCTACTGGAAGGATTTTTTTTATTTTGTTCCTTTTTCCAAAATAAGTAAATAAATGGCACCACTCATCTGTAGTTCAAACTGGCACAAATTATTTCAACCGCTTCTTCTGCTATGGATGTGGGCCATTGGTGGTCACCATATTTGTGTCAGCCAATTAGATGTTCTATGAAGAAGCACTTTCTTTCAGCTCACCTGAGTCTACTGCCAACAAATAGCAGAAGAAATTGTAAAATGGTTATTGGGGGAATGCAGTGCTTTGAAAAGTGCATGATTGAAACCCCTCCCTATCATTAAAAACCCCCAGAAACTTCTACACATAGAAATAACTTTTTTCCTTGTATGCTGATTTTTCCCTCCGGAAGCCTTCACTCAAAATCTAAATATTTCCCTGCAATCTGAAGTTTAATTAAGTTTGCTGTATTTAGACACCACTTCTCATATACAACTTTAAAGAGGTACAATTCAGGAATTATTTCTATCCCTTTGTCTGCCTCAGTATGAAATGGGATTGAGAGTGTCATTCTGTCAAATAGTAAGGAGAATTCTACCACTTTGTAGGTGCAGATCTGGGGCAAAACAGTCATTCTTCCCACCACTCCTAGTCACGCTGATCAAAGAAAAACATGTTTGCTCCTGGATTTCATTCTTGATATGAGGAATATAATGCTGCAGATTGCCACTCTGTCCTCAGCCTTTTGGGGTTCAGCACACGTGTGGCTGTTGATTTCCTGTCATGGACTAGTAAACTAGCTTTAGGTAAGACAGTTCAGACATCTAGCCTGGCTTCAGAAAGCTTTGCTTCGGTAATAATTTTACATCACGACTCTGAAGGTCAAGTGGTGCAGTCAGGCTCATGGCAGAGTCCACGATTGATCTGCTGCTTCAACTTAGCATGTACAAAATCACTCTTCATGCTGAGGAAGAAAAAGGGGGTCAGTAGGTTTGGGGGGAAGCTTGTATTTCCATTTTGATGGATGTGGGGAGCAATCTAATGACAGGAGATCAAGAGTATTGAGTCCTGCATTTGGAAGAAGGTTCAGGCAAGACAACCTTAGTGGCCCCCTTCAAATTTTGGCCATCAGTTTGTTCAAAGGGTGATGAAAACAGGCCATAGTCTACATGGAAGGGCTGTGGCTCTCTACAGGTATGGCACCTAAGAAGAGCTTGCTGGGTCAGGCCAGTGGGGGCCTCTCTAGTCCAGCATCCTGTTCTCACAGGGGCTGAACAGTTGCCTGTGGGAGACCAGCAAGCAGCATTGCAGCACACAAGCACTCTCCCCGCCCCCCCCTCGTGCTTTCCAGGAGCTGCTTCCCAGTTCAGTCTCCAGCATCTGCAGGTTGGGTTGCCAAAATCCTTTGCTGGAAACTCTGGAGAGTTACAGAGAGTCCATGCAGTGGTCTAATTTGGTATGAGGCAGTTTCAGATGTTCCTTTGTATATTCAACTTATCACCATGTTTTTAACCATACTTCGGAAATTGCCAATACTCCAGGGAGGTCTCCATATTTATTTCCTATGAAATCTGTACTGGTTAAAGTAACAGCATTCAAAATAAATGTTAAGACAGCTTGTCACTTACACTTGCTATTGAATTAACCAGCTACATTCACTGGTCTGAGCACTTGTGGAGAAATGAGGTATGGAATCTCTTATGCATCCCCTGCTACTTGGGAAATTTGGACCAAGTGAGAATGGCAAGATTGCTGGGACAATGGTCTCTCTTGAGGCCTCAGCAAATGACCAATGTCACTGGCGGGCCTATAGGCCATAAATCTGTGCAAATATTAAGGGTATAGCAAGATCCATCCTCTTGATTAATTAAGACAGCTCTACTGATTAAAGCTTCATTTCTTCCCTCCAATTAATGTTTTGGGATTGATCTTGAATGCCTTATAGGGAAGCCTCTTTCCCCATATGCCACTCTTAGAAGTGAATAAAATTGTAATCAATGGAATTTAAGACCAAGAAAATATGTTTAAGATTTTGAAGTGATCAACTAGTTACTATTACACTGTTTACTAATATTTACCCATACGCTACATAAGACAAGTGGTAGTGAATAATGGTCTGGACCTCAGGGGTGAAATCCAGGGCTCCAGGGCCCATGACTACTTAGAAAGCGGCAGATGATGGAGGGCAATGGGGAATAGACCTGGCATTAGCACGCTTCCCTCCCTTTGAGTTTTTTGTTTTTAAGAAAACATTTTATAGTCAAGATGTGGCTGGCCAGGCATGTACATGCTTACAGATGCTCATTTTAATATATTGTCCTTCTCTACAAGAAAATGATGCTTATTCCCAAGTAAGTAAGCAAGCATCAGAAGAGCAGAAACAAACTCCATTTTATTCTGGCAGTTATGATGAAGAGTTTACAATAGTGGTTCTCAAAGGGTATGGGCTACAAATTGCACACAGCGTTCGTTTGGTGTGCGATTCCTTAGCTAGGGAAATGCATTCAGAGGGGGGCTCACTTCCATGCCCCTCCCAAGCCAGACAGTGGCAAGCAACAGTAACTCTCCTCCCATTGAAATAAATGGGCTGTAAAGGTGCTTAATTTGCTTGGAGGAAGATGTTGAAGCAGCACAACTTTTTTCAGCAGGCCTTTTTAGGCATTTCTGCTTTTTGTATCAATCTGAATTTTTATGTCGTTCAGCTGTAATTTTTAGTTGATAATTTTAGATATACTGTAATTTTTGTTGATTGTTTGCCACCTTGACTATTTTTACACATAGCTGCTATAGAAATGTTGGAATAAAACAGCTAAATAAAATGCAGCACATTTTAACAATTCAAAGCATTCTATCTATTTTATTCTCAGTAATGAGAGTTAGCATCACAAACATTAACACTGTTGTCAAGGGAGGATTAGAGGGCATCTCACTCTGAAAGCTAGATGAGAACTTTTTTTTTATCTTACTCAATCTAGAATAGAGCAGATATTGGAAACTCCCAACTCAACAAAATACAACCAAAAGTCCAGCACCATTTAGTAACAAAACTATATAGCACTATTATCCACCCAACTGAAGAATAACAAGCCAATTCACAATTCTAACGTAATTTAGAAATATTGTCAAAATTGTATTTTGTGTTCAATAGCTTTATACAGTGCTAAATTAATTAAATCGAATAGGCTACAAACAGTGCTTTGCATGGTTTAGGTTTAGGTTTAGGTTTAGGTTTAGGTTTAGGTTTGCATCTGTCCCTGTTAAGCGTTTTATGTCCCGTTAACTCCAATATTTGTATCTCTCTCCTGCAGATCAACAGGACTTGGATGTGCTTAGCTTGGGCTGGTTTATGCTCTTTTCTAATTATCAAGAGATTTGAAAAGTATAACAGTAAAATCAGATGTCACTATCTTACACTGGCCTCCTGATTAAAGAAACTGTTTCGGAGGTAAGCTCTTTCTTTCCATGATAACACATACAAGAATTTCATTTTGGAGTTTATCACAACCATTTTGTCCCAGTGCCCCTGCTGTCTAACCCTGTTTGCTGACTTACCCAGGGTTTACTGACAAGTTCTACTTGAGTAAATTGTATTTAGACAACAATATATTTCATTCAAGCCTCTTGCAGTGACTGAGCCAAGGTCAGTTTTATATTCTGCTGAAATCATAAAGTGACACTCGAGATAAACAGAATGTTTACTCTCTCCATGTGAGCTGGAGCTGATATGTAAATTTATCCTTATTCTTTCATCAAATTTGCATTTACCCTCTTAGTCAAACACTACAGGACTCCAAATCAAACAGTTTTAATGGTGGTCAACTCTTTATGACCGATTGCTGTATCGAAGGGAAAAGAAGCGACAATTTAGATTAAAATGCAAAGAATAACACAACACGGTGAGTGTCATCCGGTTTGCAATAATTGGGTAAAATTTCCATACAAGTGAATGGGTTTTAGTGCTTGGGTGCCTGAAAAGCAATTGCTGTATTCTTGTATTTTTATTGCGCTCTCGTTATCTGCAACAAACAGGCCATTCTCACCTGTCATTGTTATTTTTCTTATGATCAAACAAGTCAAGTGCTACTGAACAAATTCTTTTTTTCTCCACCCACTTTTATAATCTACATGAAAGAAACGCACTTCGATCCACAATTGAAATGGCCTGAAGATACAACAGCTAATTTCACAATAATGCCTCAGAAAAAATGGAAATCTATAGGCAGGTTTTTATCTTTCGTGCAACTTAAAAGAAGATCAACATATGCTAACATGCATATTCAACCAAGGCTGGAAATTTCCTTAGATGAAGGGTTAGGAGAGCAAGGCTGGAGGCAAAGAACAATTTTTAGGAGTTAAATGTGGCCTGAGAAAAGGGATTTACTTCCCATGGTGTGGTGCATACACTTTGTTTCTTTTGTTTGCATTTCTTTTGTTCCATTATTATCTGCAGTCCGATAGGTTTCGTGTGTTTTTGAACAATAAGAAAACCCACAAAACCTGTTTATGAAAATGGTCTAATTAAACAGACTATGAGCAGCGATCCCTCTTTCAAATTGCCTTCAACTCTTCTTCTTCTTCTTCTTCTTCTTCTTCTTCGATGGGAATACTCCAAAGGAGCTAGATACCATATAAATTGGCATCTGTTGGCTCCCGTAGATGTGAAACACACAGAATGGAATTCAAGTGTTTATTTTCAGGCTCTACACTGTTTTGAACAATGACCTGAATTCACACATGCTGCTGAGTAACTTTAAGATGCATTTTTTCCAGCCTTATTTCAGCGACAAGTGAAATAGTTTCCGTGATGTGCATCCACGAGAGGTAGTGTGATGTAGTGGTCAGACATTTGTTTCACAATTACAAACAGTGTGCGGCAGAGCAGAGCGATCACAAGCTGGGGGGTCACCAAATGAAGCTGGTCAGCTGGACGGACAATAGGAAGTACACAGCACATGACCAGTCAGCATGGAATTCCCTTTCACAGGGTGAGAAAATGGCTATTGGTTTAGAAGACTTTTTAGACACATAAATGGAGGAGGAATCTGCCCATGTTGCTACTAGATATGATAGTTTAATGGAACCTGGACAATATGCCTCTGAATACCAGATGTTTAAGGATAAGCAACAGGGGAGCCCAATGCCTTGAAGCTGAGCTGTGAACTTCCAGAGATGTTTGGTTAGTCAGTCCTGGATCCATCTTATGCTGTTAGTGTGACCCATGAGCTTGGAGGTCTCTGCTTCAATTTCCACAGCAGCCACAAACTCACTAGGACTAAGTGGCCTCAAATAAACCACTACAGGTATCTCCCCAGCCTTCACATCTGCAACAAGGGGGTAATAGCATCAGACTGTCTGTTTTGGACTACTGTAAGGATTACTGAAACAATGTCAATCTGAACTACTTTGAATCCTTCAAGCATGCCTTATAAAGGCATTGAAGTGTTGTTGTTGTTGTTGTTGTTGTTGTTGTTGTTGTTGTTGTTGTTCTGCCCCAAAGCTAAAATGGTGGATTAATGGTGGATTAATGGTGGGATGACTAAACCACCAATTTGACGTTTATGGAAAACATGCTTTCATACAAGATCAGAAGCTTTTCTGGCAGATAATTTTGGGAGAGCAGAGACAACAGGAAAATAAAAGAGAAAAAGAAGTGAATGATGTGGCTTCCTATAAGAAATAAAAATGATGGTCAAGATCCAGCTGCAGTCATAGGTGTATAGCAGCTGGTGTTGTTGTTCAGTCGTTCAGTCGTGTCTGACTCTTCGTGACCCCATGGACCAGAGCATGCCAGGCACGCCTATCCTTCACTGCCTCTCGCAGTTTGGCCAAACTCATGTTAGTAGCTTCGAGAACACTGTCCAACCATCTCATCCTCTGTCGTCCCCTTCTCTGGTAGCCCCCAGCTATTGATATCCCAATTCACATCCTAATTCACAACAAAAGATGCATTCAGCCAGTTCAACGGGTAAGCATTACAATGATGTTGAGAATCCATGTCTGCAATGTGTGCCAAAGGTGGCTTCCAAAGGCAGAAGGCTCTTCTGTGGACAGATCTCTTTTGCTGGATCTAGGCAGAATTATATGGGTTAAAGCTTTCATAGGAGTGCCATGCAATTTTAGTAAGCCATCTGATCTGGTAAGAAAGGTCACAGTCCAGTCTATTGCAGAAGCCCCATATATTTTATTTACCAACTTTGCATCTCACCCATTCTCCAAGTTGCTCAAGGCAGCATATCTGGAGTTGTTCCACTGTACTCTCTCTCTCTTTCTCTCTCTCTCTCTCTCTCTCTCTCTCTCTCACACACACACACACACACACACGTCTCCTAAGTGAGCTTTATGGCTGAGCAGGGTCCCAAGCTCACGTCTCTCTGATCTACTTCATCCTCTATGCAGCCCTGGCTCACCATTCATTTCATTGGGGCTTGCATAAGCAACCTTTGAAATGGATTGTGCCTAGTGGTTTATTAAAATGATATTTAACAGGCAAGTATGTTTTCCTGCTTTATGCTGCTTCTCTTTAAAAAAAAATAATCCATCAACTTTAAATAAAAAAGAGCCCAGAGCCGAATTTCCCTTTTCAGTGTGGGCTGTCAAATGGCTATCTAATAGTGGCAGGACTGTAGCGGGAGAGATATCTGCCTTTCTCTGGAGCCTGCAAGTATTTCTGCCATTCACGAAGCCAAAGGGATGCCACCCACATGGTGTTTGCTCAACATAAGCAAACAGATTGTAAACTGGCTGATAATTTTTGTCCTGACAATGTCATTTACTGCTGTCAGCCTTTTGTCTGCCATGTTTGCTTTATTCAAATATGAACCAAGTGGACCTCCCTTCCAGCGCTTTCTTCTGCATTAAAATCACATCAATTCCCTTCCATTCTCTCTTATCTAAAATTCATTGGAGGCCAATCACTTGGATGAATGCTTTGGTGTTTCCATGGAGGCTAGAAGTCTAGTGTGGACTTCAGGGGATTAGGAAGTTTCACATTTAAAGCCTTGAAGTGCACGTTTTTGTATTGTTCCAACCCCCAACCCCCAAATTCAGTTCTTTCTTTTGCCAGTAGAGACAGAAGGAAAAGTTGCTACATCATTTTATTTTTTCCAGAGTGCCGTTTCACTGCAAATATATATATATATATTCCGTCTGGTATGTGTGTATGAGAGAGGGAGAAAGAGAGAGAGAGAGATCACGAGACTAAAAACAATCTTTGACTGGCTTCTTACTGTCCTGACTGACCGAGTGCTGTGTTGGAATGCATCCTCTGGATTGTCTTTAACAGCAATTTTCCATCGCCCTGTATAATAAATTCTAGCCCATCTTCAATAAGCTTGACTTGGATCCAGCTGCTTCCCAGGGTGCTTGCCCACAGGTCTTGAAGCATCTGCCTTTGTTAATAGAGGTCACGGCACTTTGTGTTAAATAATTCACATCAGA
This sequence comes from Lacerta agilis, assembly GCF_009819535.1. Classification (NCBI taxonomy): domain Eukaryota; kingdom Metazoa; phylum Chordata; class Lepidosauria; order Squamata; family Lacertidae; genus Lacerta; species Lacerta agilis. The sequence continues at coordinate 1,379,243 of NC_046318.1, read as the reverse complement.
CATGTCTGTGTGTAGTCTGGAAGCAGCTGCAGATGTTGCCTGTTTGTTGGACGGTTGAAGACAGAACTTTAAAATTTAGGTTTACCAGCATCTAACCCAGAAGAGTTCAGAGGCTCTCTTCATTTGGGGGAGCATGCTCCCCCCCAATCACTGATGTAAATGTGTCAAAATTTCAGCGTCTACAGGTGTACATTTTAAGGGAGTGGTGCTGATTTACGGCAGCACCAAATGTGCGCTTAGGATCCTGCATCTTCCCCATATTATACATTTGGAACCTACAATAAATAAATGGGGAAATATATTCATGTAACACTATGGAAAATGTCTTCATTTCAAAAAACAATTTCTTTCTAGATGTTAAGCTAAAAACATTTGACAACTGAGTGTTTTGTTTTTATTTGTGCATATTTTGTTTTACCTGCCAAGCTGTTGCACATCCCACAAGCCCCCTTGGGAAAAATGAGATAGAAAGCAAACAGGCTGGTATGTATAAAGTACAGTTATAAATAAGCCCAGGCTCCAAGCATGTAGTCAGGAAACAGAAATCTTGAGCCAATAATATTATTTAGAAGACATCTGAAGGCAGCCCTGCTTGGGGAAGTTTTTAACGTTTTATGTTTATTATGTTTTTATATATGTTGGAAGCCACTCAGAGGAGCTGGCGCAATCCAGTCAGATGGGTGGGGTACAATCATCATCATGGTGAGGAAGAAGAAGCAGGCGATACGATGAATATAATGCTTTTTCCACTGTATGTACATATAGGCCAGCCTGCTGGGGACTGATGTACACACAGAAGCCATATTTCCCTCCCGCCAGCTTGGCATATGCACAGAGCCATTCTTTCCACACTGCTAGATTGGAACATATACAACTATATAGATTACAATAAAGTAAATATCAGGCAAGAAGGAGAAGAAAGGAGGCAGAAAAGTCAGGGAGGGACATGAAAGAAGAGATCTATAAAAACCCTCCATGTGTTGTCACCCACAACTGGGTCATGGCCCATGACCTAAGGTGGTTCCTGCCTGTGACACCAGCCACTACCAATTGTTTTTTTGTTGCTGTTTTATAAAGAGAAGGTGCGGGAGGGGAAAGAGATAGAGTACTGAAAAGATAGTCAGGGAGCTTGGAAGCCAGAGAGAGAAAAGGAAGGATAATTAGAAAGAAAAGTCTCTCCTTTAAAAACAATTTCAACAGCAGCATAATAGGAAAGAGAGCAATAAAATACATTTACATTGATCAGCATGTAATGAAGCCAGGGCTTATGAATACCAGTTAGGAGGATTTTTCCCTATTGACTTGATGAGCTACAGACAGGACCCTGTTGTCTAGTTAGACTGCTGCTGTTTCATGCCCAATTTCAACAAGCCAGCTGCTTTTTATTGCCTGTTTTCACTGGCTGTTTAGAGAGGTTTTTTGATGTGGACTTTGTTAGCTACCTTGAGATTCTAGAAATAAGGTGGGATACAAAATGAAAAATAAAGGAACTAAATATATTAATGGTTTAGTTCATCCACAGCATAAAAACATCTGTAAAATGTTTTTTAATGGCACTAGCTGTTCCATCTGAAATTGCTGTTCATGCACCTTATACAAAATCCAGATGGCATTGTTGTTTGCTTGTTGCATTCCAGTTTTTTCTGTGTTCATCTGTTTTTGCATCTAATTTGTAATAATCTTTCCCCTCAATGTGAACTGAATTTCAGGGCCACCTGTGAAGCATACATTGGCTGATGTGTCTTATACCTGACTTTTCTATTAAAATGGCACTCAGATCAGCTTGCAATAAGAAATAATGCAGAATAATAATACAAAAATATAAAGTGCACATCCATTAAAATAATAGGCAATACTTAAAACAGCAGGAATTCAAAAAAATAAAGAGGTAGTGGTACAAAATCTCAACTCGTGTAGATCTGGCTTCAGGCCCAGGTGTGGCACCAAACTGCCTTGGCTGCCCTGACTGATGAGCTTCCTTAGGAGAGAGGCTGGGACAGGACAACTTTCTCGGTTCTCCTTGAACTCTCAGCGACTTTCCACACCATCAAGCACAGTATCCTCCTGGAGCAGCTCCATGGGTTGAGAATGGGAGGCACTGTGTCCTACCTCTGGTCATTTCCAAGGAGTTAGCTATGAGGGACTATTACATTAGACTGTGGGAATTGACCTGTGACCTCTTCAATCAAATGAAACTAAATCTGGACAAGACTTGAGATTTACATTGTCTTTACATGCACAGTGCATTAGCTATGAAGAGTCAGAGCAGAAAGCAAATTGAACCTGGCTCAAAACACTTGCAGAGTCATGAAACTCAGCAGATTTCTGGATCAGTTCATACACATCACCTAGTACTGGGCGACTTGCAGTTGAATCTGTGGCCATACTCTGTTTAAAAGCTTGAAGTGATATGAATGTTCTGTCTATGGTATTTAATCTGTGATAGATCATTCACCAATGTGGGGCAAAACTGGTGTTTTTATTATCTGTTCATGCAAGTGCCTTTGACTTTGTCTGCAGAGTTATTATTACCACAACATTATCCCCATCACCCTTTGCAAGGATCTTTCATGTACCAACTCTTCACAACGCAGCCTCTGCCTGTCCCTCCGCTCCTGCTGATGGACAAGCCAAACTGATGGAGTCAGTGACGTGTCTCCGGCAGAACATCTGTGCCAATTATCTAACAAACAATTATGCCAATTGTTTAACGGGACTCCTTAATTGTCCATCTATATTTGGCTTTGGCTTTTTCCCCTTTGGAAAGAAAACCCAAACACAGGAGCAAAACCTAAGGATATAAAAGCGGGGGACCCCACCCCACCCCACAGTTCCAACAAGTGATGAAAACGTTTCATGTCAGTAACTGGAAGAACTTCATATAGGCTTTACTGCCCTGACCCACTGACAGCATGATTTAGCTCTGTGGGGTTTTGTACTGTTGACATGACAACTGTTGAATATGTCATAAATATCCTTGCAGTAGACATGAATAGTATGTTTGCCTTTCCTCCATTGTATTGGATGATGGGTAGCCTAGTTCTCCGCTTCTAGAACTCTTGGCAGTGATTCCTTTTGATTGCAAAGTGTCTGCATGGTAGCTTCAGTAAACTTCTCCCTCAAACCTCACGGAAGGGCCTAAGTTAGTCAGGATCAATGCTATTGAAACCAGTGGAACAATCTAAGTCAGAATGAACTTAAGTCATGCTGCTTTCAGTGGGATGTGATCACAATAAACTATAGCTAGATCCGGACCAATCAGGATATGCATGTATGCATGTATGTATGTAAGCAATTTATGCACCACTTTGCACCATATGTCTCAAGGTAGCTAAGCCTATGGAATATCTGCATCACAATGCTTGCCCAGCTGCAGTAAAGTGACAGGTTGGGTCTGTTCTTGTCAATGGGATATACAGTGCCCCCCTCCAAAAAAAAATGTCTCCTACATTTATGCATCAGTTATTAAATAATGGATCATCTAATGAATTGGTGTGAGAAATCCAACAAGTATAACACTACAGTTCTCTTGCTGAGGAGGGAAAGTGAACAGCAGAATTTCAGGCCATCAAAAGTATGTATTTCATTTCTTCCCTCTCTATTCCTTGAGCTGTGGGGCATTTCGTGTTAATAAAGAATGAGATACATACACATAGTTGGCTGGTGATGTTTCCCAGTTTCAGGAGCTGTGATGCTCTGGATGGGTATCCCAATTCCAAGAAGAATTCTAATTGCCTGGCTCATTTTGCTTGTTTTCTTATGCTTCCATTGAATCAGCACGTAAATGCAGAATTTAACTGTTGCGTGCGAGACTTTCTTTTTGAAAAGTATATAATGATGGGAAGGTCTCCTGAGAAATTTCACTCAACTTGTTGAAATTCTTCCGGCTCCCTTGAATGGGCTCAGATATTTTACCTGAAGAGCATGAATTTTGCTTTAGTTGAAATCTAGTAACAGCTAGGTATGTGAGGATGCAGCCACCCCAGTCATTTTGCTTATCCGTTTGAAACTTTTCTTTTATATATATATATCTTATTGAGTTTTACACTGCAAATTTAAATTCAAACATTAAACATCAACACCATCATTTAGGATCCCATGAATCCTTTAACTCTCTGCCACCCTTCCATGGGTACATTTTCAATCCTTTTCAGCTGTTTCACTTATTATTTCTCTTTTTCTTAAATAAACCATTTTCCCCTTAATTTTTAGTACATTACAAGCGTTACTCAAATCCTGCCAAAGGTTTTAGTTGTTTACAGTGTTCTATGCTTTTCAAACTTTTCTGGCTACCCTTGAATTTTCTTCACATTTCACTTCAGCTTTAGCTCTAAGGCAGGGGTTAGCAAACTTTTTCAGCAGGGGGCCGGTCCACTGTCCTTCAGACCTTGTGGGGGGGGCAGACTATTTTGGGGGGGGGGAAATATGAACGAATTCCTATGCCCCACAAATAACCCAGAGATGCATTTTAAATAAAAGCACACATTCTACTCATGTAAAAACATGCTGATTCCCAGACCGTCCACGGGCCGGATTTAGAAGGCGATTGGGTCACATCTGGCCCCTGGGCCTTAGTTTGGGGACCCCTGCTCTAAGGGAACTAAGTGACAACTAGGAATGTAAAGGCAAATCTATCAACTTTGCACATTCTGAAATGATATGAGAACCAAAATACATCCTTAAAAATGGCACCTACCCAACGTTTACAAAAAATGCACATATTAAGGGGAAGTGTGCATAAAAATCAATGTGTTAGTGAAAGTAACATACAAAGATGCATTTTGTGTGTACATTAGTCAAATTGGCATACAAAAATATGTTTATTAAGGTAAATTCAAAGTAAAATGCTGATGAACTTTCATGAGGATTTTATAAATAAATAAATCACAAATTTCTGCAGAAATGTGAAGAACTGAATTTAAGATAGGAAAGATGTGAAACTGAGAGAACTGAAATTGGCAGATCCTTCCATCCTAGTGACAACCCAAGGATGGGAGTGATGATTCTGGCCTGCTTAACATAGTGACATTTTTTAAGGTCAGAAATCAGAATTCTATCTGATGAGTAAACAAATTGAGTCTGTCTTCTTTCTCTGGTGGATTCCTTTGTTTGCTGCGCAGATAACCTACAGTGGGGTCTAAAGCAGAAATTCTCGTTGGCATGCCTATACTCCAGACTTAGGGCAGAATCAGAATTAGTCTTCCTATATCTGTTGCTCCAATGGGATGTTTCTGCTAAAGGAAGAGGGGTGGGATGCAATTTTTGCCAATTCCCTCTCCCACATGCAGTCCCCGGAGCCCTGAACAAATTTTCAGAGGGATGCTGGGGGCTGTAGAGAAGAGGGGAAATTGACAAAAACAAAAACAAAACCCCACTCTCCTCCTCTTTTAGCAGACACCTCCAGTTGGATGATATTGGCTGGACCACTTGGATACAGACCATGAAGTGGTTTAATGGTTGTTCCCTTTTCCCAGGAATTCCTGTGAACTGTAGCTCTGGGGATGAGGAAACAGAGTTGTTGAAATAAAAAAGTTCAGCACCTCAACAATATAGTCAATAATTCCTAGGAGCCTGTGGGCGAAGCCATGGTTTTGTAAGACTGGTATGCTGTAGGACTCCATAGTCACAGTCCAGAGAAAAATTCCATTAGAACCAAGTTTGAGCTAATTTGCCCCATTAATTTTAGCATTCCTTTGACAGCAACCCTTTTTACCTCTAGGGGTCAAGTCACGACCTTTTAAAAAAAAATTCCCGGGCAAAGAAAGAAAGAAAGAAAGAAAGAAAGAAAGAAAGAAAGAAAGATTCTGCCTTTTTTAGTCCTACTTCTGCTTGTTTTTATATTGATGTTGGCTTTATGTTGTTTTATAGTTATTTATTCAATGTGTACTTTTAAATTTTTATAACCCACCTTGTGCATTGTTTTAAAAGTCAAAAGATGGGGAATAAAACTTTTAAATAATTAAATGTGCCATGTGTATCAAGCAGCATATTCTTCTGGATCAGGACCTGTGAGTATCCAGAATTCCCTTCTCCAAAAGAAACTGGACCTATTAAGCCCACCTCCTAAGACTTGGGAAAGAGCTCACTTCACAAACTGTGAGGAGGAACCTTGCACTGGGGTGTGTTTAGGAGGGCAAGTATGGGTGGGAGAGAATTGTGCAGTCTCCACTTTTGTGCAAAGCTCCCCAATTCACATTTCCCTAAACAGTATGCAATTTTCAACACAGCTACCCTGCAGAATTTGAACTTCTCAAACCAAAATGTGTAGAAAACGTGCTCAGGGTTGCCATATTTTGAAGAGCAAGAAAGAGGACACATTTGTCAGCTTCTACTTTTAACTATGTATCGCTATGATGACTCTCATTTTACAAACCCATTCTGAAGACAACATGAAATCCCAGTAAGTGCCTGGAACCCCTGAAATTTCACACAGCTCAGAGATTGGGGTGGTATGCAACACCACCAAACAAATAATTTGATGCTGGGGAAATCTCAGAAGCTGGAGAATGAGTTGTTTTCCAAGGGTGGATGGAGTCTATCCTGTCTTCTGTGTTGAGGGATCAGAGAGGGAAACTCTTAATGGTCCCTGGCTTACATTTCAAGCCACTGGGCTGCTGTTTTTTGCAGCATGCAAGTTAACAGGGCCAAGAGGCCTGCAAGCGGGTGTCATTATTGATTACTGCTGCAGATTAGTGCTTTCAATTTGCGTAGCTCAGGCAGAAAAGAACAGCACTTTAAAAAAGAAAAAAGAAAAAGCATGTTGTGACTTTGAGTCAGATTATCCACACTGAAAAAAGTGCCAATGCTGAATTGATTGGAGGCAGCTCAGGACCATGTATGAATAAGCCAACAAGAAACAGGAAGATCTAACCATGAAGGAAGCTTGAAAATCAGATCAGAAAATGTCCCACCCCAGGGTCTTCCTGGCAGTTTCCTTTGTGTTCTGGTTAAGCGCACAGAGAGGATCACAGACCCCATCACAGGCCTGTTTACTTAGGGAACAATCAGTAATGTATGAATAATAATGGCACCTTCTGACCGTGACTAATTGAATCACAGCATGCTGGCAAGGCAATGAGAAGGCTTTGCGAGCTGCTAGTCTATCAATGTTGTTTTTCAAGCAGCACCAATGACTGATGGATGGATATGCATTTTCAAACAAGTCATTTTAAATATTGCAGCATGACTCTGTCGTTAAAAGAGGGGGTGGGGGTTAAGAAATCCTGAACTGAACAGCGAAAAGGAAGCAAACAGTGGATGCTGAACAAAGAATCACATATATGTTCTGGTGTAGAACACTCTGGCAGATTTCTACAGGGAGAAGAGGGGCCACATGCTGGATGAAGTCAGAGCCAAAATATTCCCAGTAGATCAGAAATTGGAAACTATCCCATAAGGAGACAGCTCCTTTGTCCTCTCTTGGCTGGAAGCTGGAAGCCAAGAGAGCATCTTAGGATAAGCAGATGTTGCTTCTTCGACGAATGTGGTCAGAGAGAGAGAGATGGTTGACCAGTCCTGCTCTTTTGTTACCTGGGCAGGTGAGGTCATGCCCAACTCTAGTCACATGCAGAGGAAGTCTATCCCAGACTAGGAGAAACAGGAAGTTCCGACTGGCTGGTCCTTTTATGTCCACTCTAGGGATGTTGTACTTGACTGCTCTTGTGTTTCATATCCCACAGATGCAAAGTGTGATGAGTTATGAGAACAGATCCATGCCTTCAAACCTTCTAGCCCAGAGAATAGAAAGGGAAGGTGGAAGGGATATGGGTCCCAATCATGGTAAGAAGTGTTTACTCCTTATGTATTTGAAAACCTAGAATTAGAGTGGCAGGTAAATAGAAGGAAGGAAGGAAGGAAGGAAGGAAGGAAGGAAGGAAGGAAGGAAGATAATTTTCATGAATCATAACATTAAAAATTGGTTTGTTTATATCTTGGGTCATGTGCAATTCCATGACTTTGCATTTTAACTACCCATTTAAACTCATCTATTAAAGAATACGAACAGAGTTGAGTTATGCAAGTGCTTTTCTCACTCGCATTGAACATGTTGTCTTAGGTTGTTTGGATTGGCACCTACTCTGGCTGGAACCTCACACTGTCTTTTATTTTATCTAAGCTTTTTACACATTCCTAATCCCTCTTGCTGGCATTCTAGAAGTGGATACTAAAGTCAGAATGAGAAGAGAAACAAACTGACCTGTGCTCCTTTGTTAAGAGAATTCAGATCTAGTATTAGCAGCCCAAAAAAGCCGGGCTCATTTTCCAGAGCAGCTGAAGCATCACTGTACCTCCATCACTTATAGTAAAAGGTAAAGGTAAAGGACCCCTGGACGGTTAAGTCCAGTCAAACGTGATGATGGGGTGTAGCACTCATCATAAAGTGTTGCCATCTGTATCACAGACACGAATTAAAGCAGTAGCTTTGAAACTGTCTACCTTTGATAAACTTTGTCTATCTTGACACTTCTGCCAAGAAACCCCCATATACATAAGTTGGCATCTCAGTTTGACCTTGAATGTCATTTTAAGGAGGCCTCTGATGAGAACTAATAGTGTTCTATGTTCTGATGAGAACATAGTGGTAAAAAGAATGAGCTGTGAACCAAGAGGTCTCTAACCCAAAAAATCAAATCAAAGCAGCCTTTCCAGAGCCAGCCCAAGACATTTTGCTGCCTGGGGCAGAAAATCCCACAAGTGCCTCTCCATGGCAGTAAAGGTACAACAATAATAAATATACCAATATTTTGAATGAATAATTTTGTTGCACATTCATGGCACGCCCAATCACCCTGTCTAATGACATGGCTGGTCATTAAAAAAACAGATAGGGACACTTGCCTCACTTACGAAGCTGCTGTAAGGGCAGCTGAGATCAAAATCTCTCTGAAGTGCTTTGAGAAAGTATGGAGAGCGCTGCCTAAATTTCAAGTACATCATCTTGCTAAAGGTAAGCACTTTTAAATCCCCTTGATTTCCAGTGGGAAAGGTTTAAGCACATACTGAAGTCAATGGGACTTGAAAGCACTTAAAATCTGCAGGACCTTTCCCTAAATATTACTACTACTACTACTACTGTTACTACTATTACTATTACTATTCTGAACCCCTTTCATGAGCTAGAATAAGGCATTAAAACTTGTCCCTGGAGGCGCTGGCTCAACAATTCTAATGAGTTCCAGGCTATAAAGCATGAGACACTTAGCAGTTCTTGAAACTGGCACTTGGTGTGAAGGCACCAATCCAGCACCAGCCTTCTGTGAGGGTGATATTTTATTTGATTAAGAATAGGATAGGAAGTTCACTAAATTCTGTGTAAATCCTTTCTTTCTCAATACTATTAAGGGAAACGTTGTGATTTATATCCTCTTTGTGCACTCAGATTGTCAGAGCAGAGGTGCCAGCCGCTGGAATCTAGTCCAAAACAGCAAGCATGAGGTCTGGGTATAAGTCAACAGAAGCTTTGTTTATACAGTGGAAGCCAAATGAAAATCCTTCATGCTGTGGACCAGCTCTAATTGATCATTCTTCAGAAAGGAAACTGCCTAGTCAAAGTCTTTTCTTCATCCATTGGCAAAATATGGCACCTGACAGTGAAGCTTTAGTGATTACCTGGAACAGCAGAAGGCTTCAGGCCCCAAGGATAGCAAATGTGTAGATGGCGCATCCAATAACACGATGGGCACCATGTTACACACTGTGTCAAATTGCTTTCCCCGACTCTTATCCATGCATTCGGATCTGTGGGATGTAAAAAGGACAGGAGCAGTCAAACACAACTTTTGCTAGAGCAGACATAAAGGTTGTCTCAGTCCTCCAGCTGGAACTTCCTTGTATGTAACTTGAGATGGGTGCGGCCTCTCCTTGAAGAAGCACAGGCCGGGCCTCCATTTTGTCTCTTCAGTCTTCTTCTCTCTCATTGCCATCTTAACAGCAGCATTACTAAGATGCACCCTTGGCTCTAGGCCAAGAGAAGAAAAGGGGGACTTTCTCCCATAAGGAGATAGTCACCACATGTTTAGTAACTATTAAGTCTGCCTCTGGGATCCTTTGTGTGATCAGATAATTTCTTGTGAGTAAACGTTTTATACTTTACTTAAGACTGTGTAGTGTCTTATTAAAAGAGGGATTAAAAGGAGAAGACACCAGGATAATATTTCTAATTACTCTAGCGAGTCTGTGCAAGCTATCTGCTGTGTGTGTGTGCTAAAAAGGGAATGTTAACTCTGCAGATATTATAGAACTTGTAAACACAAGTTGGGACAGGATATCTTAAACAATATATCCTCCCCCACATCCCTTAACATTCCCACAGGATCAGTCAGAAATCTGTTGCATACAGCAATCCACATGTTGATTCCTAAGCCAATACTTGTTCTATCATAAGCTAAAAGAAAAAAGCTTGGATTTTAACAAGGGGGTGGTTATTCACCATGGAACTACACTAAGCCTTCCGAGAGGAAGTGCTCATTAATGGTTCCACATAAAACTTGAAAAAAGTGACAAGTGGGGTGCCGCAGGGTTCTGCCCTGGGCCTGGTATTGTTCAACATATTGATAAATGACTTGGAAGAAGGAACTGAGGGAATGCTCATGAAATTGGCAGATGACACCAAACCAGGAGAGGTAGCTAATGCCACAGAAGTCAAAATTGGGATGCACCAGGACCTTAACAAATTAGAGAACTGGGCCAAAACTAACAAAATGAATTTCAAAAGGACAAATGTAAAGTTAGGCAGGAAGAAAGAGCTTCACAAATATAAGGTGGGGGGCACCTTGAAAAAGATTGAGGGGGTCTTAGTAGACCACAAGCTTAGCATGGGTCCACAGTGTGATGCAGCAGCAAAAAGGTTAATGTATTCTAGGCTGCATCAAGAGAAAAATAGTGCCCTAATCAAGGGAAGTAATAATATCACTCTATTCTGCCTTGGCCAGACCACACCTGGAATACTGTGTCCAGTTCTGGACACCTCAATTTAAGAGGGGTGTTGACAAGCTGGAACACGTGCAGAGGAAGGCAACCAAGACGATCAAGGGTCTGGAAACCAGGCCTTCTGAGAAACGGTTGAGGGAGTTGGCTGACAGTGGGATGGACTCTCTTGGGAGGATGTGGACTCTGCTTCATTGGAGGTTTCTAAGCAGAGATTTGCTGTCATGGATGCTTTACCTGAGATTCCTGCAATGCAGGGGGTTGGACTAGATGACCCTTGGGATCCTTTCCAACTCTACAGTTCTATGATTCTCTGTTTCTATGACATTATATTATTCAGATCTGCCACCACCAAAAGGATTTTGATGCCCTTTATCTTAGGATCTGCTGGCCTGAATCCTTGCCCGCCTGTCCTTACCCTAAGATCTCTGTCGGCAGATTGCAGTGAGATTTCATAGTTTCACTGCTATGTTTGACTGAATGATTAAGAGGTATTTCTGTGAGGTATTTTATTGATTATGAACTGTTTTGTGCTATAATTGCCCTAAAAAGCATTATTTTTAAATAAGCGAACTCACATTTGCTTTCCAGAAATGACTCATTGGTTACTCCTATGTCATAAAAACCTATAACACTATTATACACCTGTGGGAGCATCATGGTGAGCAAAGATGCAGGGGACACAAGGTCCAAGAAGCCAAGCACTGCCCACATGGTTGCAATTGACAATGTAAGTTAACCTGTACAGGAGATTTTTATCGCAGGGGAAACAACATCCAGTCATCAAACCACTAGACGATACTACTGAGTTCAGATACTGTTTAATTATTATTTTTTTAGCCAGATTTATATGTGACTTAATCAAGTAAACCCTCTTAAGAGGTTTACAGAAAACTGTTGACTCTATAAAGAATATTTGGCAGCATTTGATAGTTGTCAAAATTTGACAGTATTTGATAGCTGACAGGCATCAAACATGTATAAATCTAAGATAGCTTCTCCCGATTTGTTGGTATCACATGAATTTCCAGCACTATGTGTTAATGTCTACTTGTATCTATGCCTCCAGAAATTAAGAAAATGCATGATACACCTAAAATAAGTTCATGCTTTTGAAGGAGGACCCCTATCTTAATGGCAGCACAGACTTAGCATTCAGGTTGTTTGGGGTACTGGGTTCATTTAAAGGCATATCCAGTTCAAAAGTCCTCTTCTCAGGTGGCTGGGCTGTTGGAAAACCACTGAGGCCTTGGAAAACCACTGTCAATTGGAGTAGCCCACCTTGGCTCAACCTTGTGTCCTCCTTAATAATATAAGAGCCTGCTGGATCAGGCCAGTGACCAATGTAGTCCAGCATCAAGTTCTCTCAGTGGCCCAACAGATGTCTATGGGAAAGCCACAAGCAGGTTTGGGACTCCATCACCCCTGACTGCTTGCCCTGACTGCTGGCTGTAGCTTTCAAAAACATATGGAGCGCACCAGGTTGGGAAAAGCTGGAATTGACAATAGTGGATTAGATGCGCCAGTGGTGTGACTCAATATAAAGCAGCAATAATACCATTTTAAAAACACATCTTCACATCTCAGTCTTGTCAAACAATCCACCTCTTCATTGGGTTTGTAATTAGTTGGTTTTGCAATTTGTAAACAATCCCTAACATGATACCATTCATTCCAAGCAGTGAAGAGTAGAACTTAATACTGGCCACTAACTCAGTTTATTGTTTTTGTTGGGTTGGGGCCTTAAATGAATCCATACGGGACCAGAACGCATGAATCCAAAATCCCATGCAAACTGCATTTTCTAGATAATTTTTTTATGGTAAGTCTGGAAAAAGCGTACAGTTTGTTGGAAATCAGTCTCAGGTAACCCCTCTTGAAATAAATATGAGCTGTGCAAGAGTCCCAGAGGACCCTAGTGCATTATGTGGGAGTGGGTGCAGGCTTTGCGCCCCACATTTGATGCCTGCGTAAGCGGCCTTTTGCGTTGGCTCCAGGAAAGAAACCTTCTTTGCTGTTCCATCTGAACATGGCCTTGTGGAAACTCAGGACGGCAGGGCCCTAACATCATCTCGACTATATGTACACTTGGTCAGGCTGTGTAAACTTTGACATGTGGATGTCAATCTTTCTCATATTTGCAGATGGCTTTATCAGAGTGTGATTAGTTTCCAGAACAAATTTGAGCAAAAGAAAACATTACCTACAGTATGTAAGCCAACAAGACCCGCTAGTTTTCAGATTTGTCTATTTACATGGGCACTGGTTGTTTTGCTAAGGCTCTCTAAAAAGGATGGTAATTGAATGGTGCCAGTACGTTCATGGAAGCTGATGAGTTGTAAAGGTTTTATAAACAACCAGGGTGGATTTGGCCATAGCCTTTTTCTCTCTTGTAATGTTTGTTAATCCCATTGAGCAAGTCGGCACCTAACGCAGAACAAATACTCTAGAATTTGGAGGTGTCAATAGTGTAACTTTGACTGTTTGTAAAATCGTTCTCTGATATCATCAGTAAGTTTACCAAATGTCCCATGGCCAAATATAATAAAAGTGTTAAGTAAGCGCTTGTGGAGATATAAGGGGAAACATCTATTGCTATTTTTAGTTCAGCTGCTGTGTTTGTTAAAGGATCATGGTAGATAAAATGGGGCAATGACTAATAAATTCAGTCATTATCCTTTTAAGTTTGTTGATGTTGTGTGTGACTTCCCAATTCATTGAACATACAGGGGGGAGTGTATTTACTTTCAATGGAGAGCTCATTCTGCTCACTGTTAGACCATGTATAAATGGCTCCAGGTTTTTTGGGCACCCTGTCAAGGAAGAGAAAAATCATGTTCAGAAACCAGCCGCAGTTTTTTCATTTACAAAAGACTCAGAAGTGCATAGAAAGTATGCCAAAAGTTTGAGTTTGAGATATATATGAGACATGGTTTTTAATTAATCTATAATTATACCTGCCTAATCACATCTTTGTTGAAGCATTTCAATCAAGAAGAATAAATTGCTAATTGCAAGATAGATTAAAATATTTAACAACATGCAACGAAAGCGTCCAAAGACTTGCAACATTGATGCATAATAATTCAGAGCCAGAAAAAATATTGGCCAAAATCAGGCAAAGGTAAGCACATTTAAGTCTTGTTGATTTCAGTGAGCGAGTTAATTGGCTTAATTTTGACTGGATTATGCCCATTTTTTGTTTGTGTACAGCACTATCAATGTGCACGGTTTTATTACAGAGTAATAAAAGCACACACCCAAAAAAGTCTCCCTGCCCCAAGGAGCTTACAATACAAACTTCAGAAGGGAGGGAGAGGCAAAGTGTAAATGAGAATAAATAGAATCATACGTATGCAGGCTTCAGTAAGGTTGTACAAAGGCATGGAAATGATGAATTTTAAGGAAAGTTTTGAAAAAGCACTGGCCCACCCTAGAGTTCTTCTAGGCATAAAGAAGGCAGCAAGAAGAATGGCTGCACCTATTTGAGGAGAAAATACAGTCATGGCCCACAATCCAAATGACCCTGTGTGGGAGCTGAAAGCAAAACTGCATACACTCGGGGGGGGGGGGTGTTGACCACCTTCTGCCCCAGGTCCAGTACTTCTTCTTCATGTTGCATCGGGGGCTTGCTCTGTGACAGTTGGGAGTTGTCTGGGCTGCACGGAGAGCTGAAATGGAAGAGCCCCTCCCCCCAAAAAAACCTTACCAGAAGCATCTGTCTTTGTATATGTGGTGCTCTAAGATTTGGCCTTCCTTAGTTTTTATTTTATTTTATTTTTGCTAGTGTAAGATAGGTCTGTAGAAGAAAGTAAGAAAACTGACAATTATGGGCTCAATGTAGCAGAATATTCTGTTGAGCAAGCCCCACCAAAATGAATGGGTGTAGTACGGTTGTAGCATGGGAGAATTTCTCAGTGCATTATACCTTTGCTATGTTTCATTATGGATATATATATATATATATATATATATATATATATATATAGAAAGAGAGAGAGAGAGAGAGAGAGAGCACTAGCTATACATGTATACACACAAACATACTCAATTTAAAAATATAAGCATAGTGTTTGCTTGGTGAATACATGTGTATGAAGCTGTCGACAACAATGCCGCTGCTGGGGGTTAATAAACAGACCCTGCCGTTTGCAGTATTGATGGCAAAAGGAGATGAAATGGCTGTGACATTTAAAGGAGGAATTTGTGAACCACAAATATGAGCATGAGTGACACAGCATGGCAGCACATAAAATCAATACAAATAACCTAAACCTTAATACCTTGATCCCAGGGAAGAGTGCTGCATTATCAGAGACGGCAGAGCAGCATCAGTCCTGGATTTGACTGTGTTGTGTGTTATTGACAATCTCACACAAAGAGGCCCTGGGCCAATTAACAATTAGGACCTCCTTTATTGGGAGACTGCCCCATTTCTTAGATTTGAAAGAGATTTCAGGCTCCTATTCAGTAGGTGTGAGGATATTTCCCAGTTCTCAACCATCATCAGGAGAACGATGGTGATCTATGTTGGGGGGGGAACATTTTACTCACTTGTTCTGATCATGGAACACCATGTCTATGGTCACCGATATGATTGATGATATGATGCTACAGTCACTGGTGTATGATGCTTGTGGGTGGGCACAGTGATGACCTTGAGGTCTTCCTCTGGCACCCACAAAGCTTCTGGCTCACTGTCCCCTTGGTCATGAGGTGGTATGGGCGGCTACCTTTCTATCCCTTGAAAAATACACAGAGGTGAAGTTGGTAGAGTGATGCTCTTCCAGATTTCCTCTTTCACCTCTATGTACTTTTCAAGGCTCAGAAGTGAGTGTCTGTTTGCCTTCTCTCTGACTCTCATGGGGGGGGGGAGGGGCTGATCCAGGGGAGGGGGGAAGAGAAGACACCAAAGAAAGAACGTAAAGCCAAAATCACATATAGTCAAATCACACTCTCCCTGCACCTCCAGATGCTCTCCCAAGATGAGTGCAGTGGTGGGTGGGATTGCCAATAGTTCCTTTTTCCCCAGACACTCCCCCCCCTTTATTTTTAATTCAGCCAAACACATAAAGCTGAATTTGTGCAAGTTAAACATGTGTAAGTTGCAAGTCAACTGTACAGATTAGGATATTGCAAACATCTATTGTTCAGTCTGCTAAATCTTCAGCCATGGTTTACTAATTCATTATTTAGCTAATCTCAGATCTGTGACTCTGGTATTACAGTAATTTGGCATACTAATACTGAAGAGGAAGTGAGGGGGCTTGGCCACAAAGCCTTCATGTTTTGCACTCAGCACCATGAACGCTGAAAGCCAGAGTCCTGAGAGCAGCAGTGAAGCCAGAGCTGGAGGCACTGGAAAGGTGAAAGCCAGTCGCCATCATTGTTTGAGTTCTGTTTGTTAATGTGTGTACAGAGGAACTCTGTTTGTTTGTAGGTCCTTAGTAGAAGTGTGTCTAATGTTGACTTTCAGAGTCTAATATTGTTTGAATTTTCTATCATGAGCCACATCGCCAGAGTGCTCTTTTCCTTCGGTGTTTGTACATTCATTACCTTTTTGAATGTCTTGAAGTAGTAAACAGTTAATTCTCCAAGCTATGCCATTGTTAGAGAGAATACGATTACAGGCAGCGGGAGAAGATTCCATCTGCGATCCCTTCGTAATAAATAAGTTGGTCATTTAAATCACACATTCCAAACAGCATTTAACCTTAACTATATACCGGAAATATGACTATAGGAGGGTTGTAGAAATACAAAGGTTGGGAAGTCATCACTACAGATGGGGCACTTTGATCCTATGTTTCCAACTTTGTAATTTATTCTTAAACTTTATAAGCTGCTACCTCATTCCTCCCATTCAGAAACTTTGTAAGTACAGCATTTGGGCCAATGTTGCAATTACAATTGCACTATTAGGAATGTAGGAAACTACCTTACGCTGAATCAGACCACGGGTCCATCTAACTCTGTGTCATCTACTCTGAATGACTGTCTCTCCAGGGTTTCAGGTCAGAAGTCTCTCCCAAATCTATCCCTTGAACTGAGCCTGGACTTTCTGCACGCTCTGCCACTGGGTGACAACTTTGAAACCCTGGAAGTTCAGCCCAGATTGGGGGAGGGGATGGTGTTAAAATAACCTCCCCTCTTTTGCCTTTGGGGGATAGGGAAGAATTTCAGGGGTTGTGGAGCAACTCTCTCCAGCACTCCTGCAACTTATTTTACAGTGCCAGTGGCCATTTTAATTCTCTCAAAGTGCTCCAAGTATTGTGCAGGCCCAGTTTACACTCTACAATATACTCAGGGGTGTGTGTGTGTGTGTGTGTGTGTATTTGTTTGTTTGCAGTGCAGGCTTATACAGTACATATCTACTCAGAAGTAAGACCTTCTGAATTCAATGGGTAGAATAAATGGGTATAGGATTGCAGCCGTCTTACAAGCCACCTTTCCCAGACTCCAGATAGCAACAAACATACTACAATAAAGCAGCAAATTCAGCAAAAACAACAATAAAATGTGATTTCAGAACAGCCCCCAAAGCTGCTTGGAAAAGGTGGGCACCACTGAATGGACACAGGCCTATAAGAGTGCATGAGATCCTGGGGCACACTTCTCTAGCTCCATGTTCTGTCTTTGACACCCCTAAATGTATGTTGCTGCTGACTTGGGTAGCCTGTGCTGCTGCGCTAGTCCTGATAACAGCAGTTGCAATCTATGGGGATCAGCTCAAGGCAGCTGATCTGAAGCAGCCAGAGTCAGTGTACTGTAAAGTTTGCTTGTTTGAATAAGGAAATGTGGATATCAAGAAAGTAAATAACAGCTGTTCCTGATGCAGGGAAGGCTGTAATTACGGTGATATATTTCTCTTGCCTGGTGCCTTGTCTAAAAAAGATACAATATTGGGGTCATAGTCGTGCTAATATGTCTCATAGGTTAGAGCAACTTGATGGTCAACAGTCCTTTCCACACGAGGTGGAAACATGGAGTTGAAACTGGGACAATAGGGATATGGCAGCAATTTCCATTGTGTGCTTAAACAAAACCTGCCGGTTGTACCATAAATTACTGTTGTTAATAAGAGGGAAGCATGAGCTCAGAGAGCAGCTGTCATGTAAAAGCCAATATTTAAAGGCAATATGTTTGCATTACAATTATATTTACCTTTAACATCTTCTGGGCATTATTAATTTCCTGCATTATTGCCCAGTTTCACATTTTATTTTACATAATGAAGCTTTTTACTCCTCAGTGAACTCATAATTGCTAATTGCCACAGACAAAACTTGGTAGTGTGGTTGTGCATAGGAGGATCACAGATGCTGAAGGTTATATTTCATAAGCTCTTTTTAGATACATTTAATTAAATCAAAAGTATCTAATCCCTTGCGATCCTCACAGGACAAAGTAAAGAGAGATTGGTAAAAAGGACTTGAGGGTGGCACTTTTAGAATTATAGGATGAGAAAGGATATGTGAGTGATTTCCTAGAGATCTGCATTGACCTTTTTTAGATTCTTGAACCAGCACTGGCCGGTGACGTTCGGGAAAAATTCACCAGACAAATGTGAATTTTTGATTACAAAAACGTTGGTTTCAGCAAACTTGAAGTTCATAACCAAAGTTCATTTAAAGAGTTTTGGGAAGAAGGCTCAATAGAAGCACACGTACAAACCATACACATCCATGGAGGCTGGTCCAGCAGGGCAAATGTGACACTAAGGCAGCCCCCACATGCCTGACCTCTTCCTTACATCTGTCTGTCAGCTTCCTCCCCTGTGGTCTCTGTGTTCCCCTTGTTGTAAGTTACTTTGGGTTGCCTTGGGCAAGATAATGTAGCTAACAAACTTTAATAATAATAATAATAATAATAATAATAATAATAATAATAATAGTGACTAAGCAGAGAGGAGAATTAGTTGTCTCTGCCTACCATTGGCATTGGCACCTGCGTACTGTTTGGGCTCCCTGCTTTCTGCTCCACCAGTCTCAGTGGGCACCATCTATTCTACATACATTAAGGAGAAAATGGAGAGAAATGTAAAAAGCAGAAGCACACCATGGATGTGTACAACAAAATGATCCAGACTTCCATGCCACAGTCAGATCGACGGATGCTTTAGGACTTTGTAGATGACATGCTTTCTTGAGAATATTGATTAAAAATATCAGGGTTTTGGAACTTTACTTCCTGCGAATCTTCTCCGTGGGTCAGGGGAGGGCCTTAAATGCATTTCGCTACCCCTCTCTTCTCCCCAATGACTAGCAAACACAGAGTAAATTATGCAAGACAGTAAAACATTGCAGAATTAATTAGGCATAATAAAGAATCATGCTAATTGGCTTAATCTACATAATGTCTACACAGAATTCAGGTTGTCTTGGCAGAGAGTTTCGCTTTACTTTTTAATCTCAGAGAGTACACATAGTCTAGGTCTCCATGCCACTGGCAAACTATTACCCTTTCTCTATGAAGGAGGGAAAGCAAGTTTCCATTGGAAAATGGCAAAAGACAATTAATCATGTCCACCTTGTCTAGTGGAGGGCTGACACTGTAACTGTTTCTGTGACTAATGCCTTGAGCCTTACTGAAATCTACATTGAATAAATGGCTGGATAACGATCCTCTGTATTCTGTTTGAGATGACCTTTCATGGGAGGGGGAACCTGGTGAAGAAATGAAGTCCTCTGATCCTTTCCTTGACACAAACACTTCCCAGCAAATCTCTAAGAACTCCAATCTATCTTCATTTATAGGTTAATTTGCATTAAACAAATGTCCCTGTAAGCAAACGGCAGTTAGCAAAACCATATGGGCATTTGCCTACCAGGGTTATTAATGTTACACATTCCATCTGGAAGCATCCATTTGGAGAGACAATAAAGATCCAAGGTCACATTAAAACACAAAGTTGATTGCAGACAAGTCTCACAATGTATGGGATGAAGGCCATAAATGTTATGACATATATAAATGACACAAATGCATAATACATAGGCCTCTTGTAACATGAACGCATGTAACAAAAGAAAATACTGTTTTTGTTGCCAACTATTTTATTACAAACTCACAGTGAAGGGAATAATTCACTGGGGTCTCTCAAAGATTTGCATTGAATTTATTTGTTAATTGTCTGGAATCAGAGGTGAGCAGTGAGGGATCTAACTATGTGGAGATACCAAATGATCCCGAACAGTGAAATATCAAGCAGACTGCAGGGAGCTCCAAAAACATCTCTCCAAATCAGATGAATAGGCAACAAAATGTAGTTGTGCGATTGTGCACGTTGGAACAAAGATGCTAGCCACATACAGTCATGCCTTGGTTGTCAAACCCCTTGGTACTCGGACATTTTGGCTCCCGAGTGCCGCAAACAAGGGCCATTCCACGAAAAATGAGCCTGATAAGAATGCTTGATGAGCGCTGGACTTTGGTGAGGAAGATTCCAAACGTGCAGTCTAACCATTTTTTTTAAGCTAAAGACAAAAGAAGTTTAGTTTATGGACCTTCTTTTCAAAAGTCCACCCACATAGTCTTCACAGAAGTGTTCAAGTTAAAAGTTTTCTGATGATTGTCCCACCCATGACAGCATTTTCCCCTTAATTTTGTATCATTAAATTTCTTAAAATTAATTTCTGATTGCATAGTTGTAACCAGTAAACATTGATTTAAACAGATATGCTGAGTTTATCATTGATTCACCTTCCAACACAGAGTTTTTCCATAAGAAGAAGAAGAAGAAGAGTTTGGATTTGATATCCCGCTTTTCACTACCCGAAGGAGTCTCAAAGCGGCTAACATTCTCCTTTTCCCTTCCTCCCCCACAACAAACACTCTGTGAGGTGAGTGGGGCTGAGAGACTTCAGAGAAGTGTGACTAGCCCAAGGTCACCCAGCAGCTGCATGTGGAGGAGTGGAGACGCGAACCCGGTTCCCCAGATAACGAGTCTACCGCTCTTAACCACTACACCACACTGGCTCTCTCAAGCTCCATGTCCTTTTTTTGTCCCACCCGTGACAATACTTTAACATTTAATAAAATTGTCAAAAATATCCATTAAAATAATAAAAAATTAGTAAAATGTTCAGTATCTTATTAAGAACAGAGTTTAAATTTTGGTTGTTAATTTTTATGTATATTTACATTGTTACACATGTGTGAGTACCAAAAAACATGGTCCAAGTGTCCCACCCGTGACAATGGGATGGCCCAGAAGTGAGTGTTCTGGTTTGTGAATGTTTTTTGGAAGCCGAACATCCGATGTGGCTTCCCACTGAGTGCAGGAAGCTCCTGCAGCCAATCAGAAGCCACGCCTTGGTTTTCAAACCGTTCTGGGAGTCGAACGGACTCCTGAATGGATTAAGTTTGACAACCAAGGTACCACTGTATAAGTGGGTGGTATATGAACTGGCATTGGCTAGAGATGACTGGGAAGAGATTATGGGACCACAGATAACAGTTCTAGGGGTGGCTTCCAATATATATAAAAACATAATTAAACATCAAACATTTAAAAACTCCCCTGTACAGGGCTGCCTTCAGTTGTCTTCTAAAGGTGATATAGTTACTTATCTCCTTGGTTCAGGGGTCACATAACTCCACACCCTCCAACATTTATCTGATGAAAATAGGGACATCCTAAGGAAAAGCGAAACTGCGGGAGGCAGTGAAAGATAGGCGTGCCTGGCGTGCTCTGGTCCATGGGGTCACGAAGAGTCGGACACGACTGAACGACTGAACAACAACAACAACAAGGAAAAGCGAGAAACCAAGATGACTTCTGTAAATCCAGGACTGCTCCCGGAAAATAGAGACACTAGGAGGGTCTGCATATTTGCGATTCCTAGCAACAGATATTTGAAAGTCATCATGCCTCTGATACTGGAAGCAGAAGTTAGCCATCATGGCTAGCAACCACAAACTCTTTTCTGTCCCACACACATTTTATACTTCCATGAATTTACGGAGGCTAATTAGACACATTTCTGTTAATCTCCTGTTCGCTGGTCAATCAACTGTCTACCCCTCAGCCAGTCCTAATCCAATAGTATAGGGAAGGCAAAGAGGTCTCTTCCATGTGTCTCTGGGCAGAAAAAGCACCTGGCTGATATTTGACTATTAGGAGAACTGAAGGCTTTTAAGCCCCTGGCGATATCATAGAATCATAGAATCATCGAGTTGGAAGAGACCACAAGGGCCATCCAGTCCAAGCCCCTGCCAAGCAGGAAACACCATCAAAGCATGCCTGACAGATGGCTGTCAAGCCTCTGCTTAAAGACCTCCAAAGAAGGAGACTCCACCACACTCCTGGGCAGCAAATTCCACTGTCCAACAGCTCTTACTGTCAGGAAGTTCTTCCTAATGTCTAGGTGGAATCTTCTTTCTTGCAGTTTGAATCCATTGCCCCGTGTCCGCTTCTCTGGAGCAGCAGAAAACAACCTTTCTCACTCCTCTATATGACATCATTTTATATATTTGAACATGGCTATCATATCACCCCTTAACCTTCTCTTCTCCAGGCTAAACATACCCAGTTCCCTAAGTCGTTCCTCATAAGGCATCGTTTCCAGGCCTTTGACCATTTTGGTTGCCCTCCTCTGGACACGTTCCAGCTTGTCAGTATCCTTCTTGAACTGTGGTATATATTTGTGTTTGTAAAACAGGGGTGTGAAACCTCAGGTCCAGGGGCCAAATGTATCATCCAGGCCTTGTCATCTGGCCCATGGGACTCTTCCCAGAACACACACATCACCAGCCCTACTTCATGCCCTCCTTGCATGTTTTTGTCTGGCAGTAGTGCAACTCTGATAACAGCTCTTGGTTCCCTGGATGTGTGTGTGAAAGGGGGGGGGGGAGAGAAGAAACTAGCCCACTGTATAAAAGTAAGATTTCCATTGGTTGTTTTGCCCATTTTTGCCTCTGGCCACACCCATCACTGCAATTTGGCCCCTGGAAAGTTTTCCAGATGGGAATGTGGCCCCCAGTCTGGAAAAAAAGGTTTCCCACCCTGAAACGCATAGACACATAAACTGCAAAATGTCCTCTTCCATTACAGTAAACACCTTTCCCATCTTTCACTGGCATAAGGCACTACTAAATTCTTACCAGTAGCATCATACATGAAAACAGTGTTTAATCTAGCCTCCATATGAGACTTCACTGCACTCCTGAAAAAATGCCAAAATCTTATTGCTCAGTCTCTTAGACGCAGCATAGGAAGCTGCCTTATAGCAGATCAGACCATTTGTCCATCTAGCTCACTACTGTAAATTCTGAAAGGCAGCATCTCTCCACGGTCTCAGGCAGAGCACCTTCACATCACCTGCTACCTGAACTTTAGCTGAACATGCTGGGGATTGATCCTGGGACCTTCTGTATACAAAGCACTGAGCTGTGGTTATAGAGAATAGATGGAAGTGAGGCATGCTAGACTGGCTTAACTGTGCACACTATTAAAAAAATTTGTTCAGTCGTTCAGTCGTGTCCGACTCTTCGTGACCCCATGGACCAGAGCACGCCAGGCACGCCTATCTTTCACTGCCTCCCGCAGTTTGGCCAAACTCATGCCAGTCGCTTCGACAACACTGTCCAACCATCTCATCCTCTGTCGTCCCCTTCTCCTTGTGCCCTCCATCTTTCCCAACATCAGGGTCTTTTCCAGGGAGTCTTCTCTTCTCATGAGGTGGCCCAAAGTACTGGAGCCTCAACTTCAGGATCTGAAAATAGGGATAGTGATTTATTAGGGAAAGAGAGAGACTGTTGGAGAACAGGGATAGTGCCTCTATTTTGTTCATTTTTTAAGAGGGAAATACCACTCACATTTTTACCACCGTGTTTCAGATACAAGTTAAACCAGGTCAACAGCTTAAATGGCTTCTGTGCAGGTGAGCACAGAAAAGAAAAGCATAAAGCCTCCAAAAGTTGATCACCAGATCCCTTCTGTTTCCTCAAATTCCTCCAATGTTGTGCTGCATATTTTGATAGAAGCTGTGGGGAGATACACAACAAAGAAGCCATGCTAGCAGGATGTCTTTGGTTTTCACCTTTCCATACCCTCCAACTGTCCTGATTTTCCAGTGACAGTCCTGGAATTATGAAAGCCACCCCAGCTTCTGATTTGATCCTGGAATGTCCCTATTTTCCCTGCCAGTACTGCTGCCGCCAGACCCCTCCCTTGGGCAGCTCATAGCAGCTGCTGGATAGCAGGCAAGGAGGAGGAGAACCTGCTGCCGCCAAGGCCCAGCCAGGTGTGAAGCAGAGGGCAAAGCCGCCTTGTGGGAAGAGGGAAGTGGAGCAGAGAGCAAGGAATCTTGATTTTTTTAAAAATAAAAATAAAAAAAATGCTTTGTGTGTCCATGTCTAACCTACCATAGAATAGAATAGAATAGAATAGAATAGAATAGAATAGAATAGAATAGAATAGAATAGAATAGAATAGAATAGAATCAGGATTAATGGGTTTTCTCATGCCAGTGGAGGGTGTATGTGCTGGATCCCATTGGTGTACTGATGATGGCACTCGCCCTTTTTCTGATTGGAAATGCTCTGCGGTGGGGGACAAAACCATGGGGGGCTGAGGAGGATCAGTTGGAGTAGGGGAGTGAGAAACATCCCTCTTTTCACCTGAGGAATGAGGCGCAAGGGGCTGCTGAAGAATCCAGGGAGCCTCCCTCTCCTGCTGAGACAGGCTCCCCCCGTCCAATAACACATAGGATGTGAGAGAAGTAGCCTTTGAAATGGTGGAAGGGAGGGCCCGTCAGTCCTGGCAACTGTTCCATAGGGGCAAGACCTACTGGGAAGGGTTGCTGAGTTGCATGTCGTCTCCTTGAATAAAGAGTTAGCTTCACTGGCAATGGAGTCCTGTGTATTTCGTGCTGACCTGTGTGTGACTCCAGCCCTGACACTTGAGGTATTGCAGTAGTCATAAGGTAGACAACATTTTGGCAGAAGCAGCCTATTTATTATTATTTATTACATTTCTATGCCACTTTTTTCTTCCAAGGATCTCAAGGTGGTCTGCATGGTTCTCTTCCTCCACATTTTATCCTCACAACCACCCTGTGAGGTAGGTTAGGCTGAGAGATGGTGACTGGCCCAAGGGCCCCCAGGGAGCTTCGTGGCTGAGTGGAGATTCAAACCCTGAACTCCCAGGTCCCAGTCAGACACTCCAACCATTATGCCACACATGCAGGGCTGAGGGAAAACCCACACCTGTTGAAATGTCCTCTTCTATGAAACCATTCAGGAGCCCTGTCTACTTCATAAATGAATATTCTTACTCATAAATGACATTCTGTAGAGGTCTAATGAGAGGCTTAGATTGTGGAAGGGGCTGTGATGCCTCTTGGGAAGTGAGCGAGACTGAGTCTGTCTATGCCCAGTCTCTGGCGAGTGATGCTCCGTTAGAGGTGATCCTTGTTAAACAGCACTCCATCCTTTCAGCTAATAAGCAGGAGGCGGCAACCACTCCAGGTTTCAGGCTAAAGCAACAGCTGCAGATCCGTTCTGCTGGGGCCTCACAGGCCAGACAGTGAGTGTTCCTCCCCAAGACTTTCTAAGTTGCTTAGGCTGAGTGCCAGCCCCACCAAAAGGCAAGCGCCACACAGCATAGCTGTTCAATGCCACAGGCAGCTGCCCCATGTCTGTGCCGTGTCTGAAGACACAAAGAGCCTAGATGAATGGCCTCGGCCTGAATTTCTCGAGTCGGTCACAAAGCCCTGAAAATGCTGGAGCTGTTATGGAGCTGAGTGGCTTTTGGGAGAGCAGGGGTATTATAGTTCATTACTGAGATAATGTATGTGAAGCACTGTGAATATGGTAACATTCTGTATACACTTTTTATTATTGCTTTCCTTTTTTCTTTATTTCCACATTCTGAGGCCGGGAAAGAATGCCAAATTTAACACCAGTCACCAACATATAGTTTCACCTTTCTGTTACTATAGGCTGCACTACAGATTTACAGTGTGGCCCTATGTAATGTTCCTTCAGAAGTGGTCCCCATACTTGCTTCAGTGGTGCTTTTTCATCAGTAACAGTGCTTAGGACTGCAGCCCAAAACTACTTAAATGGACATTCCTTTTCCCTAGGAAACCCTGGAACCTGCAATTCTCTGAAGGGGGCCTGCTAAGGATTTTAAAATGGATCTTTTTAGCACCCTCCTGGTACTATATTTCCCAGGATTCTTTGAGGCAATGCATGGCAGTTTAAATGGTATAAAGCCATTTAGCAACAGGCTGCCTGTGGGGCATGTCTTACTGCTCACTATTAATAAGTCCACGAGTTATATGAAGAGGGTCTCAATGTGATAGCCGTCTTCAAATATCTGAAGGGCTGTCACATGGAAGATGGAGGAAGCTTATTTTCTCCTGCTCCAAAGGGTAGGACCCACACCAATGGATTCAAATTACAATAAAGGAGATTCCAACTAAACCTTAGGAAGAATTCTCTGCTGATAAGAGCTATTTGACAGTGGAACTGTCCTTCCTTCAGAAGGTGGTGGACTGTCCATCACTGGAGATTCCTAAGGAGAGGTTGGATGGTCACTTGTCAAGGGATTATTTACCTGTGATTCCTCAACTGCAAGGGGTTGGACTAGATGACATTTAAGGTCACCTCCAACCCTCCAATCCTATTATTCTTAGGAGAAATGAAGCCATGATGCAGCTGGCCACACTCCTGAGGTCCATGTGTTAGGTGGCAGGTGCTGCCTCCAGCAGAAGTTGACTCTTCCTCCTGAACCACCTGTTCATTTCCCTCTGTTGGATGACAGAGCTGTGTATTTCACAGTGCCTAAACTATCCTCCTGCCTCAAATGCACTGAAGAACATGGCCCCATCAGCAGTGTTGAAGTAAAATTCAGCTGCCAGTCCAGGTGGCTTCAGGTGGCTTGCTTGTCCCTTCAGGCAGCAAAATGTCTAGGGCTGGCCCTTTTAGGTGTGGACATTTGCATAGGTGCTATGTGTGCCCAGTAGTGTGTGGTGTGGGCTTCTGACTGCTCTTTAATGCTCCAAAGTGATTGCAATGAATTTGAGTACATCTGAATCATACACCTATATAAATATATGTATGGCCCTATTTAATTACAGTGCTAGGAAGTCAGAATAATTTTTGAACTTTACTATCAGTGATAGTAACATAAAAAAATTTAAACTTCTATTGAAACACCTCAGGTGCTTATTTGTAATAATAATGCGAAAACTAAGGTCACAATCCACCTGGAAGTTCTTCTGCGCAAATCCCAGTGAGGATTACACAGGAGGGATTCCTTGTGTCTTTCGCTCTTACATAGTTTTGCTTGCATGTTACCCTCTCTCTCTCTGACTAAAGGAATCAAGTTGGGAGAAATGACTCCCATTTCATATATATTGAGGAGTTACCATATGAACTTAGAATCACTGAAATAATTTCACTTGAGAAGTAGAATGTGGGGACGGGGGGACAGCACTCAATTAGGTTTGAGTTTAATGGAAAACACTTTAAATTAGTTTACCAGCTTTTTTGCAATTGCTAACCCTCCCCCCAAATCAGTTGTTGCTGATTTTTAAAAGCAGAAAGTTTTCTGTGGGTTTCTTTTCTTTTGGGGAGTGGGGGGGCGATATGTGAATAGCTTAAAGCAGGAGCAAAAAACACCCGGCTTGAGACAGTGAGAACTCCAGATAGAGGCAAACAGAGGGGTTAATTTAGCCGAGCATAGCTGCTGCTGTTTGTGGTTGTCCCTGACAGCAGGCTGACTCAAAGCACCTGTGTTTGCTCTCTAGCTTTCCCCAATCTGCTAGAAAATGGCCTGAGCATGTCACATGGCTGGCAGATAGGCCAAGCACCATGGGAATACAAAAGCCGGAGCTTTTAGCAGAGTTAATCATTAATGCGCCTTTTCTTTGTCCCATTCAGGAGTGCTGACAAGCGCTTTGATATTTCATATTTGCCACCAGGTCAATTTCAGTCATAACCAGGTACTAATTGAACACACTGACTCACAGCCCAGTTCTACCTGAACCTGGAGGATTCCTCTCCATCTGGACACAACAGCTTTATTGTAGGGTGGGGCTTTATGGGACTTTTTAGCCTACATTTACTTTTATGAATCCTGCACTCAGATCCAAAGTGAGTGCATATCAACATGGTGTTTTTTTAATACTTACTTGTTTTGGAAGATGTGTTAGCCTGCTTTCTATTTTAAAAAAATTATCAGAGTGGTGTACAAGATTAATTTTTAAGTAATTGTTTATTACCCCTTTTATGATAATTATATATCTCATCTCATATATATATATATATATATATATATATATATATATATATATATATATATAATTTCCTATTATTGAGATGCTCAGCTGAATCATTATGTGTAAGAAAGTCTTGTTTGAAAAGATAGAATTTGATCCTTGTCTTTATATCATATTACTCTTTAGAGTTAATAATCTATCCTAAAATATGTTAATAAAGACCATATAAAGGGGCACAATCCCGCCAAAGTCAATCACTTTTCAGTCCCATTTACTTCAGTTCAACATAGTGGAGCACATGCTTCAACTTCCCATTCAAATCAATGGGACTTGCAATTGCTTAATTTGTTGTTGTTGTTCAGTCATTCAGTCGTGTCCGACTCTTGGTGACCCCATGGACCAGAGCACGCCAGGCACGCCTATCCTCCACTGCCTCCCGCAGTTTGGTCAGACTCATGTTGGTAGCTTCGAGAACACTGTCCAACCATCTCGTCCTCTGTCGTCCCCTTCTCCTTGTGCCCTCCATCTTTCCCAACCTTGTGCTACATCCTCACCCACCCCCCAGGTGTGGAATTCCTAAGGGCCAGGAGGTGGGGGGTGAACTTCTTCCTCCTCTCTCTGCCCCATAGCTTCCAACTTGTTTTATGTGTTTTGGAGACATGGTCTGATTTTACTGCCCTCATTCTTCTTTTTAAAATCTGTAAACTGCTGTGATATTTTGTGCCTATTTGCATTCCCTCCAGTTATAATTTCATAGTATGAATGAGTCCCATTGCAGCCATACAGACAAACACAGAATTCACATCCCCTATAAAAAAAAGTTTTCCCAGCATTAAACGGTTACAGAAGAGGACATTCAAAGTAATAAGTCTTCTTTTAACAATGATACAGTGCCTCATCTCAGATTAATATTTCAGATAAGTAGATAGAGACTCGCTGAAGGAGGACATGGTTTAAACAAAGGTTTCTGTTGAGCAGGAAAAGGTGAAAGACAGATGGGTTGTTAAACATTGCCAGCATACTTTACTGGTGCCATTCAGCGGTCATTGCTAATGTTAACAAGGGACATTGTACACTGACTCCATTTGCTAATTTCTAGGGCTGAGCCAAAACAGGGGGAAGCATGTTTCTCCCCCATGAAAAGTGCTCATTTTAGGCATTTGGGAAGGGAGAGAAAGCTGATAAATATTCTCATTGCAACACCACTGCTGTACTCCTCTGCACTTTCTCTGAGGTGACAGCAAGACTCAAGAAAAGTGAGCCTTTTCTCAGCTCTGATCTACTGCCACTTTGACACCATTTCTTTGTTCAACTCTGTTTTCTTCTTAGGAACAGTAGTGCCATCACAGGGCCGGGGGGACGGGGGACCATAGCCGGTCACATTTGGCTACATAGACAGATATGTCACAGACAGCAGTGGCCTCACTCTGAATGAACCTTATTTCACCTACTTGAGGTAGTCAAATCTGAATGGCTGCATGACAATATCACTGTCTGCAGGAAGACCATTTTGAAATTTAAAAATGGCACCTGGCTGCAGTGGTGGAGCTTCATGTTCCAGCACCGGGGGCGGGGAGCAGGCAGGGACGGGGCTGGCCCGCATCCTGGAGGCATGGTGTGCCGCCTGCGGGGGTGTGGCGCCCAGCACGAGCGGGTGGGGCAGCCACAATGGCACTCCCCCCCCCCCCCGCACTCCTCTTCCCCTGCCACTGCCTGGCTGGGTGTTGAGATCTTCCAAAGAGGCGCCTCTCTGTCCCTACCAACATCTGGCATGTGTTTTGTGCACCCAGACTTTAGAATTCTCTAACAAGGGAGGCTGGTCTAGTGCCTGCATTGGTGGCCTGCAATTCACAGGCAAAATCACTTTTATTGAAAATGGATACTTTGCCTATCCAGCTGTTTTATTATTTTCTGCTGCTCTTTGTTTTATTTTGTATTTTTAATTTAATTAGGATTTTAACTGGCGGCAATTTTGGGGGCGTTTTATCTGCTTTTATCAGGTTTTGATAGTCTTATTGTGTTGCTGCTCTTTCTGAAATACATATTGGCTATTTTTAATTGTGGAATTTATTCTTGTTAGCCTCACTGGGCATTTTTCTTTATGGGGAAGTAAGAAATAAAGGTTTAAAATTAATGTCACATCCCCATGTGATCTAGCCCTAAAAAAGCAAATGCCTTCCAGTTTTGCACAGATGAAACAGGAGCCCTCTGTGCTTCTTAACCCCTCTGTGTGCTTCTTAACTGTTCTCACACCAAGGATCATGGCCTGAGCCTCAATGCTCCCATTCTTGTGCAACTCGAAGGCTGTTTTCCACCTGCTGTTCATTTACTCTGCAATAGCTGTCCTGCTGCGGCTTTTGAAGCAAGCTGTGTTTGTAAACTGATCCTCACAATTGACATTGTCTTTATCGCTTGTAATTTTGACAGAATAGCTGCAGCTCAGATACATTGGGCAACATTTACTAGCTGCTGGACACACAATTATTGAAGGAGATTCTATGGTATTCTGTGTTTGGATGCATGCATCCATCTGCACTATAACCATAAACTTTCACTGCACCATCATTCAGAGATTAAGGCTCTGCATACATGCTATAAATCTGAAGCACATTTGAAGTATATTCCCCCGCACCCACCCATGAATTCTGGCCATTATAGTTTGCTAAATTTGATGAGAATTGTACCTTTGTGAGGGGTAAGCTACAGTGTCCAGAATGAGCTTTAAGGGTATTGTGTGCACAAAGGATTAGAGTGCAATCCTGTAACCACTTACTCAAGTGTAAGCCACAGTGATAACAATGGGACTCACTTTTGGGTATACATGGATAGGATTTTGCTGTCAATTTCCACATACACAGAGGCTGGGGCGGGGGGGGGGACCCCTCTAGTACATACATGGAATAGAATATTCTTTCTCTCTTTCTTTGAAGTGTTCATATCTCGGTATGGAGATATGAATTAAATAATCCCCATAGCAACCTTGTAAAATAGGTTGGGATTATTCTTCCCATACAGAAGACAGAAGGTCGGGGCTCAAAGTAGATGTTATATGGAGTTCTGGTGTTTCCTCACCTCTTTAAACCCAAAACAATCTGGGCAAATGGTAGCAGAGCTGAAAAATGGCCGTCAGTGAGAAGCTGCTCTTTCTCCTCTGGTCATTTTGCAGATCAAAATCACCTTGCCCCAGATATTCTTTGTTTTTGCTTTTACATATGGTGGAAAGGCGGTGGAGGAAATACCAGGACACTGCAACACCCCCCCCCTTAGGTGCAGAGGATAATTTTGAGCTGAAAAGGAACTGGAGCAGAAAGGGTTAAGTGGATTTTTCATGGCTCAAAGTGCTTTGAGTTAAACACATATGTACGTATATGCACATGTGCGCACATGCAGCCACACACAGGGAGGCAGAGAGGAAGGTTCCCAGAAATCTGTGTAACGTGTAGTTTTGAGGCTAAAATGTAAACTCCTAGCCCAAAGTTTAGTCTCTTAGCCACAATGCTATATCCACTTTTAATGCAAAATAAATGCAGAATCGGGGGGGGGGAGAGTTGTTTCAGATTAATACAGAATGGAAAGGCGTGATCTGGTGGACGAGCCCTTGTGACAGCTGCCATTTAATGATAAGGAGAGTGTTGGACATGTGCAATTAGGTCTGGGATGAGAACTGTCACTCAGTAATGGAGGAGGAGATGGCCAGAAGATGGATTGTTTCTAGTGTTCAGAGTGGCGGCGACTGCCGCCCACCATTCCTTCTCCTTGCTCTCTGCTTCCAGGTATCCCCTCTTTCAGGAGAGATGGAAGAAGAGCTTGAAAATCTGAAACAGCATTTCAGAAACGCTTGAATCCAAAGCTGGTTGCTTTTCTTTATTGCACTGGTATTTATTTATAGGACATAAGGACAGATTTTCTTCAAGTCACTCAACTGCCTCTCCACTGAAGGCCAAACTTCATGTGGCATTAAATTATCAATTAAAAATAAAAACTGTGAATCTTTTTTTTTTAATGGTGACTGACTAGCATCCATGGCAGGAGACAATGAGGATCAGGACCACCCTTTCTTTACAGTCCATGATCGCAATGAAAATTCCTCTCACACGTCCACACATCCTTTGGACCACACCAGCGAGGCTGAGAGGTGAGTCTGGTCATCTGCACAGCCCTGGGCGTACCTACACGCTGCCCAGGCTTGTGCCCCAGGGAGGTCACTTTGGTGCTGCTAACACAGAGGTTTGACTTCAACCCCAGAGGCACACTCCATTGTCTCTCAAGATGCCAACAACAACACTTACAAGCTGTTATTGGGCACAGGATGGAAACTGCCAGTCAGATTAGCAATATTTAGGAAAGAATTAATAGTTTGGATGTATTTACCCTTCTAAGCAGGAAAATGGCAAGAAAGACACCTCAGTCATGCCCGAATGATTAGACATTATTCAGGCACAGGGATCTTACAGGGTTCCCACTGTTTGGACATGCATCTGCCCAGCCACTTTGTCCCCAGTCAAGACAAGACGAGACAAGCCACAAAATGCCCATAGTAGGCCTAAGTCAGGGCTCCTCTGTCCTAGGTATGTTGCACGAGGCTGGCTTATATTTGGGTGCTATGGGTGCTGTAAATTCTTGCACTGGGCAAGGGGCTGGATTAAAAAACAAAAGATCCCTCCCAACTCTAAAACTTTAAAGATTGGATCCAGAGAAAGTTAGCTTAACTTAAAATTAAACTTGAAATTAATGGGAGTTAAGTTATGACTAACTTCTTCCAGTGATGTACGTCCAACTCCTTTGGAACAGAGTTTGGAATAGTATGGTGTTATTCAACTAAGTTTTACTCAGAGTCAGAGGCACCAACTTCTCAAGATGACTGAGGGGGCCCAACACAACATCCTGACGTCACACGTGCGACATCACACAATGTCACGAGGAGCCAGGGACGGATCTGAACACCCTCTGAACATTGAGGGGGCAGTAAAATTCAAAATGTGGCAAGCGATGGGAGGGAGGGAGGGCCACTGCCTGTCCCAGTCTTTTCCATTAACTGAAATGAGGAGCTGCCACCAGGCTGACTCAAAACAGATTTGGGGGAAGTGAAGTCAATACCCCTC
Source organism: Lacerta agilis (assembly GCF_009819535.1). Lineage (NCBI taxonomy): Eukaryota > Metazoa > Chordata > Lepidosauria > Squamata > Lacertidae > Lacerta > Lacerta agilis. The sequence continues at coordinate 1,345,984 of NC_046318.1, read as the reverse complement.
TCTCAGTGCCCAATATAGACTCAGTACCCAATGCAGTCATGGAGGACCCAGTACTGGCACCTTGGTAAAGGTAAAGGGACCCCTGACCATTAGGTCCAGTCATGTCCGACTCTGGGGTTGCGGCGCTCATCTCGCGTTAATGGCCGAGGGAGCCGGCGTAAAGCTTCCAGGTCATGTGGCCAGCATGACTAAGCTGCTTCTGGCAAACCAGAGCAGCGCACGGAAACGCTGTTTACCTTCCCACCAGAGCGGTACCTATTTATCTACTTGCACTTTGACATGCTTTCAAACTGCTAGGTGGGCAGAAGCAGGGACCGAGCAACGGGAGCTCACCCCATGGCAGGGATTCGAACTGCCGACCTTCTGATCAGCAAGCCCTAGGCTCAGTGGTTTAACCCACAGCGCCTTCCGCGTCCCTTGGATTCCACCTCAAATCCATGGGGGAGGGGAGATGAGATGGAGTCTGGTGTGGCAGCTCAGATTGGGGACTTGCATCCCCCCCCCACCAAAGCAATGGTCTCTCCTCCATTCCCAAGTTTGAGCAATTCATGCTATTCCCATGTTCTAAGGGTAGTGGGCAAATTGCTCTGGAATACGCAGAACTATTAATAAGAGAAGAGTGGGGTAGAAACTCAAAGATTGCCTAAGGCCCTTATGTGAGCACTGGGTCTACTGTAATAATAATAATAATAATAATAATAATAATAATAATAATAATAGAGACTTCCGGCGGCGACGCCATTGCGGGTGGTCGTGGGCTGCTTCGGCTGCGAAGCACCCAGTCCATCCCGGGGGTTAGGAGCCCTGCTACCGCAAAGCGGGGCTCCGGTTGGGGTGCGGGAAGAGCGTCCCGCACCCTGGGCTCCCCGGCTGTGCCCGTTGTGGCTCCGAACCCTTCCCCCGCTCCCCCTGTAAAGGGGGAGTGGGGGTGAAGGGACGACGGAGCTGGGCTATAGGGGACATGCCCCAACCGGGATGTAAATGCGGCGACAAAGCCTGTGATGAGCGTCTAAGTTCTACCTGTCTTTAACGAGCTGATAAGAACCCAGTGGCTGGGAGTATTTGATTGACTCTTTGTATTCTTGGAACGATCTGGGGGAAAGAAGAAAGGCAGCCCGCCTCTCTCCCTTCGGGAGGTGAAAGAAATTAACCGTTTAAGTGACTGCTGCTACAACAATCGATAGAAAGTATCTGGAATTTGAAAACTGAGACTGCTGAGATTTCCCTTCGGGGGTTAACTGGGGAAAAAATATCTCCATTTGAAGTTTTGGTCTTTATACTCCGGCTTCGGAGAAATGGCGACGACTTGGACTGTCGTGGGAAAAAATTGAAACAAAGGAAGGAAGAGACAGGAACTGAAATCTGACACTCACCCTCCCTTCTAAAATGCTGGACTTTGTGTGTGCACTGGTATTGAACTCTGGTTTAAAGGATGAGGAAATGCTCACTGTCTTGAAGCTGGAACTGCTTAATCGGAAACTGCAAGTTTTGAGTGGAATTATAAATAAAAAGGACTCACTTCCCACAGAGGAGGCTTTTCAAAAGTTTTATACAATGGAATCAAACCTTGGCAAAGAGCTGGGAGGGGTGCTTGAAGGATGGTTCGAAATGGCTGGGCAACTCCGGGAAAAGGAACCGATTTCTGGGGGTGGCAGCCCTGGAACGGGAAAATTTATAATATCCAGACTCCGAGGTGGCAGCTCGGGGGCAAGGGACATGGAATTAAGATTTCTACAAGAAGAAGAAGTATGGTACAAAGGTACAGAGGAGCCCAGAAAGGAAGTGATGAACACCCTGAAGCTCGATGCTAGGTTTGTTGTGATTGCCTGGATCTGTGGACACTCAGAAGAAGATAATTGGAGATCCGGTTCTGGTGAAAGACAGAAAAAGACAATGGACAGAGGGGGAGTGGGTTGAAGTATTAAATGTATAATCCAAATGGTCTGTCATGGTATCCGAAATCGGAGTGTGAAGTCTGTTAATTATAAGTTTATTTTAAATAAGTAAGGAGATATTGAATCTTAAGTCAAAAGCAGCATGATAAAGGATAGAAGAAATAAGTTTAGTTATAAGAATATATGGTTAAGATTTAGGTTATAATAAAAAGATCAAGATAATTGTGTTATTTTTAAGTAAAGGTAAAAAATTTTATAGAGAAAAGTTGTTAAGGAAATAGTATATTGATTTAAAACTGAAGGTGAAAAGGCGGGGGAAGTCAAACGTCAAGATTCAGAAGTAGAATTTTTTTTTGTAAGATATACAAATAAGAAGAAGAATCCTGACATTATGTGTATTTGTATTTGTTTTTGTATTTGTAGGTGTGGGGTTGGGTTTGTGTTATATTACGAAAATGCTAATAAATTCTGTTTAAAAAATAATAATAATAATAATAATAATAATAATAATAATAATAATTTATTTATACCCCACCCTTCCCCACCAAACCGGGCTCAGGGCGGCTAACGCCAATAAAATCACAACAAAAACATAAAAACAATTCATTAAAAATACAGATTAAAATACAATTTAAAATTTAATTTAGACTACAGCCTCATTTTTAAGTAGCCCACCAATCACACCAAAAGAATGAAACATCAGGGTTAAACTGAAACCAACCCAAAGGCCAGGTGGAACAGCTCCGTCTTGCAGGCCCTGCAGAAAGATGCCAAATCCCGCAGGGCCCTGGTCTTGTGACAGACCGTTCCATGAAGTCGGGGCCAGTACTGAGAAGGCCCTGGCCCTAGTTGAAGCCAACCTAGCATCCTGGTGGCTCGGGACCTCCAAAAAGTTATTATTTGAGGACCTTAAGGTCCTACCCGGGACATACCAGGAGAGGCGGTCCCTTAGGTACGAGGGTCCTAAGCCTCTGAGTAAAACTTTGCTGAATATCACCTGGGGTAAGTGACACTGGCTCTCTGTAGTCAAGATTGCTCTTATTGCCTGGTTGCAACTTCATGATTCAGTGCTCATCAATCAATGACTGCAGCATCAGGTGGTAACTTGCACAGGTGAATGAGCCACCACAGAGCAAACATCATCTCACATCACACCCAGCTTTTCTATGGAGTCAGATCACACTTTCAAGGGAGAGTCAGCAAATAAGCACTCGAGCAATCCCCTGGGGTTAAGGAGTCCTGTTTTCATTTTAAAATTATGGTAGTGTAAAGACTTACTTTATCACAGCTAATCTGTGGTTCTTGAACAAGACTCTTTTGTTGTTTTCTCAACAATGGAGTAATAGAGTGACTCCATGAAAGTTTTATTTGTGGCAACCAATTCAAAACTAGAAGACAAAAACATCCATGAGGTGAGCTGCATGTGTGAATAAGCCAACACAGATCATACTCCAAATAAAGAACTAACTCTGAACAATAATTAGTCTGGAAAATGAATATATAATGGGTATGCATTGATGGGGGGGGGCAAATAATGAGGTGAATCGTGGTGATTCAGGTGTCTATCCCCTCCTGAGTCAAAGTGCAAAATGCAATTTGCCCCCAAGTCAGAGCAGAGCTCCCTCAAAGCCTTGTCTTCCTTGTTCTCTGCTTATACTTTTCTGTACCAATAGAGCTCTATGTTTCCCAACATGTGCACATGTGCTTTGCAAGAAGTGAGATGATCCAAAATACCACTTGTGGGCATTGAAAAGATACTCACCATTTCTGCTGAAAATTCATGAGCTGCTATTAGAAATCGTCTGCCTGCAGGGCACACAAGAATGACTCCCATCCTTTGAGCTGTGTTACAGCAGGGCAGTGGCGTAGGAAGGGTGGGGTGTAGGGGGTGGGGCGCCCCGGGTTCAAGGGGAGGGGAGTGACACTCGGCGGCCCCTCCCCAAACCAAGCCCCGCCGCCCGGCACCCGTCCATACTGCTTTACGGACAGATGGGGCAGCCCCCCCACAAGCCACCGCTCACTCGGCGGTTCACCCGTTCCCCACGGGAGCAGCAGTGCCAGCCCGGATGGACTGGGCATGCATGGCATTTCTGCGGATGCACAGTCCGTCCAGCACCGTGATGTCACGACACCCCCACCCCCAGGGGGGTGCCCCTGCGAGGCTTCCTCCACCACTGCAGCAGGGCCCTGTCTGTGAATGAAAGCACCATTGAACCCAGTGAAACTTACTTCAGACTAAGCATGCATAATAGATTGGGTTTTGATCCTTTGATTTGGTCTATGATTCTTTGAGGCAACTTCTGTTTTTGCTTTCTCCAGTGTTCTCACCATTTCTTAAAAGAACAGGCTCCTATTCAATATCTCCTCCTCACTTGTTCCTGATGTAGATCTTCACTCAACCCTTCTTCCCTGGGGGGTGGGGGTGGGGGTGGGGTGCTATTGTGTAGTTTGCCTCAGGTGCCAGCCCTACAAACAATGCTGGATTGTGTTGCAGTTCTAACAAAAGCAGATTTGTCTTTCCGTGATCAACAGTAAAATGAATAGAAATCAAATTATAATATTAGCAATTTTTTAAAAAAGCAATGAAGCCATGTCACCTAAAGGGGGGGGGGAGAGAGAGACACTTAATACTGTATTGAGGCCATAGCTATTCATATCTAGCATGTATATGTATATGTATATGTATATGTATATGTATATGTATATGTAACAAATGCTTCCACCAGCAAACAAAGTCATTGTGGACTATGTGAACAGTGATCAAAACATTATTCAAACCCAATGTGTAAGGTAAAGATTTTCACCAGGATCTCCCAACCCTGCAGCCTGGGCTCAAATCAAACTTGGACACAAGCAAAAACCCTACCCCAAGGAAGACATTGTTATTAAACTGCTGAAACAACCTTGGGGCATGAAGTTTTGCACTTTCGGGCTCTGCTTGTTCTGGTCATGAGCACAAAGCAGGTCACCTTTCATGGGCATTCCCATTTCGTTTCTGAAACATCATTCAGTTGCCAGGTCTGTGGTTCAAGTAGCACTAACAACAACAACAAAAACCGCACTGGGAAATGGAAGGTGGAGGAAGGAGCCGCCTTGCAAGTCATGGCTCCTGCCTATTGTTGCTTCGGAGGCACCTTGGTTCTGCTTTGAAGTCCTTCAGGCAGACGCCTTGCCTACTTTCTACAAAGCCTGAAGGTCATGATTTAGGCATGGAACAAATTGTTCAAAAGCAATAGAAAGGGTTTGGCAGGTGAAAAGGGAAATTAAATTGCAGAATTTATTGCAAATTGTTTTACAATGGACATTTTCAGTTGTCTTTTATTAACGTATTTGAATTGAAGAAACAATTAGAGCAAAATGGTTGCTGCCTTTGATACCAATGTGGGCTGTGCAACATAGAGGTACAGTGTTTCCCAAACATCTGCTAAGTGGGGCACACTTTTTTCTGAGTTAAAATTGGAGGCATGCTTTAGTTGTACTCCTTTAGAGCATTGAAAAGTATGAGCTCAGATGAGCCCATTTCCATTTGGCTTCCCTGTGTGCTGCAAACTGGGCAGCAGCTCGTTCTCCTCAACCAATGAATCAGAGATGACTGACTGATCCAATATGTGCACACCCAGAGCAGTGGCTCCTACTTTCTTTTGCTTTCCCCTGCTCTTCCACATGTGTACTATTTTGTTATTCTGTAAATGAAGTTTCTGTAACATAGGTTTTCTACACACCTCAATACGCAGAGGTATTTGCAGTCCCATAAATCGGCAGGTGAAATATGCAGATAAAAGGAACCATCAGCTGCAACCCAGGATACATGTTCCGGGAAGAAACGCCCAATGAACATAACACGACTTACTTCCAAGTAGACATGACTAGGGTTGCACAGTGAGTTTCTTTCCTTGATGTAACTCTTTATGCCCCAGGAAGTTGAATTGACAGAGAGGTGTGGTGTGGCAATAAAAATGAAATGTGAATTTAATCATGGAAAAGAGTAACTCCAGAGAAATAAAATAAAATAAAAAATTCCTTCCAGTAGCACCTTAGAGACCAACTACGTTTGTTCTTGGTATGAGCTTTCGTGTGCATGCACACTTCTTCAGAAAGCTCATACCAAGCACATACCAAGGACAAACTTAGTTGGTCTCGAAGGTGCTACTGGAAGGAAATTTTTTATTTTATTTTGTTTTGACTATGGCAGACCAACACAGCTACCTACCTGTATCCAGAGAAATAGGCATCATCTATAGCTCCACAAACAGTGAAGCCAGTCTGGACTTTGCATACCACAGCATTTTGTTATGGATGTGATGTGCCTCTAGGTATTTTAGTCCCCTTTAATCCCAAATTGTTAATTGACCAGACATTCCCTCCAACTCATCAAAGGCTGGGATAAAGCAAGCTTTCTCTTTTTATGACAGACATCCCTAGCAGTTCAATTATAGAAGGTAACCTACAGGAGAAAAAATACTGCCAGGATAATTTCCTTGAAAAATGAGGGAGGGCTGGCTATTCATTTTAGATATAAAAACAATGACTTTGAGCCACTTGAAAGGAGGTCACATGGGACAAGCACACTAATCAGAAATGCCAGATTATCTGACATTTTGGAAGATAACCATTGCCATTTTTAGACTAGGAATTAAGTCAGACTTATCCTTGGCTGCATATTAGTGTGGTGTGGTTGTTCTTTTCCCCACAGCATTCTTAATGAAGGTGCAGAAAGGAAAGGAACTTCCTGGTGGGAAGCAGAAGAAGAAGATAGCTTAGAGAGGGTTTGGTGGGGTGAAGGGGGGAAATGGAAGAGGGGAAGGCGAGCAGAGATCAGGAGACATGTGCTGGGGCAGAATAACCTCTGGGGTGCAGGAAAAATAAGCGGGGTAGTTGAGAAACAGTGACACAGGCAGAGCTGCAGAGAACTGCTGGGGTAGAGACTTGGTGGTGGTCCAGAGAGAGACAAAGGAAAGAGGGCGAAGGCTGTGAAGCGCAGAGAAGAGACCAGGCATTATGGAATGGGAAGAGAAGGAGGGGTGCAGACAAACATTTTGTGAAGTAGTGCAGAGAAAGTGCATGTTTTAGGGTGCAGAGACATAAAGAGGGGTAACAGAATGGTTTAAAATAAAACACAAGAGGAAACACTGCATTTCTAAAAAGGCTTTCCAGCACTTAAAATATTTTATTTGTTTCGTTCACAAATGTATACCCTGCTTTCTCTCTCTGCAAAGGGGTTGCTTCAAGCAGTGTACAAATAAAAAGCAAGCATATAAGCTCCAATGATCCAACCATTAACTGTGAGGAAGCAGTCCTCTCAAGTTAGCTAAAGTACGGCTGTGGCTCTCTGGGTGATCTGAGTTGGGTGCTACTGCAAGTGCAATAAGCCATTCCTATGGCTCCAGAATATGCCTGACTATTATTCCCCCCCAAGGAGGAGAGCAGGAAGCTGTCACAGAGCAATAATCTGATGCTGAAATAGTAGTAGCATGATTCCTTGTGGATCACAAGAACCTTGTGGAAGAGCAGCCTTTACCACTAATGAGCCTTGCAGTCCAGCCCACAGTGGAAAAGCCCAGATCCTGCATTATATGGCCAACTGGCAGGAGCCAGAAGAGACTGTCATACACACTCCTCAAATATCATCCCTTTGAGTTGAATTATAATTGTAGCGTGGTGCTTTGGGAGCTAATCTGGGCTGAACAGTGCGAGTGTAATTTAGGAGTACAGCAAACACTTCACAGCCACCTGAAGATGGCAAATGCAGGGAACAGCCAGCTTGTTGCCTTGTCCTGGGGTATTAGGAACCCCAAACTGGTTCATGTGATACAGAGGTGATTTCCTTAGCAGTGAGCTGCAGAAACTTCTGCTTTTCTGTTTATTTAACATTTTAATGTGTGGTGGCAGGCTGCTCCTATCTCCACTCCAACACTTTGAAATGAAACAGTGGCCATGTTTCTCCACTCCCCGTTATTTCCGCTCTCCCAGAGGATGCTGTCTGCTGCTAAGGTGATGCATCTCCCTTGCTCTACCTGAACCAGACAATCAGTTGAGGCCAGCAGCACTTGCAATGGCCACCTGCCCCTGTTTTGGAGGAAGGGGGAGTAGAGTCAAAGTTCTGCAGCAAATGCCAGCGCTTTTTAAAGTGCCCCCAACCTAAGTGTTCTCTGTAGAGAAAGTATTTTCAAACTTCCCCTCTTCAGAGAATCCTTTCCATATTGACTTGCCTACTGAGGAACCCCCATCTTTCCTGTGGTGCCCACAGGACCTGTGGTGAGCTGATGTTCTTAAGTACAATTCTTGTGAGATATTGGCCAGGCCTGTTATCCACGATGACTGCAACCTAGAACACACCCCAATCTCCTCCAAAGCTGCAGTTTGCGAGCGCAGATTGGTAGGGGTGGGCAAGCAGTTATTAAGGGAAGGTTGTTGTTACAGATCTTTTCATTAACATACACACACACCATTTGAATGGCAAGGTTCTGGCCCACTCATATATTTTTAATGGGGGGCAAAGGGACTTGGCCCTAAGGAGTTGGCTCCAATGCCCTCCAAAAACATAGTTTGGAAACCACTGCTTTATTCCACATGCTTTATTCACAAGGCTCTGTACCCCAAAGAGGCAGAATGGTCCATGAAGGTATGTCATTTTGCTTACAGTATAAAACAGAATGTCCGCCTCTGTTAAGGAAACCTTTCATGGCTCTATAAAATGCACAGCCTCGTCCAGCTGGCTCTCTACCGTCTCTTCAAGGCTCACAGTTGGAGACCCTCAAAGAGTTGAGTTCCTGACCCAGAAAGGGCCACCTTGCCCAACCGTTGAGGCAGGGCAGCCTTCTGCCTGTCAGAGGTAGAACAGAGTTGCAATGGAGGCTATAAATAACTTGCCTAAGGGTCATGTAGAGGCTTGTGCGCCAGTGTTGCACTTGCATCCTCAAAGACAATGGGGCTGTTGCGGTTGACTCCATTGTGCTGGATCAAACCCAAAAGCCTGTGATCACAGACAAGCTTTGAACCTTTTATTTTCTCTGAAGTCCCAGGTGCTTCATCTGGAAGTCACGTGTCTTTTAAGAATGCATTTATTCCATCAATAGTGTTTGTGAATGAGCACCTAGAGCTGGCAAGAAACAGCACAGATTTGTTTTCATGAAAGCACCAACATTTTCTGGAGAGATTCAATTACTTTATTCATTTTCTTCAGTACCATTGCCACCCAGTGTAAGAGGGCAATAAAGCCCACAGCACTTATTTGTTCCTGAGGCTTCAGTAGTGGAGATGGTGTTAATTCTTTTCTTTGCATTCTCATTACAAAGCTTGTCAACAAGCCAACTACCAAAACCACAATTGTGCCTGTTTGTTTGCCCCCCAGGTTGACAGAAATGGGTTAAAATGGAGCAAGAAGAATTTTAATCACATTTCATATCCACAGACTGAAGGATTCTAATGGGACAAGAGTGTTGTGTCAGTAGGGGCTGCTTCACTCTCAATTAGCTAAATTCACATTTAAAAAATGAGTGGGGCATAAGAAATGTTTTGAGAGAAGTGTCATTTCCACCTGCTGGATCCAGTTGATCTTTCCCTCTCACTCTCTGCCCTCCCTCTTGATCCGGCCCTCTCATCCCATTCCCTCCAACCTTTTTTCTTTCAACCATTCCCTCTCCTGCAGCCCATCTCCCCTTGCGTTTGCCCTTCTCTCTCATGCCTCGTTTGGATCCCCATTCCAGCCTTCACCTTGTTTTGCAGTCTGTGTGGAAAACTCTTTTAGACTGGCCCCAAAACCAGAACATCCAGCTTGTCTTTCTAGGAGCTGCACAAACTTGTTCAATGTTGCACCATCCTAGAGGAACCAAAGATGTTTCCTTCCTGAAGAAGGGGAAGGGCTGTAACATGGAAGTGGTATTTGGTGCAGTGGAAAAGAAAAGGAAGATGGCAGGTCTTTCTGGTGGTTCCTCTTCCCAGGCTGCACATAAATCTATGCATTGACTAGGTAAAAGATAAAGGACTCCTGGATAGTTAAGTCCGTCAAACTTGACTGTGGGGTTGCAGCGCTCATCTCACTTCAGGCCAAGGAGAGCTTTTTGGGTCATGTGGCCAGCAGGACTAAACCGCTTCTGGTGCAATGGAACACCGTGATGGAAGGCAGAATGCACGGAAATGCTGTTTACCTTCCCATTGCAGCGGTACCTGTTTATCTACTCACACTGGTGTGCTTTTGAACTGCTACGTTGGCAGGAACTGGGACAAAACAACGGGAGCTCACCCATTCGTGGGGATTCGAACCCTTCTAAAACATACATATGAGAATTTGGCTGTTTAGTGTCACAGGAGATTTTAAGAAGGAATCACACCACTAGACATTTTGAGCATGAATTTGATGGAAAGATAGAGTAGAATTTAAAAATAATAATAATATAAATAAGAAGCTTACTCTCCTCATTCCTCAGTAAATAAGCAGGTTTTGCCTTGTCATCAACTAGCTCTTTAGAATGATACGGCTGACACACTGGTCACATGATTCATGGCTTTATTTTCTACCTAACCCTCTATCAAAAATATAAATGTGCTGATACAGGTATCCTTCCTTATATTCAGGGCTTATAAATAAGCATGATCTTGTCATGACAGGATTAGAAGGCACACAGACTTCTCATAACTTTTTATTTAAGTATCTATAATGGCTGAGGCAGAGGGGACAATTTCTATATTCCATCAAGGTTGAAAGGCACCTCTCCTTTCAGTGATTTCTTGACATTTACTGTGAAAGGACAGATAAGTATCCACTTATTCCAATGATATCAGCATGGAGCAAAATATGATTGGTTATGTTGCTTAGTTTCATCATCATCTTCACCATGTGATCTCTCCTTTTCTAGAATGGTGACCTGAGAAATGTCAGGTGAGAATTCAACCTTCCAAATCAGCTTGCCCCTCCAGCCTGAGCATAGGCACCAACTCTAAGAGGCCCCCAGTGTTGAGAACAATCAGTTGCAGAGGAGGCCTATCACAGAGCCCAGTACAACAGGGAGAGCCTGGTGGCCCCAGCTCTTCCTCCTGCTGCCATGGAAGGGAAGGAGGGGAGAAGCAGCCCCTGGCCGGTGGTGGTGGTGGTGGTGGTGGCAGGAGGAGGAGGAGGAAACTGAGCACCAGAGAAGACAAGCCACCAACCACTGAAGCCACACTGCCCCCTGGCTCCTCCAGCACCTCTGCATCCCTGCACCATGTGTGTGTCATCGCATTTGTGAATTTGAGAGACTAGACAAAGGGAGCCCCTTTTCACATGGAAAACAAGGGGGCCAGCCATGGAGGAAGATCACTCTTTTCTTCCATGGGAAATTTGCTGTGCTTCTGTGCTATGCACTGAGAAAGGGGTACCTTTATAATCATGCAGGATTAAAGTCAAATATGTGTATGCATGAGAGAGAATGTGACGTGTCTATGTATATGTTAGAGGGGGGTGTAAATTGAACAATTAATAGTCATAGCAATGAGCCATTGTATGAATTCACCAGGCCTCATGGGGAATGTGCACTTAGTCTGCCCATGAAGAGGGAATTGTGCACATTTCCTGGTCAATATACATAAAGTGTTGTGGAATGTGCATAGCTTGCTTGACTGAATTTTGTACATGCTCTGGGTTAATGTAGAGTCTCCATTCAGTATGTACAGTCTCAAAGAAACATGACTTTTTCTAGCTAGAAATTGTTCAGAATTGTGCTTTCTAGAGCAATGTGGGTTCCATCTTCGAGTTAGATGCACATTTTCTCATAACCACCGAGACATTTCTCATGTGTAAGGAATGCATCTCACATGCACCCCTCTTGTCTGACAGGTAAAGCCTGCTAAGACACATGGGTGCATCATCTAAAACCAAAGTCTTGCTTCAGGACTACTGTATTGTTTTTACTCATATGCAATGGTGGAAATATAATTGAGCAATCCATCAGCTAAGCCATATTTGATTGCTGTGTGCTGCAAACATTCTCTCTCAGAAATCACATTGACGTTGCATACCTTTGCTAAGTTCAAAAGTCAGGTGTGCTAAGAATGGCCTCTTGCTGCTGTCCTTGACTGTGGAGCCAGCCATGCCACTTCAGCTTACTTCCTAAAACAGAAAAGGCACATTATATCATAAGAAAGTACAGGGAACCCTTTATTGGCAGTACATTTGAAGAAATTGAAAGTATAAATGCCCCATTAAAAAAGCAAAGAGTCCCCCCCTCCCGTGTCAGGATATGTTTCATGGGATTTGTCAATTTCTGTCATTACTCATATTTAACTCTGATCTTATTATTGAATGATATAGATTGTGTGGTATACAGATATTGTAAAATTAAATGCATATAAAACATCCACACCATAGTTTAAAGCCCATGGCTTCTCCCCAAGAATCCTGTGAGCTGTTGTTTGCCCCCCCCTCCACAGAGCTGCAGCACCCTTGACAAACTACAGTTCCCATTATTCTTTGGGGGGGAGCTACATACTTTATAGGTATGGATTCTGTGCCCAGTCCTGCCAATGCTAGCATGGAGCTGAAACCAGCATTCCGGAGGCCAGTCTGTCATGTTGACTGTGCAGGGTGAGGCTGTTTTATATCATCAGGAAGTGAGGGGGGCAATGCTAGTTTCCTGCCAAACCTGTTGATGTCCTTTCTATTAAGAGGGTTTCTTCCAACCCTGCTCCCCAATCCTTTTAGAGCTTTTATGGGTTTTATCTCGTTTAACCTGAGTGGAAATCCTGATTAAAACCCTATCCTGATCATATTTATTAAACATACACTTGACATAAGTGTCACCCTTAATTTAAACGCTGCATAACTATATTTGCTCCTTTAATTCAATCATTAGGGACACAGCAGTCTCTCATTGCCTCCTGTTTTGGAAATTATCATCATAAGTAACTACCTATAAAGATCATCCAGCAATCATTATGTCTGGTTAATTAAATGCCAGAAGATAGGTCTGCTTATTCTTCCTCAAGGGTGGTGAGAAGGTTCAGCAGCCTTTCTGAAGCTGATTTGCTTCTGAGGGGGAAAGAGCCATTTAAAAAAAAAAAAACTGCAAAAATTAATATTAGACGCTGCCATTGGTTCATCACTATGGTTAGTATTATTAACTTGCAAAATACTATCACAATACACACCATAGAATCATAGCATTGTAGAGTTTACTGGCCGAGGGAGCCGGTGTACAGCTTCCGGGTCATGTGGCCAGCATGACTAAGCCACTTCTGGCAAACCAGAGCAGCACACGGAAACGCCGTTTACCTTCCCACCAGAGCTTTGCACTTTGATGTGATTTTGAACTGCTAGGTTGGCAGGAGCTGGGATAGAAGAATGGGAACTCACTCCATCACGGGGATTCGAACCGCCAACCTTCTGATCGGCAAGCCCTAGGCTCTGTGGTTTAGACTACAGCGCCACCCATGTCCCTTCGTAGGTTGTACTATTGGGTAAATAAACCATATATCATAAAGACACCACAGTCTCTGCTGTTCCTCATTCTGAAGAAAATCAAACATTTATAGTACAATTCATAACTGCAAACATAATTTGGACATAATCCAACCAAGTCCGTCTTGGTACTGCCTGCACTGGCTGAGGGCCCCTCCACGCTTCTGTTTGTCCTGTGATTTCAAGTGATTTCAAGTCATGGGTCGGGGGAGGGTTGTTTTTTGTTAAAACATGTATATGCAACTCTTCATCCTATTTGGATTTCAGAGTGATGTACAGTCTAGATAAATACAATAAAGCAGAATTCTTGGAAGCAAATGAAGATTTGCACAGATAAAAATGCCTAGTTAAATAGAAATGCCTTTGTCTGGCACCAAAGAGATTATTGTGACACTGGTGCTGAATAAGCACACACTCTCTACTGGGAGAAGGTATAATTATTCAAAATAATATCTAAAGAGAGACACAGCATGATAATAGTGTGTTGGATATGCAATATATGCCACTGTTTGTTGGTGTTTTTTCCTGATAAAATCAATTTAAAACAATGCCCAATCCCATGTACTTCCACTACTCTTGAGTAAATAATTTGTGATGCCACCATCGTCCCAAAACAGGCATGGTGCCTTCAAGTGACTCCTTCCTCCCTTATGGTGGAGCTCCTACATATTACTCAAGACATGGAGCGTGGAAATAGCATCCTTGTGTCAAGCTCTCCTCCTTTCCCGGATAAGCTGCACATGTTAAGGTTTCATGATCATTTCAGGTGTCCCCCGGTCCCAACCAGCAGCAGTTATGATGTGGAGGGGGGAGGGGAAATGGTAACTTGCAGTGACGTCACATGAATGATCTGCTATATTAGGAGGGAGAGAAATCACATTGAAATCCACCCCCACCCCCCGCCATAGCAGCCTCATGTTCTGCATAATGTGAAATTCTGCCCTTTAGTGAGAGGGCAGAGGACCTGACTGACGAGTTTCTGCGTGTGGATCCCCTTGATTAATGAGAACCCCCCTGCTCAGACTGGATATGTCTTCAGGACTACTCAGGATGTAGTGACATAGATAGAGTGGGGAAAGATTTCCAGCCATATTGGAAGTATATTGACTATATCTGGATCAAGACTGATGTGGGGGTTTACAAAGCACTTTTAGAGATACTCCCCCCCGCCGCCGCCGCCAGCCAAGGACCCTATCTCTGTGGGGGTAGCTTGGTGCTCATAGAAGCAGGGGATAACTGGAGATAAACAGGTGCTTTCTTCTTTTTAGAGGCACGTGAGGTCAGCTGTTAAGACACAGCAGAGGACAATAGGAGTCCTTTTGCCTTTCAGCCTTGCCTCCTGACCACCCAGTAGAGGAAAAATCCCTGCAGTTTCAGAGGTTTCGCACTGGAAAAAGTGGTGTGCAAACATTGTGTTTCCTGTGAGGTTGCACATTGACTGAGAATGTTTCATTTGTTCGCAGTGAATCACACTCCCTTGTTGCTTTTTAAAAATGCCTTTCTACCTCATTCTACACTCATTCAAGTTTAATTAATCTTCTAACAGGATATCTGGGGTTTACATTTGGAGGAAGAAGAGCACTATCGTTGTCACTGATGTTAGGCTGTAAAGCACTGCACACATTGGCGATAGTGTAGAAGTACAGCTTTAATGTCAATGGCATGGAAACCTATAGAAAAATCAACACAAATGCTCTTCGTGTGTTGGTTTACATGAAAGGAAATTTCCCTGGTTTTCATTCCACATAACAGATCATTAGTAGCTTTAGTATTTAAGCACTCCACGCAGATCCAACCAGAGATCAGATACTCAGTGAACTGGAAGTTCTGGCCCAATTATAAAAAGCTAACGCAGAAGTCAGACCACTTGCACAAGTCCACTTGTGCAAACGGTTGACATGTTACATTTTAAATTGTGGTTAAGAAAACACCAGAATTAAAATAGCAAAATATGGTAACAACTATCATAATACTCACACATAACCCAATTGTGAATGGTGTGCAAATACTTTCATTACTGTTGGTCCTGCAGTATTGTGGAAGAATGTGCCCATATCACACTGCAGTGGCGTTTTACATGAAAAACTGCATGTAAATCTTTTAACGTAGGAGAAATATGTAAATGCACACATACCATTCATTCACAAACAGGTGGCACTGTATGTGTACTTGGAACATTTACATTTTTAATACCCCAAAATTAATTCAGTTTTCTATATTTGAACCCTGTGTTTTTTATATAACCCTGTGTCCTCATGTATATGATGTATCTGTGATAAGTTATTTTGCATTGTGGAAGCATTACAGGTATATAAAAGTCTGTGTGCATATATAAGCTATTGTGTGGGTGCCTCTTATGTGCTGGCAATTGCTGACCAGGAGGGGGGTCCATTTGAGGGGGGGTTGCCTTACGCTGCATGTTTCACACCACATATGATTATTATTCCTCAGGAAAATTTTATCTGATTGCCATGTAACCACCTCTGAAATCTCTTTGCTTTTTCAATGAAGCACAAAATTGTGCACTGCTGAAAACCCATTGCATTTCTACTCAGTATGGTAGAATGGCATTGAAAGTGTTTTCCATCCTACAGACATTTTTTTAGAACTAAACAAAGAAAAATCAACCGGAATCTTGAGGACTTAAACTTGCAGTCTTATGCACATTTCACGAAATGTTCTGCGTAAACATGCAGAATGGGCCCGATCCAGCCCCAGGTAAACACTGTAAATGGTAGAGGCTGTGTACTACTCACTCAAAATCGACAAAATTGATATTGCTTAACTTTGGCTGGAACACTAACTAAGCTATTTTAGTTGGGAGATCTGGTTAAAACCTCTCTGTGACTCTTTCCATCTCTCTGAGAAAGCAAAGGAAATGGGAAAGTGGCACAAATACGACAAGAAGTTGCAAGTTCTTTTTTTCTTTTTCTTTTACAGAATATAGTTCTCATTTTGGAGTGGGAAAATGAAATCTACATTTAAAAAAAATAGGGTAGAAATTGTATTTATGCAAGAAATAAATACAGTAAACATGAATGGAGACTTCTGTGAATAAACCCAGGCCCAAAGTTAACTGGCATCTCTGCAGCTGTGTTCTTATCTGGCCGAAGGAAGTAGAAGAACAACAAAAGAGGCTAAGAAGCCCTGGCTGATGCATGGGAAAGCCATTGGCCGGCAATTGTGGCTGCCCTTCTGCTGAGCAAATAGTTCAAACTGTTCATTCCCATCTCCCATTCTCTCCCTGGGACATTGTTTGTGTCCTTGCATTTCATTCTGCAAGGAAGATTGCTCTCTGGGCCTATAAGCAAACAGTCCAGAAAAAGAGCCAACTAGCCGCCTCTTTTCCCTGGAGAACTAGCATTTTTAGTCCCAGCTCCAAGCTGTCAATGAGCTAGAGAGTTAATGTCAGTATCCTGAATTAATTGCTTTAAGCTGCAGCAGCCAAAATGTGTGCCACCAAATGTCCAGAAAATGTTCTTTATTAATGTTTCCTTTCATCATTTCTGTTTGGGGTTTCTGTTGTTGTTTTTGCTCCAAGCATACAGGCCCCCCCTCCCTCTCCACTGGAATTGCCACCCCGACTATAGGTTACACTGGCTAAAAGCAAAGCACTTACGGTGAATTAGGGTGAGCGGCTCGCAAGGTATCATCAAAATGGAGAGAGAAACACTTACGTGTTCTGGGCTTGCAGCTGCCGCTGTCATCCTATCAGATATTTCACATTAGAGCCTTGACTATAGGAAGAAGGTGGTGGATGAGAGAGTTAGGAATAAACAAGAGCATGTTTACATGTAAATATCTTTGAAAATTAACTTCCCCAAATGGTGTGGAAATTACAAAGGGAAAAAGGCGTATGAATGGTAAATCGATTTATGTTTAAACATGCTATATTTTAAAGTGCTCCCCAGTGCGAATGGCCCTCTTTAAGAGAATGAAATAATAAACCAATTTATATACCAATAGAGAGCTGAGATCCTGAGTGCCGTTGTGTAAATTTTCCCCCTTGACTTTTCATTATCTACCTGTGCAAAATCAATCTATATGTATGGGATCAACATACAATTGGAGAGATAAAAGGCGAAATAAAATGTGCTTTGCATATCCCCAAGATAACAGGCACCGTTCCTCATTCTCCTTTGGTTTCCAGGCAGATGCTTCCCCCACACACACACCCTTTAAAAAAAAAAAAACAGGTTGTAAAGGTAAAGGAAAAAGAGGGGGTTGTGTGGAACCCAGTAAGTGTTTACTTCTTCCCCAGAAATATTGATTCTGTAAATGAACTGTGGTTAATAAGTAACCAAGGAAATACCAGGTTAATTTTGCACATAATTTATCGTACTTCAGGAGAGTGAAAGGTGTCTCTTATTTTAATTTTACAGGAAATTTCTATAAAACACAAAGCAAGGGAATAAATCATTTTTAAAAGAGCCGCATCTACTACAACAAGAGAAAGTTCAGTACATGCTTAAGTCACTATGCCTGAAAGAGATTTGACATAAATCTGCACAAATATAATATGGAGAACACCTGGCTTGCCCATAGTACAGGTGAAAAGGATCTAGGGGTCTTGGTGGACCACAAGCTTAACATGTGTGATCCAGCAGCAAAAATGCTAATACTATTCTAGGCTGCATCAACAGAAGTCTGGTGTCTTGATCAATGGAAGTAATAGTCCCACTCTATTCTGCCTTAGTCAAACCACACCTGAAATACTGTGTTCAATTCTGGGTGCACTATTTAAGAAGGACATTAACAAGCTGGAACATGTGCAGAGGACGACAACTAAGACAATCAAGGGTCTGGAAACCAAGCCTTATGAGGAACGGTTGAGTGAGTTGGGTATGTTCCAACTAAACTTTATGACAGTAAGAGCTGTCGACAGCGGAATGACTTTTAAACAGAGATTGGATGGCCATCTGTCATGGATGCTTTAGTTGAGATTCCTGCATTGCAGGGGTTGGACTAGATGACCCTCTGGGGTCCCTTCCAGCTCTACAGTTCTATGGGCTAGATTCTGTCCTCTGTTACCTACACATTCACAACAATGCCGTGTTCTCAGAGGATGGGGAAACACCATAGGTCCATTGTGTTCAGGCTCCTAAATTTCTTGGGCACTTTTGAAGTTCCACTGGGCATTGGGAACAGGAAACACTTATAATCAGTTCTCACATATATGTTCATGTTTGGTAGTAGTAGGTTGTGTAAAAGAGCATTCACAGATCAAACACCAGAAAGGAGTGAGTGAAGCTGCAAGGCAGCAAGCATGCAATGGTTAAAAGATACATCAAGAGGTGTATAAGCATTTGTGAACTATATCATTATTTGCCCCTTAGAGTGTGCATGAAAATAATTGAAAGTGAATTAATTACCTAGTTAACACTCTAGAGTGTGTTTTTAACACCCCCATTCTTAGAGATCACCAATGGGGGAAAGCTGGTTCCCCTCAGGCACAATTCCCACAGCACTGAGGTATGCATCTTGATATGAAGCCTCAAAGTGGAGCCAGTCATCTTGGTCCTTCCCACTCAAACACCATCTTCCCTCTCAGCAGGGCAGCATTTCAGAAAGACATGTGCAGCTGGTAGCTCCAGCACTGCAATGTACACTGGCAATACGATATCACAATACTACATCACTGCTGGGATGTGTGAATCAGGCGTAGTACAATCAGAGTGGTTGAAGCATGTTAAAGAGAGAGAGAGAGAGAGCTTTCAGTTAAGAGGTAGGAATTGTTACATTTGTGTTAAGATGCAAAGGTGAGACCTTATGCATGTAGCCAAAGCTCCACACTCACACACCTAAAAATATTAGGGGACACAAACTCACATAGGAGATTATAAATATTTCAATAAAATAAATACTATAAAATAGAGTTGTGCCATTTATTAAGCTCCACGATCCAGAAGCTCCCCCACATAGTTTGAAGTCTGCAAATCTTTCCATTTAATTCTAATGGGCCTGAGATCCTTATTTTCAGTGGTTTCAGATTCCTCCTACACTGGGCTTTAAAACTAGAACACTACATGCATCACCCAGTATTTGAGCATTTGTGAAACTCCTTCCATCTTTCTTATTTGCTTCTTTAGTCTGCAAACCTCCTTTGTGCCAGGCTGGGGTGTGTGGATTGGCACCCTGCAAACTTCCGTCAGCATCTGCCCATGAACTGATGCCATCATCACTTCTTGGGCTTGGAGTTTCTCATTCCACCAGCTGAATGTGTGGGTGCAACTACAAAAAGCTTTGAAGTGGGACATGATGGGGAATGACTGAGCCAGCCCAGGATCCCCTGGATCCTGAGCTAGCCTCACTGTCATCACTTGGCAACATCAGTCTTCATTTGGGTCCTATTGCTGCGCCAGCTCCGGGATGGGCCAGCTATTTGCCTGCCCACTTACCTTCTGCCCTGGCCGATGTGAGTGATGGGGCTGCAGGCATAGTAATTTCTCCACCAGTCCGCCATGCCCCACCACTGCAAGGCCAGGGCTTGGATTGTCCTGTTTCCTACTGAGGGTGGAATCCAACATAGTGCTAAGGCAATCATTCCATCAGCTCAAGGATTTCTGCTTGCACAGCTGAATGTTCTTCCCCTCTCCCCCTGCTATGCAGCCCCTAAATCTGTTCTGGTTGTTTCCCCAACCTGCTGGAGAAGAGCTAGTGGTTTGGGGTGCATGTAGGGGGAGGAGACAAGGGAAGGTCCCTTTGCACAACTAGAAATATTTGCTCTGAGGGAGCAGGTTAATAAAAGACCACCCTTAATTTGTCCATCAACATATGCTCTCTGGACTGGAATGAGAGGCGACACTCAAGTACAAAAATACAACAGTTGAAAATACAAAGACAATAAAATGCAGCATAAAAACTTCCCTTTCTAGTGAAGGGAGAAATTAAAAAAAGCTAGCAGCTTGGATTATAGAATAAAACACAATGGGTGGAATGTTGCACAAGCATTTCAGCTTGCCAAGTGTAAAGATTTCCCCTCTCCTCCCCTGTGCGCTTTTTGGGGGTTTCTCCTGACCCCATGAGCCAATCTGGGTGGGACCTGGAGAAGGAGAGGGAAGAGCTCCACTGCACTAGCAGAAGTCCTTGGGCAGGGCTTCCATTGGCAAGACATGTCAAGGGAACCCAATGGAAACTCTGAGAAAGAAGTTGTTTAAAAGTCCTGGGTGAAGAAGAAGAAGGTCTTTGCTGAAACGTGCATGGGGGAGAGGGCTATGCAATGGCCAGGATGGCACCACGGAGGGGGCCTTCTCCCTAGTGTCTTCCTGCCACTGTGGGGACCTAATCCTAAAATGGAAAGGGGTTTCAAGATTGAAACAACAGCACTTCAAATTGAGCCTGAAAACAGATTGGGAGCCAGCACAGCTGATAAATCAATGGCGTATTACAATACTCGGTCTCAGTCTACAGATTTGTGGCTCTGTTTTGAACCAACTGTGGTTTTCAGACCACTTTGAAAGGCAGCCCAACATACAACACATTGCAATAGTCTCAGCGAGAGATTGCCACAGCATGGGTGACCATGGCCAAGCTATCTCCATCCAGATATGATTGCAGCTGGCGTACTGGGGGCAGCTAATAGAAGGCATTTCAAGCCATGTTCAGTGGCAGAGGAAGCCTCTCCGCCGCCCGGGGTGGCGGAGCGGAGGCACCCCCCTGGGGGCGGGGCGTCACGACGCATGTGTTGTGACATCATGATGCGCGTCGGATGCACTAGGCATGCTCGGAATTTCTGGGGCATGCGTAGTGCAGCCAGGCCGGTGCTGCTGCTCCTGTGGCGAGCCAGCAAGCAAGCGATGGCTTCTGGGACTGCCCTGTGTGTCCGTAAAGAAGCACGGACGGGGTGCTGGGTGGCA
Organism: Lacerta agilis; assembly: GCF_009819535.1. Taxonomy (NCBI): domain Eukaryota; kingdom Metazoa; phylum Chordata; class Lepidosauria; order Squamata; family Lacertidae; genus Lacerta; species Lacerta agilis. The sequence continues at coordinate 1,324,802 of NC_046318.1, read as the reverse complement.
GGGGAGTGGTGGGAGGGGGCAGGGAGTGTCATCCCCCTCCCTGGAACCCGGGGTGGCTCGCCCCCTACACCCCACCCTTCCTACGCCACTGGCCATGATGTTTCTGCTGGAAGACCTGCTGCCCTGACAATGGATTCAGTGGGCACAACCCCAACAGAGTAATCTGGTTATCATGTGAAGCAACATACACAAGGCGTCTCAGGTGTATTAAGGAATAAGCTTTCATGGGCTACAGCTCAGCATCTGGTGAGGTGGGCTCTAGTCCACAAAAGTTGTGCTGGCCCACTTGTGTGTGCCCTCATCAGCCTGGGATGCATGCATGTATTTAATGCATTCATTCATTCATTCATTCAATTCATCTCCCACCCTTCCTCCCAAAGGAGCCCAGGGCAATTGTGCTGATCAGCTGCTTGGTGGAGAAGTGGGCCAAGGGGGGCAAAACCCACAGCTGGGCAAATGACTGCTGGTTTTCTGCTTGGGGATATATGAGTGCAGCCGGAGCATCTGGATGGGGATTCGGGGTGAACTACGCAGGCAAAACCAGTTTGCATATAAAGTTCCTTTTCCAACAAGGGATAAGCATGTCAAAAGCCTGCCTCACATGATCTGAAACTCAGTCAACCCACTTGTTCTTTCTATTGTTTTCTTACTGAGGGACTTACCGGGGGGGGGGGGCTTCTCAGCTCTGCCACCGATATCAGGTGAATTTAAAAGTGTCAAACTTTGTTCATTGTCCTATTCATGTCTGTTTAGAAGGCAGGCCTGTTTATAAATTTAATGATGAGAAGAATTTTGAACCACACCATCTCAGTCTGCAAGTGAAGGCCACATTTCTGAATGCTTCCCTATGTAAAATGCTTCTTGCATTTACTAGCACACCAAGTAGACTCCTATACTATCCCCTGCCTCCTAATTTTCTACATGCAGTGAGGTTTCTTTTTTAAAAGTTCAGTTCTGCATCTGTGGTCTGAAGTGGAATACTCCAGAATTCAACTACCTTATTCTGTATAAACGGTGGATATGGCTCTACGAGTAAATGGGCATAGGACTGCAGCTTCAAAGGTCAAACCCTGCACTTTTGGATCCTCTACATAAAATAACGGCTACCTAGAGACTCTCCTTCAATACCTGCCACCGAAGCAGCCACCTGAAATTTTTAAACCAGTTTTCAAAAGCTGGCCCATTTTAGATGTTTCTTAAAATCTTATGCATCCTGCAGAAATGACAGTGACTGAAAAGCCTTTATTGTAGTGCAGACCTAACTAAATTCATTCCTTTATTTATTTGAACTATTTATAGAATTCATATAAATTGTTGTATTGAAAGGTTACATAAATTGGGGCAAGGAAGGGAGAGATAATTAGTTCTGGAATGGAAGGAGTTTTGCAGCTTCACAAATCAGACTGACAGGTTTGTACCATTTGAGAAATATTCCCATTCCTATCCAAAGCCTCAAAGGCAGTAAACACAATATTCTCCTTCCATTCTACATCCTCTTTTGTGGTTACTTCTCCACATGATCATGTGTATTACTGTGCAATTGGGATCCTATTGGGATCAAGCCTTCAGTTTTGTGATTTCACAGTTGACACCCTAAAAATAAAAAAGCCTAATCCAGCACTGCAATTTAACTTTTGGAAATGTGGCATTATCACTTGTCCAAAGTGCTATAACAAGGGTTTTGGTTTTTTTTTTTGTTTAGGTTCTTTTTTGGCCATAATTCAAAGCTGAGAAGCTTTCAATGTGAAATATTATTTTTAAAAAAATCAAATTGGAATGCTTTAGACTTGATTGCATCCCTTTGTTTGTTTGATTTTGGCTGCTCCCAGTTAAGTCCTGACCAACCCCAAATGCTTTCATGTCAGATTTCAAATGCTGCCAGTTACATGAAACTGGTGTGTATTAACTATCAGATCTGGTCAAAATACAGGTATGGAATGTAGTTAAATGCTTGGTGCTATTGCATGTCAGCTATCAAATAGGGGCAAGTGCTAAATAGGTAGTTAATGACGAGGCTGGAGATTTTTGAACTGCACCATCTCTAGGGTCATGGTGGTTTAAGGGCCTGACTCTGCAGAATGTCAATCAATGTGTTGCAGTTTCTTTTACCATTTACTTGCAACAGAGAAGATTACACTCTCATGGTTTTGCTTGTTTGCCCAGTTCAGCTGAGTGGATGCGATCCTCTTCCTCTGTCAACCCAGCTACCAAAGCAGAATCAAATGCATCTTATCTGCTGTTAACTCAGGCTGTGTTTGCAATATCTGGAGCCACACATCCAAGACATGGGAGGGAGAATCAAGATACAGCAGGTGGGGTTGCAGGCAGCCCAGAACTGTGAATACAGCTAAATCCTACCCTCAGCTATAAACTGTAAGTTGCAGCAGGAGGGGCAAGTTGTTCTATAGCCAACAGTGGGAAAGCTGTGGCTGTACAGTTGCATGACTGCAGCCTTCCTCACGCAGGGCTCATCCACACTTCCCTTTGTCCTGTGATTTCTTCAGTTTATTCCATAATTTCTAGGCACAGGTTCAAGAAGTTTTCTTTTGCCCCACCACTTTCCCCAGGAAAACCCGCTCCTTACTGCTGAAACAGAACATACGTCAATCCTCAAAAACCTGATTGTCATTTGTTCCGATTCAGCAGTAAAGAGCAGGCTTTTCCTGGGGAAAGCGGCAGGACAAAAGAAAAACTAAAGAAAGACCTGTGCCTGGAAATCATGAAATAAACAGAAGTGTGGGTGAGCCCTCAGTATACATTTTAAAACACTTCCCCAGTTTATTTAATTGTATTGTGATCCCAGTCTGGAACTCTTGTGATTCAGTCATGGGGGTGTGGGATCTGTAACAATCAAAACCTTGGACTGCCTGGTCCCTTATATCCCTGCCCGATCGCTAAGATTTTTAGGGGAATCTCTGTTGGTGGTCTGCCATGCGCCAGAGGCACGCCGTGGGGGCCTGAGATTAGACAGGCACCCTCTTTGCTGAACTTCAGGCACACGGCAAATATTTCAGCAGGCATTTTCAGACAGCATTCGGGTTTCTCTTTAGTTTTATGGGAAAAAAATCATTGTTTTATTCTCTGTATGGTTTATTTTTATGTACTCTACTTAGAAATGCTAATGATTAAGTGGTCTATAAATGCCTTAGCTAAATTAAAATAAAATGTTTTTCACAAAATTGCAGTTCCTAGGGCTTAGGTGGGAGCCAGCTGTTCTCAGACCAAAATCTGTGTCATAAGAGCTTGAATTTCTACAAAGAATTTTCAGCACCTTCAGAAAAAACACAATTTTCACTTACAGTTAGGTAGCCGTGTTGGTCTGCCATAGTCAAAACAATTTTCACTATTCTTGAAAAGGTGTCTGTGACAGTTACATACTCTTAAATGAGAACAGGGCAATTTGTTAGTGAAGCTATAACAAATGCTAACCCTGCTTGTTGGTTTTTCAGTATTTGCATCCCACCTTTAAAACAAACAAGCCAAGCCAAGAAGTAAATAAATACCATGGCTGATTACGGTGCATCATAAGCACAGAGAGGAACTGAGCCATCCAGCAGGATTTATGCCTCCACAAGCACAGCCCAAGTCTGCAAGAAGGTCAGGCAAAGGCGGGACACCGGATTAAGCAGCAGGTTCCAAAGTCAAATGGCTGGTACCCCCTTCTCAGAGAGATGAAATAACACCAGCTTGCTGGGCATATAATTCAAATCAGAAAGATACCGGTACCCCGGTCAGCACCTTATTTTAAAATGGGGGAGGAATGTGCTGCCAATACAAATGTAGGGCTATGCACTGTGGCATCACCTCAATAGTGTAACAGGGTGGAAAATATGTGGTCAACTGCCCTGTGAACTTCAGCTGAAGGGCAGTATATAAATGTAATTAATTAATTAATTATAACTTGCCAGGGCTGCAGTCCTTGAAGTTCCCTTCCTTCTTCTTTAACCACAAGCGTTGAATGCCACTCTTTCCCCCTCTCTGGCCATGCGTCTTGGGGAAATGTGTCATCACAATATTATATAATACATACTAGTACCTTGGAGCAAGTACAGAGTGCCTACCCTTACCAGTGTGCCAGTGTGGTGTGGTGGTTAGGAGTGGTAGACTCTTAATCTGGTGAACTGGGTTCGCGTCTCCCCTCCTCCACATGCAGCTGCTGGGTGACCTTGGGCTAGTCACACTTCTCTGAAGTCTCTCAGCCCCACTCACCTCACAGAGTGTTTGTTGTGGGGGAGGAAGGGAAAGGAGAATGTGAGCCGCTTGGAGACTCCTTCAGGTAGTGACAAAGCGGGATATCAAATCCAAACTCTTCTCTTCTTCTCTTCTTACACATTCGTAACAGAGGAGCAAAGCTTCCTTTTGGAGGTAGCAGGGCTCCCAAGAGGTCCTGTAACATCTCTCTTATTTAAAATTGAAAACTCCATTTGGTAGCCTTCTGCAAACACTGTCCAGATATTACAACTTTGGCTGCTGCTCTCATAGCACTGCTAAACATCATGTTGGTGCTCCATACCACAGGACTTGCCAGGGAAGGCATGGACCCCAGGCAACTCACCTCTGTGGAACACCCACTCTCTGACATGTCTGAAGGCAATTTATTTATTTAACAATATAACAACACAAAATACATACCATAGTAGCAAACAAAAACAATACCACGGGGGGGGGGCAGAGTTTAAATGGCTCAGGACAACAATACCTCAAAGATCGCCTCCTCCATGAAAGGCCCAGAGGGGGGGGGCAACATGAGAACGGGGCCTTTTCTGCAGTGACTCCCTGTTTGTGGAATGCTCTCCCCAGGGAGGCTAGCCTGGCAGTCTCGGAGCAACATGCTGCAGCCCCCGGAGCAGAGAACAGGCGTGGGTGTGGCACGTGGCCTACAGGGGCAGTCATGGTGGCACCCTTTCCCCGAATGGTACCCAGTGTGGCGTGCTGCCCTGCCCCGCCCCCTTCATACGCCAGTGTTGCCTGGCACCTTCATTACACATCTTTTCGCTAATTAAATAATCTATGTCCTTTATTGTTGTTGAAATTTTTATACAGCCCTTCATCCATAGATCTCAGGGCAGTTCACGGCATAAAAATACAAGATAAAAACAAAATATATAGTAAGAACAAGAACAGAACAAGAACACCCCCCAAAAAACCATCCTACAAAAACATTTAAAGGGTATAAGGTGTTAATCAGCCAAAGGCCTGGCTGAAGCGGAACATTCTTACCTGGTGCCTAAAGCTATATAATGAAGGTGTCAGCTGAACCTCTCTGGGGATTGTAGGGTGAAGTGAGAATTTGCATGATTTAAAGCTTTGGGGTGGGGACTCCCATGGCAAGGGAAAGAGGAGGAAGCACAAGGCCTGGCTTACCTGGTAAAACCGTCTCTGGGGGGTAACTACTTTCCCATTTCTGGGAATCTACTTCAAGCTACTGGTATGTGTATGTATGTATATATATATCCCTGCACATAAAAATTAGCACTCCATGGAATGGGCTTTGGCTTACTTGCTCGTTCTCTAAACAGAGCTGGTGGTTTTTTATGGAGGAGCATTTATTTGTGTGAGACCTACCTGTAGTAAAAAAAAAAAAAGTAAAGGTAAAGGACCCCTGGGTGGTTAAGTCCAGTCAAAGGTGACTATGGAGTTGTGGTGCTCATCTGGCTTTCAGGCCGAGGGAGCCGGCATTTGTTCACAGACAGCTTTCCGGGTCATGTGGCCAGCAAAACTAAACTGCTTCTGATGCAACGGGACACTGTGACAGAAGCCAGAGCACACAGAAACCCCGTTTACCTTCCTGCCACACCTTGTTGTTGTTGTTGTTCAGTCGTGTCCGACTCTTCTTGACCAGGCACGCCTATCTTTCACTGCCTCCTGCAGTTTGGCCAAACTCATGCTAGTCGCTTCGAGAACACTGTCCAACCATCTCATCCTATTTATCAACTTGCACTGGCATGCTTTTGAACTGCTAGGTTGGCAGAAGCTGGGACAGAGCAACGGGAGCTCACCCCATTGCGGGGATTCGAACCACCAACCTTCCGATCGGCAGGCCCTAGGCTTAGTGGTTTAGACCACAGGACCACCCATGTCCCAATTTAGCACAGATTAGCGATGCCTTAATTGCTTTTACTTTGTAAAATTTAAGCACCTGGGTAGACAAGGAGGTTTTCAGTTAAAATAAAATAAAGTAAACCTGGCAAGACTGAAATCACACCACCCCTAGAGTAGACCATAAACTACACTACACTGAAGGCACACCCCTAGGCATATTTACTAGCATGCACGTCCCCTTTGATTCAGTGGGGCTCCCCCCACCCCAAAGAAGTCCGCATAGGATTGCAGCCTTAAACAGGTACTGTCTTCCTTTTCTTTTTCTTAAAAAACAGGGGTCGAAGTGTCTGCGTGAAAACTATTTAAGCCCGTGCTTAAGTTTTCGCTCGTGTCATCCTTGGTGGAGCACGTTCGCGGATGTCAAGTCAGTTACTAATGAGCTAAACAATTGCGCCTAGCAATTAGCCTTCCGGTAATTAAATCGCGTTTATGGGATTAACGCCCCGCGGTTCGAAACAAAGCCGAGACATGATAGGGAAATGCGTGAGTCCCGAAGCCTCGGCTGGATCCGAATCGCCTCTTGTTTGCTCTGAAATCAGAAAAAGGATGCGGACAAGAATGTCAATTTCCCGAGACGCCTCTCCTTTAAATGCTGCGCCCTTTCTAGCGAGGCCAAGCGCCGCTTTCGCTTCCTTCTCCGGCGACCAGATACCAGAGGCGATGGGGGGCAATAAACCGGGCGATCTCTGTTTTGCAGGCTACTTATTACTTTTCCTGGCTGATAAAAACTTCTACTTTCCACTAATTTCACGGCGGGGACCTAGAGGGAGGCTGCAGGGGGAGGGGGGCAAGAAATGTCAACACAGAAATTCCCGGAAACACGCGAAAGTCGATTCAAACGGAAAACGAGGGAGTTGGGATTGTGAAAGAGAACGGTTCCACTGTAGAAGGAAGAGCGATAAGGAAAGGAGAATTAACCGCGGCTGCTTCTCCGGGGAGACAGAGCATCTCTCCGATGGACTTCATGCCCAGTACTGTATCTCCAACGATCTCCGCTAGGATGGAAGCAATCATTTAAAGCAAACGACTCTCCTGGCTGAGAAATGAAGGGTACGATTCATTTTCAATTGCCGAGGCGTTCAGTGGAAGAGAGAAACGAGCGTCTCCGTGCCTCCCACCGAAATCCGCTGAGACGCGCAGCCCGATCCTATGCGTGTCTCTTCGAGCAAATCTCGCCGGATTCCACGCAGGTCGCTCCCAAGTTACGGTGACAGGATGTGGAAAGTGTTTGCCTGCGCCCCGAGACATTGCGATTAAAACACCATAGAACTCTGATAACAGAATGGTGCGGAAACCTAGACGTCTTTAAACCGTTTTCCATTCAGCCGAGATGTTAGGTTTCGTTGTGAACTTTGAGCGCTGTGGATTCATTGACCGCTCGGCCTTGGCTCGCCATTGAGTTGCGGGGCTGGTTTTCAAAAAGGGGATTTGGAGGATAGGTTTATGGTCAGTTACAATTCAATCACAGTGGTGAGTAAAGGGATCCCACCACAGGCAGAGGCAGAGAGCCATACTGAGGCAAATGCCCGCTCTTGGAGGGCATCTGATGAGCCCCCGTTGGAAGAACCAGCAAAGCCCCCCCCCTCTTCTGCTCCCAGGGTTAAAGGAGGAATAAAGGACGGCCTTCCTTCCCCCGGCCTTCCAACACCTTCGTTTGAGTGCATTCTAATCCGCGTGGAAGACTGGTTCACACAACTCAGGGTGGGGATAAAACCGGATTAATTACATCATAGGAAGAGAGAAATCGCCTCTTCCTGGGGCGACATTATGCGTGTGGATGCGTGGATAGAGAAGTCTTCCTGTATTTAAAACCTTAATGGCTATGTCAGCTGTAATAGGGCGCCTCTTTGACAGGGCTCTCCAAGGCTAGAGACCTGTGTGTAATAAAGGGGAGGTCTATAACAGTTTGCAAGTCCTGATAGAACCTCCCTGTACCCCTGAGCAGGGGACCCTGGGGACACAGAAAGGGTGGGCTTTTACCTCCCATGCAACCCTTGTAGGCTTCCTAGAGACATCTGTCCCCCTTCGAAAACAGAATCGCTGCTTGGGTGGCCCTTGGCTCTGACTCAAGTGCTTTTGTTCATCTGTAAACTGCCAGAGAAGAGATCCTTCAGCCCTGTGGTCCCCACTGCCACACAGAGCTTAAGGTCCACAGGGTTACGAAAAGCCTCATCCTGCAAAGCAACTACAGATGAGGCAGTCAACCTCTACTTCGAACCTAGGTGGGGCCTTACATGATGGAATGTCTTATTCCCTAGCAGATGCATAACTAGTATATCTGCTCAAAAGTCTCCCTGACATGCTTATTTTCTACCTACAGGGAGTCGCTTTCCACCACAAGTGCCCTCACCTGCAGTCTGAAGTGGTATAGCCCTGGCAGAGGTTGCCAACACCCTCCCAACCCCAGTCTCCTAATTGTGAGAACAGGGAGATAAAATCCAACCTGTAGAAGTCAATCTAAAAGATTAACACTGTTGCTCAATCTAATTTGACAAGCAAATTGAATTAAAGTGGACTGTGATTCACTGTCACAGTTAACAGGCTTGTAATGGCAAGAGAATTGTTGCTCTCCCGAGGGCAGTGAAGAAAAATCAGGAACAACCTTATGGGGAGAAAGACACCATAGAAGAATTTCTACATCTAGGAGATTCCCCACCCCCTTTTCCCTGCGCCCCATATAATAAAATAGTAGTATTACTATTTCCAGAATATTCATACCAACGAGATATTTAAGATTCCTTATTCATTTAAACACTGTGGCGTAGGAAGGGTGGGGCGTAGGGAGCGCTCCGCCCTGGGTTCCAGGGGAGGGAGTGACACTTGCCGGCCCCTCCCACCACTCCCCCCCCCGCCCTGGGCGGCGCGGAGGCTTCCTCCACCACTGTTTAAACACAAAAGGGATCTTCTTATTCCAGATGCCAGAATATTTCCCCTTGTTGTAATTTCATCAGGAGATCCTAAAACAGTTGTACACCATCCTTCATCATTTGGGGGATATCAAGGTGGTATACAATCAATAATCATAACAAAAATCAATAATAAAACAATTAACTCAAGCCTCCTTGATAGCTGTAAATCAATAATAAAACAATAAGCACAGCCAACCAAAACCAACCTAGAAGAAATGAAGGTGCCTGTAAGAAGGAAAACTGGTGCTGGAGGGATTAAGTGGACATTATTGCACTAAACCCCCCCCCCCCCACTTTCTTCTATGGAGCTTAAGGTGCCATACATGGTTATCTCTCCACCAGTTTATCCTCACAACAACCCTGTGAATCGAGCAGGTGAAGCTGAGAGTCAGTGACTGGTCTAGGTAACCCACTAGACTTTTTATGGCTGGATGAGGACTTGGACCCCATCTCACGGTTACATGGCAGCTTTTGAAGGGGTGGTCCTAAACTGGGGTGCCACGTCTGCCTGAGAAAGCACCCTCTTTTGTTGTGGGGGCACTGTTCACTTTCCGATAAAGGAGGTACCCAAAGCAAAGCTGCAGCAGAAGTTCTCAAAAGAGAGGCAGAAAAACCGGAAGAAACATGCAGCTCCATCCTATGCAAGGCCCTTTTTGTTCAATACAGCTTACCGGGTATTTCAAAGTGTGGGTAGGATTAGCAGCTGCAGAAAAAGGAGCTGTTTGATTACTCCTTTCCATCAATGGTACTCATTGAGCATTGGGCTACCTTGGAGACAGCATGAGACTCTTAATCTCAGGGTTTTGGGTTCAAGCCCCATGTTGGACAAAACAGCCCTGCATTACAGGGAGTTGGACTACAGGCTTCCTGGAGCAAAGACCCTGGAGATATTGGCAGCCTGTAAGTGAGCTAACATTTTTAGAAACATCACTGAAGCCCCCACCCAACCCTTGCTGGTCGCTCTCCCAAGTGAGACTATAAAGGAGGCAGTTCCGCTTTTTAAGAAATTGAGATCCTGTATTGATTCAAGGGTTATCATATCTGATTACTATTGTCTGTATTCACATTAGGGGAAAGTAACTGCCTTCCTGTTCCAGAAGGAACAGCTACTATTGGTTCATTCAAGTTGCTGCATTTGGATCCTCAGTCTTATTGGTTCCCACCAAAAGGCAGCTTTGTGATTGCTTGAGATTGTTCCCTCCAAAATGTATTCTCTACTGTCCCTATAAATGTATCTCCCTCTCCTCAGTTCCCCAGTCTCGTTTTATGAATAAAGAGTGTTTCATGAAGAAGCTGTCTCCTGCCTGCTCTGTCAGAGCTGAAATCACTTGCTGAATCACGATCCCCACTTACAACACTGTGCACACTTATTAGGATTGTGTGTGTGTGTGTGTGTGTGTGTGTGTGTGTGTTTCTTTGCAAACCATAGAAATTAACTGGTTATTTGCAAGTAAGTTCCTTATGACTGCTGATCTCAACGGCCTGTTCCGTGATAGACTTCTAGAACCTGGGCCTGGCTTATGGTCACAATGAGCAAGAGGTTAAAAGTCTGTGTCCAGGGGAGTTAAATTAGCTTCGTTTGGCCTGGATGGATCGTTCCATGCTTAGTTTTAAATAGACTTTTCAATGCTACCATTTAACATTTAACTACTCATGGGGACGGCGCTTCTCAGACCTCATGAGCAAAATGTCAACTTTATGTTTCCCTTTCTCGCGAGAGCTCCGTTAGGTTGCTACACCTCTCACTAGTCCTCCATCTGCGGCTTCAATTGGATTTGCATTTGTTAAAAGAAATGGTTAACATTCAATTTCATGCTTGATTTCTACTGTAAATACTGAGCCCCATCTTCGCTCCCCCTCCGTGCTCACTGGGCCTGAACAAGCCGAAAAATGCTTTTCGGAAAATCACGTTTCGGAGTCTGCAAACGCTGCTATCAGCAGACTCCACCTGAAAATAGTTTTGCAAGACGGAGCACATCCCCAAAGACATAGACCCTCCTCTAGAGCGTAGCTGCGCGCGGCACTTCTGCGCAAAGCACTTGGGCGGGGGGGGGGGGAGAGTCCGGATCGCTCTTTTAACCCTTCGGTTGTCTTACGGCTGGGATTGAGTCCTGTCCAACCAGTAGCTGCTGCAAATAAACCTTGGTCTCTCCCTCTTGCCCACGGAAAACAGAGATCTTAAGGTTGAGTTTGCTTGGAAGGCAGGCAGGCCCGGGGAGACCGCGAGAACCTTACCTCCAAGAAAAGCTTAGGAGCAGCCCACTTGAAGCTGGTGAAACTTCATTCGCAGCAGGGGTGCCAACTTGAATAACTTAGCGGGTGGCAGGTAAGCTCCATTCCGCATAATTGATCACATAATTATGCACACGCACACCATTTAAACGGCAATGCCAATCAACTGGGGGGGGGAGGACCCCTCAAATATTTATTGGGGGGCTGGATCCTCATAGGAATTGGCTCCTATTCTGCGCATTAAACAGCACTGCCCGCTCGTCGAACCTTTCCACCTGGCACAGGAGGAGGACGCATTCGCCACGGTCAGCGCCAACGTTTGCCCGGGGGCACTTCCGTCAGCTCTAACTGAACGAGCCAGCTATCAACGCACGATGGCAGGATCCCCGCTGCAAACGATGCGGAGAGGAACATTCTGGAAAGGAGTGAGAGGACCTGCAGTGTGCAAGCGTCGAAACCGACGAGACTGTGCCTGCGCTTTAGGGGGGACGACCCGCCTTTGGAGAAGAGTAATAGGACGTGGCTAGGATGGCAAACTTCTGTGCATTTCATTAGTAGTTTTGGAGAAGAAGGTGTTTGGGCAGGGACGAGTTATCTGCTCCTCTGCAAGTTGCGGTTGTGTTATTTATGCCCTTTCTAGACAGACCGTCGATCCTGAGAGTCCTCTGGGAGGGGCTCCAGAAGTCGATAAACCACACAGATCGAATCGATGAAACAGTGTGGAAATGTGAATGTTCAAAGCGAAAAGAGCCTTTCCCTCAAGTCCAGACGAACCTTTCCCTACTGGCAACAAAGTGCATTTCGAAGCCTGAGATTCCAATCCCTTGACTGGAAGGGGGTTTCAGAGCCGCCCCTTCCGACCCACCAGCGAGAGCTTAAACAGTAACAGGCCACGGAGTCCCCCGCCCTTCAGAAAAGACGCTGCAAGTTCACTCTGAAGGGGTTGGAGAGCTAGTGGGTAGCAGTGATGCAGCTAGAGCTATGCTGGGCAAGTCTAGGCCGCCCTCAGTGAAGTGGCCTCCTGCTCGGGGGCAGCCGCCAACATGCCCCACGGCATCACTTGGGCTGGCCATGCTGGGGCTGACATGATTCCTGCAGGATCTTTTCTTCTTCCTTTTAAAAAACGCTTCCTTTTTCAGTGGGCAGCAGACAGGGCACGTCCACACGTTAAAGATGTCCCTCCATTATGTTTGCTATAAATATACATTTTCTCCAGCAAAATGGTGATTCTTCCCAAATAACAGAAACCACCACTATGGTTCTTCAGCCCTTGTGGCAGCCCCCCCCCCCCCCGCCAGCACCGCCTTCTGTGGGACTTGCTTCAATAGAATCGAGCAACTCCGTTTTCCGTCCGTTGAAGACTGGCAGAGAACGAAATGAGCACCCGAGAGCTAACAAGCAGCTCGGCCGGGTGCCTGAGAACGCGCAGATGTGAAGTCCCACCAACTTCTTCGTCTCCTATAATAACGCCCACCGTCAAGGCTGGAGTGGATTCTAAACCACTTGTTCATTTATTTATTAAATTTGTATACCGCTCTTCATCTGGAGATCTTGGGAAGGTTCGCAGCACAAAAGTACAATATAAAAACACAAAATACATAATAAAAACAAAACACCAACCCCCCCCCCCCACGGATGCTTTGGTTAGTTGTCATCGGTCTGTCTCGGGGACAATGGAAGAAAAGTGCGTCTTCCGGGGTGAAGTCAAACTGTTGGAGAGTTAGGGCACTTTAATGGGTCGATTAATCAGCTAAATGTCCTGATTAATCGGAGGAAGCCAACCGGCCAGGGCGAGTTTTAATCCATGACTCTTTGAATGAAGCGCATACCTCCGACAATCTCGATTCTGTTGTGTTACTTGTGAAAGGGAGTGAAAAAGACACTAAAATTGTTTTTAAGCTTTTCCCTGATAAACAACAAGCTCACCCACACGTGGCTTAATATCCCTAAGGCACCTATATTTTATTTAAAACGTTTGCATACCTTTCTATTTAAACCTTTTGAAGCGGTATTGATTAATGGGATTTGGGCAGTATGCTGATATAAAAAAGAAAGAAAAAACAAGCAATTATTGTATTGCTTTAATAAACCGTAAAGTATTTAGTTGTTAAGAGCCCTGGCCCCTTTGACGCCTTCACAACCCAGATAACCTCCCCGCACATAAGTGAGTACCCAAAATGTTTGAACTATTTGTTAATATCATCACCATCACCCTGTTTGGTTCATCCTGACTATTACAGCTCTCTCCCTGGGTTAATAAGATTCAATATACGTAACAGGGCTGCAGAATTGTCCGCTTCTCTGGCATCAGTAGGCGCGCGTAAAACACGCGGCCGATCCCCCCCCCCTTTTTTTTTTTTTTTTTTTGCTTTTTTCTGGCTGCAAACGCTCCTTTTGCAAACCTGCGCCCCGCCTTTGGAAGTAAGCTGGAGACCCCATGAACTTAACACCTCCTGCCAGTCAGGTGTCAGAGCACCCGCGGCAGCTCTAAATGCCCACCTGCAGGATCTCTCTCTCTCTCACACGCACATCCATGCACCCTCTTTGTCCTTAGGAATTCGTCGAGAGACGTTTTAAGAGGCAGCGACCTCTCGGATGAGGGGAGGTGTCGCTTGCTGCAAGTGGCTCGGGTGGGGGGGGGGGAGAGGGCAGCTCCTTGGCGATGTTTACCCAGAGAGGGTGGAATCTAAAGGACGCTCTCGACAATCAATGGAGCCTTGTCTCAGGTTACCGAGCTGAGCTCCCCTAAATGAGTCCAGCAGGCTGATAACCGCAGGTTAAAGGCACCTGAGATAAACGGCTTCCAGTGGCTTGATGTCAGAGAAGATAAGCAGGGGCGGGGGTATGCTTTTTATCTGCTGGAACTAGAGCAGGTTTCATTCACCGAGTGGCGATTAGAGAAGGATGAGAGTCTTTTGTAAGGTTGCATAACAGGACGGAGGCCAAGGAAGGATAGCATCGCAATTCTCCCTTCTTCTTGGGGTTCCATGGAAGTGAGGGGCTGGAAAGAGTGGGGCTGTCCTCCTCAACTACAGCCCCCCACTCCCCGCCTACTCCGGATCAGAAAGTGGCTCGGGTACATTGCGCTTCCTCCCTCCAAACTTTTCCAATCTCCTCGAGATCACTACAATCTCATTCCCACACACATTTTTGGGGAGAATTCTCAACGGAATGGTAGTACAGCTTCCTGACAAGCAAATTTCAAGAACTTCGCGTTCTAAAACTGATTATTGTTATCTAACACCACCATAAGTCACAGCTAGCCGGTCTCCACACGTGACACCAGTATAGCCAGTGCAGCTGTGAAATGAGCATAATTATTTTACTGTAACACAGGGAAGGGCATATTATGGCAGAAACCTATCCATTTGTTTTCACATATTTTCATAGAATCATAGACTTGTAGAGTCGAGAGGGAGGAGGAGCATAGGAGCAGACTCCTAGGGGCCCAGATCCCTTGCTCCCCCATGGGAAGACCCTGGAAAGCGCCTGCTGCGGATGTGAGTAAGTGAACTCGATCAACCAATGGTATAAAACAGGTTCATACGTTCATGATCTTTCCGAAAACCATGCTATGGAGCACTTGGAAGGAAGGGGATGAATCTCTTGAATTTCCCTCCACTGAAGTGTTCAGACCTGCTCCAAGTAGCCTAAGGGTCTCACACTTCTAGGTCTCGCAACGACCTGCTTCAGCGTTCAGCAAACAGTGCCTGCGTGCAATCTTATGCATGTTTACTCAGTGATTAATCTCATTGGCTTTGATTGGGTAAGGGTTTGGTTAGGAACCCTACCCCAAAAAGTTGGGGGGGGGGGTTGCCTTCTGCTCAGGGTTGCAGATAGCTGGTTACTGAACCGGCTAGCGCCTGCCATTTACTCCGAAGCAGACGGTAATAGCCCACCAAATATAATAATTGTTAAGGCTGTCATACTATGCACGCTTACTTGAGAGTAAATCCCAATTGATCTCACTGGAGTTTACCTCCCCGTAACCATGCGTGTCCAGTTTATTATAAACCTTGTTGTGTCCCAACTCTTATATAATTGTATCAAGTAGACTTACGATGCTCGCTTTGGGATGGGATGTGGCCTTCAGCATCTAAGCTGCAATCCTGCGCACACAAACCTGAGGGTAAACACGCCATGGGACTCTGTAAAGCTTACTTCCGAGTAGACTACTGGTCATAATCTAGTTTGTCCTGCGAGGCAAAACTCACTTGGCTTCAGGATTCTAAATTTGTGTCAGACTCACATTTGTGGATTATCTTCTCCCCATCACCCGAATTTCGAATTCTAGTGAAAATCAGCCAAATAGGGGTTGATGTTTTTTCGGAAACAAATCCCGCTGAGATCCATAAAATTCACCTACAGGTCTATAGGATTGCTGCCGGTATTGTTTGCATATACCAAATAGGGTTTGAAACCTACAGAAAGATGAAATGGGTTTCGCACACGGAGGAGCTAAAGCATGACTCCAAAGTGATCCATTGATTTCCACGGAACATTCTTCCCTATTAACTTGCTTAAAGTCTCCCAGAAAGGCGAAGGCCCCGTGCAGGTGGAAGAGCAAGCGAGCGGCAGCAGAGCCAAAGCTAGATCTAGAACGCAAATGAATGAGCGGATTATTCATTCTAAACGGCATTGTTAATTAAGGCTTCCAATTTAAACATACTTTACCAGAAATTAAGTCCCATTGAACGGTTCCTGCATGTGACTCAGTCCACAAATCTGGACTGATGCTGCGGCCACAGACTACATAATATTTCATCATAATCGTGTGTGAGGATGCCAACTCTTCAGCGGGCCTCTGTACCTGCACTTTTAACAGCGGTTCAGTCTGCTGCAAATTGTGATGAATTCCTCTCACCTCCACGAAAGAGGGTTGCAGATCAAGCCACTGTTAGAGGCACAGCAACCAGAACTGACTGCAAAGTTGGCTGCCATTTATATATGAGATTAATTTTGCTCTAAATAATTCCTGTTCTTTGGGTGCTTGTTTGACAAGGCCTCTTCCCTGCTGGTAGGAGAATTGCTTCCCTTCTGAATTTTAATTTTTCAAAGATTTGGGGAAAGCAGTTAGAATGAAACAGTCAGGACAGACGATCATGGCTTTAAGTGCAAATTATCCCTGCGACTGCACCTTTAAAAATGGTAGCAAATTGCACGTAGCCCTTGATTTTTTTGTCTCTAGCCTATGGTTTTTTAATGCTTAGCTTACTATGTTTTAATTTTGCACCTGTTTGTTTGGGGGTCTAGAAGACTTAATGCTGGAATGCAAACTCTTTATTTATTTATTTTATTTATTTTATTTTCGTCTTCTATCATACCAAACCGGCAAAGCAAACTGGCTAGAAGTATCAGTGAAATGAAATACCTTTTCGGTATTGAGAAGGATTAAACCATTGGAGGGAGTGAATAGGCATTTTCATTATTTACTTTCTAAAATATATGAATTTCTATGTTTTTTTGCCAATATTCAAAAAAACGTTTTTTTTAAAATCCTCATAGCGAGTTTAGTATCATGTAGGCATGTAAAGTATAACTGCTGAAACCAGTTGGTCTTACTTCCGAGTAAGCGTGGGAAGGATCAGACTTCAAAGCTAGCTGACCACTTGCTTCAGTGGGATATGAAGGAGTCCTAAACCTGGACAGGATAGCAGGGTGCGAACCTATATACCCTTCCCAAACAGTAACTCAATGCGGCTTACTTGCAAGTAGACATGGGTAGGATCGCACTATTGCAATACACCCGTATGCATATCTACTCAGAAGTAAAGGAGGATTAAGTTCAATTAGACTTACTCTCAGGTATATGCGTATAAAAACAGCTTTACAACGCAGCTCTATTTATCTGTTCAAAAGAAAGACCGATTTAGTCGGCCAAATAAGTGTGCTTGCACCAGTGCCATATATACTAACTCAGGAGTCAGTCTCACTTTGTTCAAGAGCGCGCATCCATTTATTTTACTAATTAGATACATCCAAATGAATTATTATATTTTCAATACACACACACTCGTAGCAAACTGCTCAGGCGCTTCTCAAGTTGACAGAACAAGAATAAGGCTATCAAAAGAAAAATTCTCGCTTCGCTCTTCTAATAAAATAAAAGGGTGGGTGATTGTTGCTTTTCAATTAATTGGCGGCGCATCCTTCAGCCAAATAACAGAGCAAGGGACCATAAATCACCGAACGACATATCTTCCCGTTTAATTTTTACTCTTTCGAAGGTTAGACGTTGCCGAGGTAGTTAAACTGGTGGGGTGAACCCCTTTTTTCCGCCCACCCAACCCACAATTATCCGGCTTCGTTCTATGAAGTTTCTAGATTAATATCGGTGGAGCGAAAGGCGAGAGAATTCCCCGCTTGAACGGCAGGATTAGGAATATTTCTAGAAGAAAGAAGAGGGTGTGAATTGACTTTAGCCTGCAATCGTCTAAAGCGGAATTACAGCTTGTAAAATAGGTCCCCATCAGTCTCCCGGGAGACGGGCTCAGTTCGACTTGGGTGTTCCAGCTCCTTCTTACCCCTCGCAATAATTAGCTCCATCTCGGTCCCAAGCGTGTGTCTTCCCCACCCCCACACCAGTGTTTCCTTATCCCCAATAAATGTTGTTGCTGTTTTGCCCGGCCCCCCAAATCCAACAAACTTCTGGGGCACCCAAGGGGTGGCGGCGCAAGATGCAAAAAGGTTTTGGGTGCCCAACTCAGAGCTTGCGGCCCGCCCTTTGGGGCTGGTGGGTCTGCCTTTGAGAAAGGAGAGAAGGGAGGGGGCGAAAGTGAGGAGTGTGACTTTCTTATCAAAGTGCGGGAAATGTCATTTTCTTTGTGCTTTGATGTCTGGTTGTCTTTCAGCCCATCCTTGCATGTCATTACCAGACTCCCAACAGAGAAAGAGGTGTGGGGCTTTTTTTGGTTTTGTTTTGTTTTGATGGGAAGTAAAGAAAAGAGTTGGTGGGGGGAGGAGAAGACGAGGATAAAATAGGGATGCACAATTAGATGATTTCTGCCCTTCTATTACAGCGGTGAATGGCAGAATTCTTGACAGAGTAGCGAACCGGCGGGTCTATTCTTAACTGGTTGAGTTAACATATACGGGTGTAAAGCGCCAGGGGCGGGCGATGTTTCTTGTTATCCCCCCCCCCCGGTCTTTTTCCTTTACAGAAAGTCGACTTCTGAAGCAATTTCATCCGTTAAAAAAAAGGAAAGGGGAAAATAGTGTGTTACATCAATATTGAATCAATGTTGCATGAAACCAAGTCAGGATTAGTCCAGGGAGCCACGTTGTTTCTGTGGGTCCAATTCAGCCACCCCCAAATCCCAAAATATTGCTAGTCTCGCGGATTTCCGAAGAACTAAATCCCCTCCTGTTCCGTGCAAGTTTACCCGATCAAAACCGTGATAAATTTCAGTTCAGATCAGTGGAGATGACTCCTCAGTTAGGACACTTGCTTGCGAGTAAACTCGGCTGAGCATAGTGGAGCCTACGTTTGTGTAAGCATGCATAGTCTGGGGCTGCAAAGCTGCAGTCCTCCTTCGCCCACTAACCTGCGACTATTCCCATTGAACTCAAGAGGCATTGCAATTCTGAGTCCATATGCTTACCTGGGGCTGAGCCCAGTTCCACGGGGTTTCCTCCTGAGTAAACACGCACCAGTTGAGGCTGCGTGTCAACTCGACTTCTCTTTCCAGAAAAGGTTTAAAATGTTCCAGACTGCAAAGCTGCCTGGCTAATCCCTCACAGCCGAGCTTTCTGTATGCGCAGCGCAGCCAACGCTCTTTTCTCCTTCAGGATTAATAGGTTTTCTGGACACTTAGACTTAGGGTGAGATGTGTTGAAAAGGAAATAAGACTCACAAACCTCTATGAAAGTTTGAATCGCTGGATAATAAAGAGAACAGGACTCCTGCACCTTCAGTTGTTCCACAGAAAAGGGAAATTTACTAACTATAGGTTGCACCATAAACCATAGCAGCTGAAATGTCCTCTCCCATGCAGCAACTAAAGGGGCAGGAGCGCTGCCTTCTTGGTTCACCTGACCATTCTTATTACTAGGGAAGGGCATCCCGTTGAAATCCATCTAACTTGCCTCGAAAAACTACATTTCCCATCTAGGGGCGCGGCTTTTGTGATTCAGGGAACTCCTTCTTTGCCAAAGTCTTCCGTCACCTTATGGTGCCGCGCCGGGTCCCCAAAAGGAGATTCCTGGGGGGGGGGTGTTGTGGGGGGTTGGGGTTACCCTGAACTGTTCATCGAGGAAAGTATCCAGGCGGTTAAAGAGGGTCAAACGCTGCTTACACTTGTGCCACCGTTCCCTAAACAGAGAAGGGCAGGAGGCGGAGGGGCAGTCGGCCTGGAGATGGACAAGGAGAGGAGTCCTGTGGGCTAAACTGCCCTAAGGAGGGAGGCGGTGGCTTTCCACTTTATATAGACAATGCTGGACACGGTTGCCATAGCGGCGAGGACGCCTCAGCGTATGTATGCTTCTTAACGCAGCAACGAGGGCGCAGGGAGGCACCGAGGAGGAGCGGGGTCGGGGACGCAGAGGGGAGTCGGGGGGCCTCGTCCTCCTATCCGATCTACGGTTAGCTAGACTAAAAAAGGCGCAGCGCGCTTTCTGGGTCTTCGTTGATCCACGTCGCCTTTGCAACTAAGCGCCCTCCGCCTCTGGAATGCAGCTCTGGATTGTTCCTTTGGTGGATGGAAATGTTTCTTTACAATCAACCTAGACGTTCCCACCCCCTTCCTCGTTCTACCCCCCTTGCTCTTAACTCTCATTGTACGTCTCCTGTGCCCGCCTTGCTCCTCCTAGGCACGCCTCACGCCTCTCGCCTCTAAATTTAGGACAGGGTTCAACTAAAGATAGGCGCCTGGCCTGGATCCATCTTCTACCACAGTAGGAGATATTTGGGAGATTCTCTTTGGCTTGAATGGGGCAGAGGCGCAGCTCCCGGTACTTGTAGCCCCCCCTATCTCCGCCTCCCCCCACCAAAAAATGCTCCAAACTGGCCTCTTGGAAGCCTCCGGGCTTACAAGTGCTTAACTTTGGCTTGGCAGTAAAATTGGGGGGGGGGGGTTGCAATTTAGATGGTAAACTCCTTGGGGCGGGGACCTAATCCCCTTTATTTATGTGACTCTCGCCTATGTGACTCTTGGTCGCCATCACCTTATGACGTAAATGTTAAAAGGACGTAGGGGGGGTCGAACCACAGTTTGCTCTAGTTCCCTCCAGAACTAGTGGGGATTTCTAAAATGAATATCTCTGTGGTGTGGTGTCTTCTGCCTTGACAGCTCTGCCTACTCCACCTCACCCCCAAATCCTAGGTATGCTAGATGCTGGTTGTGATTAATCAGTTCCTAGGGGAAAAAAACAGCACTCTGAACATACTCAGAAGTGATGTGCTCATGTTCCAGAGCGGAGCCGTGAGACTGGGCACAAATTCAACAATTCGCTGAATTTTCCGGATTCCATTTTATTAATAATCATTCAAAAGGCCGGGTGCGGGGTTGCCAGCCCTGCTGTTGTGCTTTTAAACTGTAGCCTGACGCGGTGACATTTAGCGAAGTTTCTTGGTCTGGCTGCACAGGAGCAGTAAAAAGAAAACGTTGGCAATCTTGCTTCAAAGGGGAGATTGGTTTCTGCCTAGGCAAAGTATGTTTACTATTTATGCACTCATTTTCCTTTAAAAAAAATCTTGCCAAAAGAAGGATAAGGATCGGAAACACAAAATTGCCCATTTGGCAGATTAAATCTATTTCCGAGCGTCGGCTTCCTGGCGCTTTCTGCAAGACTCTCGCCCGACTCTGAAGCTGCACGCGGCCCGCCTGCCCGCCTATCACAAACACTGAAGCGCCTTTCCCAGCTGAGATCAGGCTGCCTGAGCTTCTTGGAGGCGAGGCTGGAGGCGATTTTCTTCCCTCAGCCCTCTATCAAAAGACCCGAAGGGAAGGACGTGGATAGACACTCATTTAATGACAAGTAATTGACAAATCCGAGAGGCCGCATTACGAGTGGTCTAGGGGAGTATTAATTATTGAAAAACCATTAGCCTCTGTGTGTGTCCTGCAGAGATCCCATCTTGTTCGGGAAATATAAGCTGTCACGTCAGTTTAGATGGAGGGGAAATCAGATGAGGAACTCCTCCCCCGCTCCCTCTCTCCGCTGCAAGCCCCACCCTGAGGGAATCGGAGACTATACCGCCGCCAGCAAGGCAGACCTACCTGGCTGGCACAGACACAGGCTTCCTACCGAGAAGACCTCTCGCTTTCTTTCCCGAAGTAACTCCTCTGGATCTGTTCGCCTTCCCACCCCCACCCCCGACACTGCTCCCCAACAGTTGTCGTGGCCTCGGGTGGTGTTAAAGAGGGAGGGGGGAAAGGCCTTGCAAGTCAAGGTCACCGAGGCAACGAGAGCCAAATCCACAGAGGAGATATGGTGTGTCGCTCCACTTTTTCCTAAAATGCCCCCCAATAGAGATTATGATACAGAAAACGGGTTATTCCCTCTACACCTGAGGTTCTGAGCGGCAGAGATTGGTCGACCAATTTAAAAGCTACTGAAAGGCGAGGATCCTAGCTGAGGTGTTTTGGGGAGATTACGACTTCACTTCAGTTTTCTATCTGTAAAATGGGGGGAGGGGTCTTTAATAAAGATATATGATAAATGGGCAAAGGGAGCAAAAGCCAAAGTTAATCTCCTTCAAGTCAACGTTGCTTGAATATGCTTGGTTGGGTTTGACTGAATCTCGCTCTTGTTGCCTAAACTTTCCCTCCGCGCTCAGAGCTCTTTACCATTCATCTCTCGGTTACTACACAACGTGCGACCTTCGAGTGGTATTGTGGGGCAGAAATAATTCCAAAGCATTTTTCACACACGCACACAAATTGAAAAACACACATTTAACACTCTTTTTTAACCACAGCTACTTCGCAAAGTGGTGTAGAACATTTGGAAATGAAACCGCCCGGCCCAGGGATCATGGTGGCTTCGTGCCAAAGGTTCGCTTCGCTGTATAAGAAAGAGCACGATCCAGCGGGAAGTTCTGAGCAAACCGAATCGGAATGAATGAGAAATGGGCAAAGGTAGCGCAGACAGGAGAACTTCTTGGTGCGCAGCTGAGAGTCACAGTGCATTGCAGACTATGCATTGCCCCAAAGGCGCACGTGTCCAGGGGTTGCGACCTCAGGCTTCCGCGGCCACACGACTGTCCCATGAAGCCGCCTCCATTCTGTTCAAGTCCTTTGCAGTCTTGGGAATTTCGGTTTAAAAAAACCCAATTTTTAAGAAGTGTTATAACTCTTTTCAGAGGTTCAAGCCATTTCCCTGCAGGGTGATCCTATGCCGGCTTACTTGGAAGAAAGTCCAAATGTCCTCATCTGAGCTCACTCCCAGGTAAGCCTGCACAGCGTGGCGTCCTGCTGCTTTTGAAGCATCAAGGAAGGAAGGAAGGAAGGAAGGAAGGAAGGAAGGAGTCGGCTGAGGGCGGATGGCTGGCGCAGAAGCCAAGAAGAGGACAGCTGTTAAGACCCGCCAGCTGCTCCGAACGTCAACGAGGTCGGTTCC
This sequence comes from Lacerta agilis, assembly GCF_009819535.1. Taxonomy (NCBI): domain Eukaryota; kingdom Metazoa; phylum Chordata; class Lepidosauria; order Squamata; family Lacertidae; genus Lacerta; species Lacerta agilis. The sequence continues at coordinate 1,302,000 of NC_046318.1, read as the reverse complement.
GAAAAAGGGAGAGGTGATCCGGGTAAAAAAGCTCGCCTCTCCCAAGCAAAAGAAAAACCTGCTGGATCAGGCCCAACGGCCCGCCAGAAAGCCCACTGAGCTCAGTGGCACTTGCTTCCGAGTAAGCCTGTATATGCTCATGCTGCATGAAAAGCTAGCATCTCTCTCTCTCTCTCTCTCTCTCTCTCTCTCTCTCTCTCTCTCTCTCATTCACTTTTTCTGTTCCGCACCCACTCCTTCTCACAACTCCAACCAGTCAAACTTAAACAGCCCAGGAGGCTGCTTGAGAATCAGTCGCCAGGACCTTTAGGGGACGGTTCCGACTTCCTGATAACTATGGGGCAGCCCCCAGCTCACATTCCTCCGCTGGGGAGGGAGGATTCTCGTAGCCACGGGGAACCTAACGCACATTTTAAACCTGTGGTTCTGGGGTCGGGGGAGATGACGGCTGCCCCCTCCTCCTCTAGGCCTGATTCTGACCGGGGATCAGCAACAGGCAAGACTCTGTTACCTCTCCCTCCCGCTTCCAGCAGCGCAAAACAACAACAACAACGCGCACCAGCCCCACCAAACTTAAAAGTCCCTACCTGGTGCCCTGGAGCTGCCGATCTCAGAGGCGACGGTGCCGAGCCCAGACGCCTCGCCGACTACAACTCGGCGGCAAGGCATCGCGGCATTTATTGGAGCGACTGTTGACTTTAGCACAAAGCAAAGATTTCACTGCCCGCTAGTTTAAAAATGAATATTTTACCAAGATATCGATCAGCGTTATAAAATTCAGTTAAGCACAATGGCTGGAAAGGAGCAGAGAAAACACACGCACACGCAGGCAGAAGCAGGGAGCAGCAGTCCAAATATCTGTGTAAATTTGCTGAAGAATGACGTGCTGCGTGAAGTTTCCCTCCTGGAATTTGGCGTTAAATATTTATTTATTTATTTATTTATTTATTTATTTATTTATTTATTTATTTATTTATTTTTATTTGTTGTAGTTGTTAATAATAATGATGATAATAGTTTACTGGTTTTGCTTATTCACAGATCGCGGGGACTTAAATCACCAGCGGTTTAAAAAAAAATATGACGGGGGGGTGTGTTGAATGAGGAAAGCAGACCGTGTGGTCCTTTGCAAAGCGACCCCGATCTAACGTGTGAAGAGGATGTGAAAGGAGGCCGAAAAGGAAAGAAGAGACCTCGACTCTAAGCGACATCTACACACGCACACACATTCCTCCCTCTCTTTTTTCCTTTTTAAAAAGATCTTTTGGCAGAGGTATATATCTTATCGCTCGGGATCAACGGAGTGGAAGACAGCTAAGTAGTTTAAAACGACCGCAGGCGCAATGGGACCGGCCAGGTTAGAGCATCTCATTCGCGTCCCATTGTCCGCGCAATCGCTGCCATTCCAGGCCTCCATTCTTCTGCGCGACGGGAGCCTTTTATGTGGTAATGAACACACATTTTCCGCTTTGCTTCACAACGTGTGTGTCCTCGCGGGGCACAGGCGGACGGCGGAGAAGCGAGGCCGAATGGGGTCCTCTCCACCCACAGGCCTGTTTTTTAAAAGGTGCCTTTTTGGGGCGGGCAGTCTTCCCGAAGAAACAATGAGGGGGGATTTGAGAAGGATTCGCAAGTTTAGGTCACTTCTGAAATCTATAAACATTGTGCGGGGAGTGGGGGTGGGCGAGGAGCGGACAGACTGTTGTCCTGAGCGAAAGCAATTGATATTTTATTTAAATAAATACATATTTAAATAAATAAATAAATCTGCTTCAACGATGCAACCTGAATTAATAAAATTAGAACGTGGGAATAAGGTTGGCCGACCGGCCAGCTTTTTATGCCCTAGAGAAAAGTACTGGCGATTACATTTTTATTTCTTTTTGGATTTCAAAAAGCAATGGCGTCGCCTCCTGCAGATTGAATCTGAGGCCTGCAGAGGGAAGAGTCGAGAGAGCTGCGATCACTAACGTGCAGATGACCAAAGTTTTGATATGATATGACGGATAGACAGGCAAATATTAGGGCAAAAGAGAAATTTACTAGTAGTCTTCAGTCTGGATGTTTCCCTCTTTCCTTTCATGGTAAAAGGGCATTAACCAGGTTGTTGGAGTAAATGTAAAAGAAAAAGTTTATTTCTCACATTTCAGGCTAGGCCTTCTACAGTCCTAAGACCTTCTGGTAAACATCAAGATTCACCATGTTTTTAACAGTTACCTTAAATGCACCCACATCTATAGATCAATATCTATAAATTTGAGCAAACAACTACACAGACGGAAATACAGAACTTCACAAACTAGCATCCAGGTAAGAGTGGCGCTTTCCTGACAAGGTCTGGCTTGCTGCAACCATCCAGTCGGGCCTGGAGCAGCCGGGAAGGCTACATTTAGGAGGGCCAGGTGTGGTTTTATGGGCCGGTTTTTGTTTTGTTTAAATGCAACTGTGTTACAGTATTTCTCAAGTTTGGGTCCATGGTGTCAAGTCATTTACGTCTGCTTTGCATTTAGTCAAAAATTCCAGCAGTAAAACAGAAGTACTCAAATGTCAAATCTTCCCAAAAACAGGGAACCTGTGCACCAACTGGGTTAAGCCACTGAAGGTCTGCCAAATTCTCCTTAACAGTCAGCTTTCCAGCAGAATTACTTCGAAGAAGTTGGTCATCACCTCACTGGAAATAATCTGTTCAACCAGGCCTTCGGCTGATTAACACTATATGGTTTTTTAAAATGTGTTTGTGGGTGGGGGTGTTTATTTGTTTTTGTTTGTTTTATTGTGTATTTTGTATTTTCATGTTGTATTTTCATGTTGTGAACTGCCCTGTGATCTTTGGAAGCAGAAGAGTATACAAATTTGATAAATGATGATGATGATGATGATGATGTCAATTAAAACAAGTAGCGGCAGATATATGTATATTGTTCCGTCTGCATTGCAAGGTGAAAGGAAACAACTATCACAGGTTATTATTGGTCTATTTATGCCAGGGCAGCTCATAACAATTTAGGGAGGTTAGGGCAAATGAAAATTTGACTCCACACAAGTTAAAAAGTGATGGGGGTGGAAATCTGTAAGTTGCTTGATTCTGTATGTTGGAGATGTACACTACAGCAACCTGAATCCACATTTGGTGGTACTGCAAAAGTGTAAGCAGGCTTCAGATTGGAGTAAAACCAGTGGGACTTACTTGCATTGGCATTTTCTATAAGAGGGTCCTAATCCTGCCCAGGCTAAGAGCAGATTTTATACATAGCCGACTTGAACACCAGCCGCTGGCGTGTGTCGACTGGCACCACAGTAGAGGTACATTTCCAGGGGTTAGAAAAGTTAAATTTGTGGTGTTTGGTTTGCAGAGAGGTTCGCAAATATGTCCTCCCCACTTTCTGACGAAGAAGACGATTGTTTCCAAACGACGATCTCTTTAAATTCCATGAGAATTACTTCCAAGTCCTGGGAAGGAGACGCTTTTTCTGAAATAGTTCTATGCACCAAGGCTACGTTTACTACTGTTCGTTCTCTCGTGGGCGCCACACATCACTGTCTCGTCCCAAAGTCGAGCTATGATTGGCATGGGGAAATCTGACGCCCACACATTTGTCAGGGAAGGATTTCACCTGCAAGTGAGTGTTGTATATGAAACAACCTTTAGCGAGAACGCAGTTGGATGTTGATCTTTCAGAATGCACTCCGGAGGAAGTTGGAAGGATGCTATTGAGCTCTCATTTGCCTCCCATCAATTTATTCGTGTAGCAACTGACCCCCTGTGAAATGAGTTTCCGGATCCTAAACATATCCAGTTTAAAAGCCACATGTTCTGTTTATACATCCCACTTTAACCAACCACCTTTAGACTCCCAGCCTTATAATTACCTACCTGGAAGACCCACTGAACTCAATGGGATTTGACATATAGAGGATTGGAATGCAAACGTTCAGCAGAACTGGATTGTGTGAAGGGCTCTCTTTAATGAATTTACGCGGTGCCTTAAGCCTAATTACTCGGAGGACGACTCATTTCCGTTAAAAACTGAAATTCTATGCAAGTTTCTTCTGATGGCGTTCAGACTAACTTCTGAACAAACATGCAGAGGGCAGGATGGGCTACAACCCTAGTAAGACTTTCTGGTAATGAACTCCACGAATGGGGTCGGGCTGCTCTGTGGGAAGGGGATCAACGTGCCAATTGTGTATTAAAATAGCACCGTGTCCTAAATCATATTTATTCATGTGAAGAAAGTTTCACCAAATTCAGGAGAGGGGTTTTTCTTTCTCTCTCTCTTAAAATAAGGTTGCAACTCTAAAGACCGCAGGGACTAAGGCTTCAAAAACCTCACCTACTGATCTGGGAGCAAGTCTCACTGATTTAAAGGACACTTATTTGTAGACGATGATATTTAGTGGCGCTCTCTTTGAGTACCTGTGCTTAGAACCTTTGTTCATCTGAACTCCATTCAGGGAGCATTGGAAGAAGTTCTCAGCTCGGTTCACGCAAGCGCTTGCCTGAATGCATGTAATGGAATCTTTGAGGTGGTAAGAAAGAGTTGGTGTGGTCCGAGTGGAGGCCACAGTCCGCACATGCAAGTCGTCACATGATGAACGGAATCAAAGCCAATCCTGAAGTTCACTTCTAAGTAGACGTCTGAGTAAAGGTTTCCGTACCCTCCGTGCATCCATCCATTAGGCTGCCCGATTTTGCATTTTCCTCCTATTGTTCGAGCTCCGAGTGAAATGTCTCAGAACATCAGTCTCGCGCCCTACAGATGTGGCAGAGGCAGTGCACAGTTGCTAGCAAAAGAAAGAAAGAAAGAACCCCCCCAACCAATACGTGTTGATTCGGTAGCGAATTGCCTGACGTTCGGTGGACCTTACTCCCAGGTAAGTGCTCATATCCGAGCAACCTGAGGTAGGGATGAGGACCTCCCCTCTCACTTCTGCCCTGAATTCCTTGAATTCCTTAAGTGGCAACTTGTGATGTTAGCATAATACTGACCTACCTTGCCAGGCTGGTGTGAGGATTCCAAGACAGAGTACAGTATTATGTGAAATGCTTTAGAAACTCTAAAGTGCTGCTAGAGGGCTGGGGTTAAACTACTGAGTTATGCGCCAGCCGCGGTTTCTTCAGTTTGGGGTCCGGAGTGTGAGTGCGTTGGACGACAGCCTAGGAGCCCTCGGGGAGAATCCTCACTCAGCCATGAAGCTCCCTGGGTGACCTTGGGCCAGCTCAGCCTAACCTGCCTCACAGGGTTGTTGTATGGATAAAAGGAGGGGGGAGCCATGGTCACCGCCTTGAGCTCCTTGGAGGACAAGGCGGCATACGAATGTAGTAAGTAATAATAAGTAAGAAACGAAGTTCCATTTGACTTCCGTTGGCCAGGTAATCTTCTCTATCTGAGTCTAGTTGCAAACCTGGGCATTCAACCGAGGTTAGTTCCCATGGGACTGACAATGAACCCTACACCTGCATCTTGGGAAGGATGCCCCGCTCATTCCAATTGGATCGATTCCCCATCAAGTGAGCCTTCGCTGGAAGCCTTCCCCCTCCTAACCAGGCTCAGTGCTGCGTCTTAGAGATCCTGCTCTCGAAAGGCCAACACAAAAACCCCCTTCCTAGGCTAGGGGGTAACTAGCATCAAATGTCTTCCTTCCGGATAAGCATGCTGAGCAATGGCGCTGCAGCACGGCTAGAGGTGCGGCACAGCACGTAGCGCGCGTACTCAGAAGTAAGTCCTCCGCAATTCAATAGGTCTTACTTACTTCCAAGGAAGCATCATAAGATATTCAAAAACCATTGAAGACCTTACTCCTGAGTAAAATATGCATAAGGCGACGCAGTTCAGTTTCACTGAAAATCAATGAAATTCTTACAATACTCCGAAGTGAAACTTACCGTTTTCAACTGTTTTCAGGATCGGTGTGAAAGGGAAGCATATAGCTGGCTGCTTTTGAAGAACTGGCTCGAGGTCCACCACCGTCCACCACAGGAGTAGGCGAGAGTGCTTGTAGTCAGTCGAGAAAATCCACTATGCCGACTGAGTTTCATTTGGACTCGGTCGTAACTCCCCTTCCCCTTCTGACCAGCTCCTGCCATAGGCAAGGCCTCTCGTGTGTATGTGTGTTGTCACTGTTGCGTGTGTGTTGTGCGCAGATGATTTCTGCATGAGCGAGATGGGGACTGATTGGAATCCCATCCACTCATCCCTGTTCTCCCGTTGCTAAGAGTCTCCAAAGAAGGAGCCCCGAAGTTTATCCAAAGACGACTCAGAGGAAGAAGGCAGGCAGGCCTTCTCGGTGAATACGGCTCTGGAGGGCCGACAGAAGAGGAGGAATATAGGAGCATCGAGCTTTCAAACAACTTCCGAATTGCCCAGCATTAGGTTAAAGCCGTCCCTCTTGCTAACTGCGTTTCAAGCAAGCTAGAACACAAATCTTTAAAGAAAAGAAAAAGAAGCTAGAATTCGAATCCATCTAACCAATTTGTTTTAAAAGTCCCGAAACTCTTAACGCAACCGGGTGTCCGTTTTGGTTTCCACCAGGCACTTGGGGCTTCAAGCGCTTTCTCTTTTCCGGGATCGAGGAAAAGTTTGACGAAAAAGCCGAAGTAAACTTCAATATTAGAACATTGTCTCCAGAGAGTGGGAAGGACTTTGATATTGTTGGTAAATGTTTATTCTAAATTTGATGTATATCTGCTATATACCCTAAAGTTCTCTACAGAGTGAGGGAAGGAAAACTGCTATTGTTACTGCTAATGTTACTGTTAGTATCAATTGTATCAATCGTAAATCTGGTCTATACTTGTTACATATCTTAAAATTTAAGTCTTGAATGTTTTGAAAGTTTAGAAAACAAGAATAAGGGTGTAGCAGTTTTCAGCAATTACAAAGGAGGGAGGAGGATTGAGGGGAGAAAAGAGAGAGAAAAGTAAAATAAGAAGCCACCTAGTGGAGAAGAAAGATACTGCGAAGTAAAACTCAATTACTAAAAAGTAACAAAAGAAGGGGCAGGTATGGCTTCTAAAGGACCAAAAACAGGAACCGGGACTCCAGGGGATAGAAGATCATCAAAGGCAGACATAGAAGGAGAAGGAGAACTAGCAAAAATTCTGGCAGAAATAAGAGAAATTAGGAGGGAGGTAAAAGAGGTTAAAGAAACAGTGAAGGAAAGCGAAAAAAATACTGGAGAAAAATTGGCCGACTTAGCAGCAGACCTCTCTGGGCAAATGAAGGAATTAAATAACAAAGTCCATGCTGTAGAAGAACAACAAAAACGTGTTCAAAAAGAAATAAAAGAAAATAAAAAAGAAAGGGAAAAAATGAAAGGACAGATAGAGGAAATTACTAAAATACAGGAAACTACATTGGATAGTCTTGCTTTTCTGGAAATGAACCAAAAAGCTTTGAACTTAAAGTTCCGTGGGATTCCAGAAAAAGATGGGGAGGACATTAGAAGCAAATTAATTATTGAATTGGCAAAGTTGCTTGAGGTAAAGGAGGAGGATATAGAATATGGCATAACAAATGTGTTTAGAATAAGACCACCACCCCAATTAAACAGACCAAAAAGGAACTATCCAGGAGACTGTCTTGCAACCTTCACATCTATGGATATGAAAAATACAATATTAAAGAAGGCTAGAGAGGGGAAATTAATTATAGATGAGAAGCCAATTATTGTATTTAGGGACATTCCGAATCGCTTTTTGAAAAAACGCAATGGGTATAAAGAGCTCACCAAAAACCTGAGCGCTGAGAAAGTAAAATTCCGTTGGGAATATCCTGAAGGTATATCATTCTATTACAAAGAAAAGAAACACAAAATAAAAACTGAATTGGAACTTAAAAAATTTGGAAGAAGATATAAGGAATTACGTAAAGGGGATGAAGAGGGGCAAGAAGATGATGGTGAGATATCTGAGGAAGAACAAGAACAAAAAGATACAGAAAGTTAAATAAGTACTGTAAATAAAAATATTTAAATAAACAGAAATAATGACTTTAAAACTTATATCTTGGAATATAAATGGCATGAACGATAAGGCAAAGAGAAATAGGGTGGTACATTTAATAAATAAACAGAAAGCAGACATAATATGTCTGCAAGAGACGCACATTATTAAGAAACATAACAGGGTCTTAAAGAATACTAGACTAGGAAATGAATTTATTACGTCTGACGTACATAAAAAAAGGGGAGTTGTATTATATATTAAAAACAAATATATTGCCCAACAGAAATTTAAAGATAATGAAGGAAGGATAATAGGAGTTGAAGTACAGATAGAAGGACAAAAATTTTTGATAGTAGGGATATATGCCCCGAATGAAAAAAAAGCAGAATTTTATGAAAAATTAAATAAGATTCTGATGGAATATGTGGACTATAAGATGATATTGATGGGAGACCTAAATGGGGTCCCTTCAATAGAAATGGACAGGTCAGGCAAGAAACAAAAATCATACTCAGGGAAACTACCCAAAGTTTTTGAAAATACAATGGATCAGCATGGAATGGTGGATATATGGAGGTTTAAATACCCAACGGTGAAACAATTTACATTCTACTCGGAGCCAAATCAGAGTTGGAGTAGAATCGACCAGATCTGGCTATCTAAAGAATTAACAACCAAAGTTCGAAAGACGGAAATACTGCCAAAAACCATATCAGATCACAATGCACTAACACTGGAACTAAACCTTCAAAGATCGAGCCAACGTAGATGGAGATTAAACGACAATATTTTAGATAACAATGAGATCCTAGAAAGATCCAGACAATATTTGAATACTTACTTTGAATTAAACTTAAATAAAGGAACAGACTTAAATACGGTCTGGGACGCTAGTAAGGCTGTCATGAGGGGGCTCTTCATACAACAAAACTCTATACTGAAAAGGAAGAGGGAAAAAACTAAGGAGGATATACTATTAAAGATAAAGGAAGTAGAAAAACAAATGATAAATAAACCGACAGATTCAAAACTAAGACAAACATACAGACTATTACAAATTCAAATAAATGCCTTGATAAACCAGGAAGTGGAGTGGAGAATAAGGTTATTAAAACAGAAAAACTTCGAAACACTAAACAAGACAGGCAAATTGCTGTCATGGCAATTAAAGAAAAGACAAGTTCAAAATACTATAAATAAATTAGTAGATAACAATATTACTTTGGACAAACCAAAAGAGATAAGAAATATGTTTCTTAAATACTATAAAGAACTTTACAAGGCACCAAAAGAATGTAGCGAGAAAATGAGGAGATACCTGCAACAACATAAACTAAAAATGCTGAGTAAGGAAGAGATAGACCTACTAGAGAACCAGATCACAGAGGAAGAAATCATTGAGGCAATAAAACAGGGGAAAAATGACAAAGCTCCAGGCCCAGATGGCATTACAATAAAATATTATAAAAAACTAACACAGCAGTTGGTCCCACCCCTGAGGGAGGTAATGAACAATATAATGGAAAAAGGAAGACTACCTAGAACATGGGAGGAGGCCCATATAACATTGATTCCAAAGCCAGACTCAGACCTTACCAACGTCAAAAATTTTCGGCCGATATCGTTATTAAACGCTGATTATAAGTTATTCACAACTATCTTGGCCCAAAGATTAAAAAGGATTTTGGTACACCATATACATTCGGATCAAGCAGGCTTCCTTCCAGGGCGTCAGGTAAAGAATAATATACGAATGATGCTAAACATTATTGATTATTTAGACTTAAGAATAAACAAACAGGCTGCGATAATTTTTTTGGATGCCGAGAAAGCGTTCGACAACCTGTCTTGGAACTTTATGAAAATGAATCTTGAGGAGTTAGGATTAGGCATAAAATTCAGAAAATGTATTGAGGCCATATACAAAGAACAGAAAGCACGGCTGATTATAAATAATGAGTTAACGGAAAATTTTGATATAACCAAAGGAACAAGACAGGGTTGTCCGATCTCACCTCTTTTGTTTATACTAACATTGGAAGTATTACTACAAAAAATCAGAACATCAGATAAAATAAAAGGAATAAGGTATGGATCGAAAGAATATAAAGTCAAGGCTTTCGCTGATGACATTGTTATTACAATCGAAGATCCACATATATTAATTGGCGAAACATTAAAAATTATTGAAGAATTTGGCACATTGGCAGGTTTAAAGATTAATAAAAGTAAGACTAAAATGATGGTAAAAAATTTAAATGGAAAACAATTGGAACAGCTTCAAAAAGAAACAACAATTGAGGTAGTTAAAAAGATCAAATATCTAGGCATCTGGCTTACCACTAAAAACGTTAACCTGTTTAAAAACAATTACGAACTACTCTGGAAGGAAATCTGCAAAGATCTTGATACATGGGGAAGATTGAAACTATCATTCCTGGGGAGGATTGCGGCCATTAAAATGTCGATATTACCAAAGATATTATTCTTGTATCAAAATATCCCCATTATCACGAATTTGAAATATTTTAAAGAATGGCAGAAGATTATTGCTAAATTTGTTTGGCAAGGTAAAAAGCCGAGGATAGCATATAGGCTATTGACGGATAAAACAACAAGAGGTGGGTTCTCCTTACCAGATCTAAAAATATACTATGAGGCGGCGTGTATTGACTGGCTAGGAGAATGGTTTAGATTGAACAACACGGATTTATTAGACCTGGAGGGAATAGAAAATAGATTCGGGTGGCACGCCTACCTTTGGTATAATAAAGTGGACGTACATAAAGGTTTCCTAAATCACACCATTAGGAAACCACTATATCAAGTCTGGAGGAGATATAAAGATTGGTTCGAAAAAAAGACTCCAGGGTGGGTGTCGCCACAAGAAGCGTTTACAATAAAAAGACCTAATATGGAGGCCAGCTGGCTAACGTATAGAGAACTTCTATGTATGGAAAATAACAAGGTAAATATAAGACCATATGAAGAACTAAACAAGAAGCTAACGGGCTGGCTGGAATACCATCAATTAAACAGTATATTCATAAAAGATAACAAACTCCAGGGTTTTAATCAAGAAAAATCATGGCTAGAAAAGGTGGTTGTTCAAAATAGTTCTAAAATGCTGTCCAAGATTTACGATTATCTTCTGGAATGGAATTTAAAAGACGAAGAGATAAAGTGTGTAATGATAAGATGGGCAATTGACGTTGGTCATAATATTGAATTTGATAAATGGGTAAGACTCTGGAACAGCGGAATTAAATTTACAGCATGTACATCACTTAAAGAAAATTTGTATAAAATGATGTACCGCTGGCACCTCACTCCAGTTAGATTATCGAAATTATATAGAACTGGAAGTAGAAGGTGCTGGAAGTGTGAGGTGAAAGACGGGGAGTACTTTCACTTATGGTGGTCATGCGAGATTGTAAAAAAATATTGGCAAGACATATATAACGAGTTAAAAAAAATACTCAAGTATACTTTTATAAAGATACCGGAGGCATTCCTTCTAGGAATGGTGGGGTCAGAGATAAAGAAAAGTGATCAAAAGTTTTTCTTATATGCGACCACAGGGGCGAGACTTCTAATAGCGCAGGTCTGGAAGGAAAAAACCGTACCAACTGTGCAGCAATGGCAACAGAAAGTCACAGAATACATGGAAATCGCAAAAATTTCAATGAGAGTCAGACAGCAGGGGGAAGAAACATTTAGAAACGAATGGGGAAAATTTATGGATTATCTGGATAAGGTGTGTAAGACTTAAAGAAAGACGTACAACTCTTGGCGAGGATTATTATTATGGTAAAAATGTATATTTAAAAACATAAGGAAAGACTTAAGTTTGGAATAAGAGTACAAGAATAAGTAGAAACATGACATCCAAATGTTCAGTATAAATCTTTTTATTTAATTGGTCAAATTGGAGTAAGAAGAATTGATGTGCGATATATTGATATTTGAGTTAGAGAAGACATAAGAAGGAGGAAGGGAAGGGACTAAAACCCTCAACTGTAAATGCAAAAAATGATTTAATTTCTTGGTGTTTTTTTTTTTTTTTTTTTAAGCGTGGGATATATTTGTATATGCATTACTTTGTACTATCTCAATTGCTTGGAAAAAGAGGAAAACTAATAAAAATTACCTGCAAAAAAAAAAAAAAAAAAAAAGCGCTTTCTCTGATGCAGAGAAAGGTTCTCGCAAGCCACACTCATTTCATTATGAAAGGCAAGAGTAGCCTCAGTGGGTGATAGTCAACGTTCGTCATACTCAGAGTAGACCCATTGAAACCAATGGTTTCTGTTCTTCAAGACGCCACCTCCCGCGTGGAGTATGATAATGCGGAGTTAATAGCAGTTGTACTACAGGATTGCGATATTGGCTGCGATTGTGTGGAACGCCAGGCTGAATATGAGGTACAGTCGAAGATGAAGCACTTTTAAGGCCGGAGATGAATGAGAGAGATGTGCGGTTAACAGTATAAGTGAAATCAATGAGACATAAAAATACTTTGGCTGGATACTGTGCTATTATTTAAATGGCTCCACTATTAGCATGATGCCCAGATGTCGAGAATACCCCTTTTTACCGAGGTTGCAATCCTAGCCATGGACCGGAGTCAGCGGGGATGTCTAGGCAAGTATAATTCGTGGGAGCCTGCCCGATTGCAAACGTGTAAGGTAACCGATGGGCTTTCCTATCAAGTAATGTTCACAGGATCAAATAAACAAAGCAAAGTCAAGTAGGCAAAGCAATAATGTACATTCATACATAGAATAGGCAGCAGCTATATATAGGCCTCGACTGAGAGCCTAACAACCCAATCACAGAATCATAGCATTGTAGAGTTGGAAGGGGCCACGTCATAGCTGTCAACTTTTCCCTTTTCTTGCGAGGAATCCTATTCGGAATAAGGGAATTTCCCTTTTTTTAAAAACAAAATAAAAAATTCTTTCCAGTAGCACCTTAGAGACCAACTAAGTTTGTTCTTGGTATGAGCTTTCCTGTGCATGCACACTTCTTCAGGTACACTGAAAAACAGTGAGGTTGATGGACTTCCATTTCATGCGGCTCAATGTGGTGCCTTCTATAGTTCCAGTTACAGGTGGGTAGCCTTGTTGGTCTGCCATAGTACTGGAAAGAATTTTTTATTTTGTTTTGACTATGGCAGACCAACACGGCTACCTTCCCTTTTTTTAAAAAAAGGGAAAAGTTGACAGCTATGGACCACGTGGGTCATCTAGTCCAACCCCTTGCAATGCTGAAGTAGCGTATTTTTTTGTCCAACCTCTGCCGACAAGGAAGTCCCTATTGAGTTCAGTCCGACTTGTCCTAGGACTTCCATGGGCTGCAGCTCAGGGAGTTGGCATACTTTAGGCTTTACTGATCTATTTTGATTTTTGCTAGTTTCCCAAGATCTACCAACCAGATTCTAGTTCCTAAAGGCATACTGTGAGAATGAAAGGCCAAGGTGCCTCTGAGCCCATTCTGAGCCCAGGAGTTATTCTGCAGTATCGGAACTGAGCTGAGCTCACAGTCCTTTCACACAACCCCAAAACATCCCCAACCCCCTTCGTTCCAGCAGTTTACTTTGGCCGAGGGGGGGAAGTAATTTTGCTAAACAGTTGGGAGTCTGAAACCAAACTGCTTGCGGATCTAGTGCATAGATTCAGCTGTCTTTACTTGATAATAAAGTGTATACTTGGGAGTAAAGTTGCAGTCTTATTCACAGTTTAGACGTGGAATGGTAAGCGTGCCAACAAGATCTGATGATGTATGAAACATGATACTCCAGTTCATATATGCATTTTAAATATGCATGTTATTCATACAGGCCATCTTTTTTGGGGGGGGCCTACTCTAAGCACAGTAAGCTCATTGGCAAGCAATATCAAGAGCTAAAATTAGTTCATTATCATTCCCGCATCTCTTTGCATTATGCTAGAAAATAACAGGTATTATTGTTTAAGTTAAGAAAAGGGGGGAAATTTCCAACAGCAATTTAATATATGGTTTGTGAGAATTTGGTCGGTCATTACCAGAATACACATCTATAAACCATAAATAAAGCGTACAAAAACGATAAATTAATTCGATCGGAGTCGTTTACTCTCCCGGTAACATCAAAACTTCCTGTGTCAAATTACAATCTAAAGTCCATTTTTGGGTACCCCCCCTTCCCCGAGTTCACAACGCTACAGTCTTTTTGATCCTTAGTTTTGAAATCTAACACCGGTTCACACACACGCTTATTTCTGTGTCACTTTCACACCCAAAAATATATATATTTATAACTCCCCGCAACAAACAAAATAAAGAAACAGACAAGGAGTCTCCTAAAAGGAAACTTCCAACTCAAACAAAATTTAAATCGGTGTCTGAAGAAAAGTGACGGGTGGTCCGGAGCCGGAGCCCGCGGAAGTGGATGTTTTCCACGCCCCACGGTTGTTGGAGATCAATCCTGTTTTCCCGACGCCGGCAAGAAAAGAGTAGAAGAAAAAGGAGCTTTAAATTACACAACAGCAAACGTCGATTAAATATTACGGGAGCCTTTTTCTAAACTAGGAGCGGGGCGCGAAGTCCAGGATTCTTTGCCAAAATGGTGCGCGGGAGAGGTGGGGTCAGTGCGCTCCTCATAGAAAGCTGTCTTTTTCTTTTAAAAAATAGGGCTAGAGAATCTTTAGTTGATATAAAGGCGCCGGAGCTCCCAAGTAGTGGGTGGAGGCCGCCGGATTGTTTTAGTCCGATGGGCTTTGGATATGGATTGGGATCAGGAGGCGACGCCATGGGCTTTGGGCACCGACCGTTTGGATTCTTTCCAAAGTCTACATCGTATCTCAAATCTCCTCCTGCCCAGAGAAGTCTCGGGTTTGTCCTGGGGAAGGAAAGAGGGCATTGGAGCTTAGGGGGTGGGCAGAGCGGAAGGGTGGGGTGCCCTTTAGGAAGAGTTCATGATGGGCCTGGAGTAGACCCCTTGGTAATAGGAGGCGTCTCCGGCCAAGGGCGAGGCCTCCAGGGCGCTTTTGTTCGTGACGGAGCCCATGGCCAGGCTGCCGGGCACCGGCGAGCCGTAGCTGCTGTAGTGCATCACCTGCTCGTAGGCTTTGAGGTCCATTTTGTGGTGCGGGTGGTGCGGGTGGTGCGGGTGGGGGTGGTGCTGGTGCGGGTGGTGCGGGTGGTGGGGGTGCTGCTGCTGCTGCTGCTCTGTGGAGGACATCAGGTTGGTGATGGAGAAGGGGTGGTTGAAGGCGTAATGGTGCTCCGCCTTGAGGTGCGCCTCGTGGGAGAGCCCCGCGTGGGCGTGATGCTGCGCCAGCAGGTGCTGCTGCTGCTGCTGCGCCGGCGACGGGGCGGGCTCCGGGTGGCCCTTCAGGTCGGCCAGGGCGCGCTTGTGCTCGTGGCAAGGGGAGGCGCTGGGGTGCGGCGATTCCGGAGCCCCGTTGGGCAGGTCGCGTTCCGGCGGCGCCTGCGAGGCCGCCTTCTTGCCTTGCGACGGGGCTCCCCCCGACGAGGCAGGCGAGCCGCCCTGATTCTGCTGCTGCTGCTGCTGCTGTTTGGAGCCCGGCGGCTTGTCGCACTTGAAGCGCTTCTGGCGCCGCAGGTAGCAGCCGTTCTCGAACATGTTGCCCGAGTCCGGGTGCAGAGTCCAGAAGGAGCCTTTGCCCGGCTTGTCCGGCGAGCGCGGCACCTTCAGGAAGCAGTCGTTGAAGGAGAGAGAGTGGCGTATGGAGTTCTGCCAGCGCTGCTGGTTCTGCCGGTAGAAAGGGAACAGGTCCATGATCCACTGGTAGATCTCGCTCAGCGTCAGCATCTTGTTGGGCGACTGCTGGATGGCCATGGTGATGAGGGAGATGTACGAGTAAGGCGGCTTGGCATGCGTGTAGCTCCGGCGATAGCTCTTGGCGTCGCGGGAGCGGCCCAGGCCCGCCGCTTGCCCGTACGCGCCGCTGCCGCCGGCCCCGACAGGACTCAGCGCCGAGTAAGCGCCCAGCGCGCCCCCCATCGAGCCGGCCTGCGCGCCCAGCGGGCTCAGGCTGGGGCTCAGGTGCGCCGCCATGCTGGCCATGGCCCCCGCGCCCGGAGAGAGGTTCATGCCCGCCGGGCCGGCCGCGTAAGACATGCCCATGGAGCCGCCGGACGCCACCGTCGTCATATTGCCCGCCGTGCCCATGGCTGGCATACTCATGTAGCTGTTCATGCCCAGCCCCGCGTTCATGGTGGAGTAACCCTGCAAAGGCGACAAGAGCGGGGAGCCCAGCGGTTAGTGGAGGTGGCCCACGGGTCGTCCCACCCGAGACCCCCAACTCCCTGGCCACGGGATCGTGGGCAACCCAGCCCTCAGCCCCAACCACCACGTATTTCAAGGGAGCTTTCTTCGGTGGAACGGTCTCCTTCGGAGTCTGTGTGATATAAAGCTGGAAGGTGAAAGTACCCAGCGCCCCAGTGAACATGGGGCCTGGTCAAGGCACTCTTGGGCCCCTTGAATTTATATGGAAGGCTAGAGCAAGTGCTTAAATCTGGGGGGGGGGGCAGTTAAATTGATATCGGTCAGATTTACATCCGAGTAAATACGGGAGAGGATCGGCTTGTAAATCTCGCCAAACACAATTTAAAAGGGGGCAGGGGAGCGCCTAATTTTGAGTCGATCGTGTCTATGGTTAGGATAGGGGTCCAAGCATTGCAAACTTGGGTCCCAAATGCGCTAAGCTGATACAGGTCCCAGTGAAATCGATGACATACAAACAACAACAACAACAACAACAACAACAACAACAACACCTGTTAGGATCTGGACCTTAATCCCACAGGAGAAATTCGACCAGTCTTGTCATAACAGTATTCCTGCAGCCTCATTTTTAAAATTCCTGTTGGCTTTAATGAACCTTTGCCCAAGTAAAGTGTTTCTTATTGCGATGGAAGAAAAGGAGGACCCAGATGGGTGTTTAAAATATTTCCTTACTCGTTGGCTGGGGAATTGTTCGTGTTAAAACCCAAATGCTAATGCAAATCTACCAGAAAGCAAGCCCGCTCTCTACCGCACACACTTTTCCGGGTCTAACCGTGCAATCCTATGCATGCTTACTCAGAAGTAACCCCACTGTGTTTCGCGGGACTCACTCCCAGCTAAGCGCGCAGAGGATTAGAGCCTCAGACCCCCATTTCTGACTCCCCCGATGCCTTTCGGTTTCCAATCCGAAGCGATTCTCTTGGGTTTCAATGCAATTTACTTCCCAAGTCACTTGTGTTATAGTTGCTTAACCCAATAGAAGCCGGATCAATCAAAACGACTCCATAGAATTTGTGTTTGGTTTCGGTAGCATTCGATTTCAACCCGAATTTCTCATACACTGTCTAGGGAGCATCCGTCGTGATCTCCCGACAACTATATTTCTCTACTGCGGGGGAGGATTGTATCGAAATCACTCGAGGGTCAACCCTAGGCAGAATTAAACGCCATGGAAATCGGCGTGGGGGCTCTGTTCAAAATCCAAGGGTAAAAATGGGACTGACATCTGACTGCTCCAGGAGGGAACCTGAAATGTGATTTGACTCAAGGAAGGAAAAGATCTCCGTTGTCAAGACCCGGCCGTTTCCTGGGGCAAAAGAAGGAGGCACGCAACTTGGAGAGCGACAGGAGCTTGTGCGTAAAGCTTTGCTCCTCTCGTTCGAGAAAGAATTCTTATCCGGCTTTGGGTTTCATTTGCCCCCAGACTCCGAGCCCTCCCAGGGCGAGATTTAGAGCAATAAATGCGCCCCCTCTTCCCCTGGTTCCTTATAGCTCCCCCCTCAAACGCCCTTCCCCCCCCCAACCTCTCTCTGCCAAACACAACTTTGTTAGGATAGCGCGGCTAGGCATGGCAAAGGATTTGGAGGCTTCGCAAGTCAATATTTGATCACAAAGTTAATATTATCTCAAGGCTAACACAGTGTTGTATAAAAAGAGGGCGAGAGGGAGAGAGAGAGAGAGAGAGTCCTGTTTTTTAGCGGAAGGAGGAGGCTTGGGGATTGGGTGGGGGACCCACACACAAACAGAGAGAGCGAGAGAGACACCCACCCACGCAAACAGACAGAAGTTGCCATTTACCTCCGGCTCGCCGTAGTAGTTGCTCCACTCCGTGTGCTCGTGTCCTTCCATTTTCACGACTCCTAGCATACTGGAAGCGGAGTGCATGGCAGTTTAAAATTTAACAGCCACAACAAGCGACGACAGAGGGAGAGAGAGCAATCCAAAAAAGGGGGGGGGAGAAAAGGAAAACACCCTCCTCGGTAGCCCTCCCTCCTTCTCCTTGCCTCGTTCCCTCTCTCCCCCTCTCCCCCTCCCTCCTTTCTCCCTCCCTCTTTCCTTCCTTCCTTCCTTCCCTCCCTCCCTCCTTCTTCCCCCTCCCTCTATGTGTGTGATGAGGGGAGGGGGAGGGTGGGCCCGCTTTGCGTGGGGTTTGTCCCTGCTCGCTATTGCTGCTGCCGTTGCCGCTGCTACTACTACTGCTTGGGTGGGTTTCGCCGAGAAGAGTTGCCCGGAGGCGAAGGCGAAGGCGAGGAGGAGGAGGAGGGTGGAAGGAGGAGGAGGAAACGAAGTGGTGCAGTGACGTGGGTGCCGGAGTGATATAGCAGCCAGAGGCCAGGCTAGCCTCCAATCCCCAGATCCTAGGCAGGCGATTTGAATAATCAGCTCCCACCTAGGGCTCTCCTTGCCAAGACGCCGGCTGCTGCCCTTGAGCACCCGTGGGTGCAACCTGGGGGGAGGCTTTTTTGCCTCCTGTTCTGGGGCTAAAATCACCTTCTTATGCTATACCCTGGTCATGAATCTGGAAGGACGACCTCCCGGTTTCCTACCCACTTGGATAGTTCCAATGCTCTAGTTCACCCACCCGCGCGCCTCCAGGCTGTGCGGCTGAGGAATGACCTTTGGGGTTTTAACATTTCTACTGTTGCTTTTATGTTTTGCGGTTGAGGGGGCTGTCCCTATATATTATGGGATTTTATGTTACGATCGTCATCAACAACCACAACAAGCAACTTCCTCCAAGCAACTTGAGAGGTTGGATAGAAATGCTTTAAATGTATGTATGCATACAATAAAGTCAAACCAGGCACACGGTTCGTGGATTACTATGGGGATTTAGACGCATGCTTAAGGTTGCGCAGTCCTCTGCACACTTAGTAGGTGGTCCTATTGGAATGTATAGGATTTCGCTAAACAACTATCCCGTTGAAATCAATAGGACTGAAAAGTGCATGCCTTAGACTGGATCGCACCATAGGTAGAGAAAAGAAATAAAGTTGATACTTTAACCTTGGTCTGTTTTTTTCAGAAGGTAACTAAGGAAAACTCCGGCAGCCACAGTCCATACTTTCGACATCGGTTGAAATGCTTGGATTTCAAAAATTCTAGAGGAACTAGGCTGATAGTAATCACACAGGCCTAGCCATAATAATTCCCATCCACTTCCCAAACTATTCGCTTGGCTTAAATGGCGGGACGGGGGGGGGGGGTAGTAAGGAAGGCATTTCATTTTCCCAGTTCTAACTCTGCTAAAGATTTCAGTAGAAGATTGATTGGTTCGGTGACAGCTAAAATGGAACCTCTGCGCTCAGGAGCAGTATATCTTTGAGTACCTACTGCTCCGGACAACCAACAGGAAATGGCGTCAGAAACAGAACGCGGCCCTTTGGTGCGATGCAGCAAAGCAGTTCTCCCGCGACCCCTTGTTGTTGCCCTTGCGCTCCTGGCGATCCGGAAGGACCTCGCGCCCTGGGCATCCACCGCCGCCCCCGACCTGCCTTGAGCCTGCCAGAGCAGGCGGCCAGCAGGAGCTTGCCAGGTGTACCCGGCACAGGGTGACCCCCCCCCCCCATCGCCAACATTTCGTAACTAAAACAAACCGCCTCGAAGTCACCCAGCTAGGCTAGTGCGAAATGTTCCAGGCGAACCGCTGAAGAAAGGCTGGCAGGGACTCGGCCGGCCAACCGCACTGAGCGCCCAGGACGCCTTGGCAGCGAGCGCGAGCGCAGGAGCCGGCGCGGACCAAGAAGGGAACACGCATCTGAAGAACTGTGCATGCACACGAAAGCTCATACCAAGAACAAACTTAGTTGGTCTCTAAGGTGCTACTGGAACGATTTTTATTTTTTATTTTTTGGAAGAAGGGAACAGATAGGCGACCCCAGAGCAAAGGGCTTCAACGGGTTGAGGGAACCATCTTTGTGAGCCGGCAGGTCGGCCTCATGGAGACCTTAGCCGGGCGATGTTCAAGGGGCCCTAGGCTCCAGATCGCCACAGTCAACTCTGTTGGCTTCCAGGAACGCAGGGAGCGCCTAGCGAGCGTATCTCCCCCGGCCAGATCTGTTGAAATTGCCGGGACGGGAATGCGCTTCGGAGCTGCGCCATCGTCCCGCACTTCAGTGGGAGACTTGGGTATCTCCCTGCATGCAAAGGCTCGTGGGACTTGAAAGTGCTGCTTAGAGTGGAGTTGTTGCACCCTGTGGTGGACCGGCAGGCAGTGCCCTCTCTTCCGCCAGAAGCAGCTGAAATGCCCTTTTGTTTCAGCAGGAGAGAAACGTTCGATCCCTTTGAAATCCGAGGCCTTCAAAGTGCCTCGTTCTGGCTGGATCCCGCACTAAAGCATGTAAGCTCTCAAGGAGAGTTGGGGAAATGGATGCCCTCCAGGTGTCGCTGGACTCCAGTTCCCACCACCCCTGACCATTTGCCGGGCTGACGGGTGCTGATGGGAGATGGAGTTCAATGTCACCTGCAGTGCCACAAGGTCCCCTCCTTTGATCTAAGATGAAGGCCTCGTGGTCTGTTCCAGAATTGTGATCAAGAGCTGCTGCTGTCGCCGAGCAGGAAATGTATTGCTCAAAGGCGCTTTTTTCTTATTCCTAGGGAAGTACTACCAGAATCAAGGCTGCGCATGGAAATATGCAGGAGCTTTCTCCGCTGAAAGGAGCAAGCGATTCAGGGTTTGCTTTAATGGGGAAATGTTTGCTCTCTTGTTAAAAGACGGCATTCATGTGAGCAAGGATGCACACTGGAAAGTGAACTCTCCTCGAAAGTGGCATTAGCGCTTCGCAGGTGCGCCATCTCAGTCAGAAGTCACCCTATTGTAGCCATGCTTTCCCGGCGGTTTTAGCAGGCAGCAGGCTGGGTCTTGGCGCGGACCTTTCCCGAGCGCCATCAATCGAGAACTTCCTGGCTCGCTGCTTGATCTCCCATGCATTCAGTTGGACTTAACTTCCAAAATCAATCTACAGTATTTGGGTTCGTGGGCAAGGAAGGGGTCACTTCGGACGGGGGGGGGGGGAATTCAGAAACTCACCAAGCCCTCATCAAAGTGAACGAGGTTTTGTTCAAAAACAAAGCAACAATAAGTATTTGTTGCCTTTCTGTTATTTTTTAAAAATATTTATCACAGCAAATAATAGACTAAGGGATGCCAGCTTGTCTAAAACATTGGGGGGACGGAACGGCAGGTAAGTCCCGCCCTGCCTAATCGATCACAAGACCCGGTGCACGTACACTATTTGAATGGCAATGCCCATCAACTTGGGGGGGGCACCTCAAATA